>NC_090931.1:1362746200-1363051958 GCF_040938575.1 Ambystoma mexicanum | reverse complement strand
AAGCATGTACCACACAAGTTGGCAGAGTGACTGAGCAGCCAGGCCACCTCAAGAGGGGCCGATGGGAGCTGCAGGGCACAGATGGCACGAATACAGAAGCTATTCCAATGGACATGACCCCAGTCTCCCGCCAACAAACGCACGCAAACACAGGCACCTGTGACCAGCCATATACTGATAATCCCATCATTCCACCAATCGACCTGGCTGACAGGCACCAGTTGGGCAAAAGCTAATCCCCCGCCCCTGAGCAGCACATCATGAAAACAGTCACAATGGCAGCCCCTATCCGTGACCTTACTGTGCTACGTAGGCAAACGCGGCCAGTACAGTACCACGCAACTCAACTCAGAAGCCGGAACACAATGCAGATCATCTCACAATACATAGCACCACAAATCGGATATTGCTACATCACCTGCAAAGAATTACGCAACACGGCAAATATCGGAATACAATTTAAATGCACATCCAAATAACAAAGGCCATACAGCAATTTGCGCATTAACACCAAAACATCCATCAGCACCGAGGGCTGCATCCGCAATAATTGACCAGCTTCCACTTGTGTGACGCCCTGTTCCTTCATGGCACACAGGGCCTACATTAACGTTCCAAAAGGCAACATGGAAGCGCCCAGAACCGCAGGTCCGTCCCATGAGGTAGGCACTAGTCCAGCTGAAAGGCTGTAATGTTGCACCTAGCCACCAGTACTGCGTAAGGGCATGTGGCCCATTGGCGATCGTCCCATAAGATCGTAATGGTGCTCCACTGATTCACCCGAAGCTGCAGGTGTCGAGAGTAAAACCCATCTGGAGGAGTGGCGTACAGATGGCATCTGCAAAAGGGCAGGAGATACCTGTCACCCAAATGAAAGACAAATTAACCGTATGGCCTTCAGGACTACTGATGCATCACACACTTCATTCAACACACCAAATCCACACCCATATGCATGCTAGCCCACTCCAAAGGAATATATACACCCCGAAATCAGTAGCGAATCATAACGAAATTAATCGAGGTGAATACACCATTGGCAACGTCTGTTACTGTGCATGCGTCCGTCAAGACAGAACCCATTACATGGGATTAGTAACGTGCATAGACACAAGTGTATGAAGGCGCGTTGAGACAGGGAGGATCCAACAAGGGCAGATAGACGTTGGTCCCACTATGGCAGCTTTGCATCACATAGCGCAGGGGAAGGGGATCGATTCATAAAACCCATGTACATGGCAGAATCAAATCAAATCAACTGTCCATGCATCCATTCAACATCCCCTCATCCCGCCATGAAAACGCATGAAGATGCACTCACATAATATTTGAAACTTCCATTGCGTCTGTGCGTAATGCAGTCTGCAAAAACCACTGTGCTCCTGGCCGGATCTGTAGTGTTGTGAAGCAACATGGATTTGGGAACGTCCTGCCTTATCGTCCACTACGCTATTGCGCATCCCATTCAATTCATATCATTCATTGCTTGCTCGTTATGGGCCCTGTCCCAAGGACATTCAACAATAGAACGTTACATTTCCAGGCAGACCTGTGGGCGTATCCTCGCCGCTAGTTCAAAACCAAAAGCGCTGTCCTTCGAATTCCACATTTGCAACATTACGTCGAAAAGGCTTCTGTGAACGCTTGCATTCACAATTACATCTATGTAGTGCGGCTGTGTGTCATAATGCTAACTGGCTACAATCACGAATGGGACGCCACGCCCGTCGGTGAAGTCCGTTTCTGTGCTGCATGAGGGTCCGCCGTCGATCGAGCCCTACATACCACTGACCCTTCACAAGTATGTTCGCGACTGCAAATATAGTATGTGCAACAATGGGAGCATAGCATAATATTCATTCAAAGTACATTACACTGCCATCGGGATTTGATACATGATTGCAATTGCAAGATGCCATGCGGCCAAATGCAGCGTTTCGTGCGGGACGTGCTCGCCCAAAAGGGATTGCAGCTGCCACAGGTTCAATCAATCAGCACAGGTGGAGCCCATACAGCCTGACAGCACATAAATAGCACACCCAAACCCCTCCCACAACCACACCCACTCCAAAATGCTACCGGCAGGACTAGCGATGTTGGCCCTGGGGGACCAGATAGCACTGCAAGTACTACAACTACAAGAAGACGACGAACAACAACAGCCACAACAACCAGCCGCACAGAGGAGACGCAGGAGAAGGAGGGCAAGGCAGGGTCAGCAAGGCCCACAAGCACTGCCACTACCACCACGCAGGCAGCCCGCAATCCCACGCCTCCTAGCTAATCCGTTCAACCTCAGTGCTGAGCAGATCCACACCCTCTACCGTTTGGACCGGGACACCATAATCGCCATTGTGGACATGACACACGCTGACCTTGTGAGCATGATAGGTAGCCCAACCGCCATCCCACCCCTACTGAAGGTGGTGTCTGTACTGCACTTCCTGGCCACAGGCACCTACCAGCACACAGTCGGACAGTTGCATGGCATTTCACAGCCGCTGTTCTCACGGACACTCTTCCAAGTGCTCGATGCCCTCCTGAAGCACGCCGACGACCACATCACACTACCACGCACGGACCAGGAGATTACCAACGCAAAAGTGGGATTCCATGCACTTGGCGGCATCCCGGGTTGCATTGGTGCCATCGACTGCACCCATGTTGAATTGGTTGTCCCACATGCCATGGAGGTCCAGTACCGCAACCGGAAACAATATCATTCAATCAATGTGCAAATGGTGTGCGACTCCAACAAGATCTTTACACATTGTTGTGCCTGATTTCCAGGATCTACCCATGATTCAATGGTCCTGAGGAACACAAGAATACCACGCTACATGGAGCGACACGCAGGGCACAGATCCTGGCTACTCGGTGAGTCTCATTCCATGCATGACATCGTGGCCCATTTTATGCGTCAATGACCTTGCAGGAAGGGGGGGGGTGGCGTACATAGCACTCTCATTCCACTAACACCCTTTATTTGCCACATACAGGTGATGCCGGGTATCCACTGAAGAGATGGCTCCTTACACCAATCCGGAACCCACAGAACCAGCATGAGGAGGAGTACAACCATGCCCACTCACGTACCCGTGTAGTTATTGAACAGGCATTCGGCCTACTGAAGGCTCGTTTCCGCTGCCTCAGCAGGTCTGGCGGGGCACTCATGTACAGCCATGAGAAGGTTTCAAAGATGGTCATGGCATGTGTCATGCTGCACAACATGTGCGTACGTAGAAATGTGCCCATGCCCCCTGACGCTGAACTGCAAGCACCTGAAGATGGTCATGATGAGGGTGGGGATGTGGCGGCACCTCAAGGAGTCCATGAGGCACAGGATGCACGTGAAATCCGACAGAGCATCATAGATGCATGCTTCTAGCAACCACGCATGGTGCCTATTACATGGAAAGGGGACCTGTGGCACTGTGTGTGTGTGTAGTACAGGCACATTGTGGACTGTACGCCTATGAAGGCCTCGTACGCAAAGATCAATGTCCACACATCTCATTGGATGATTATGATGAACTGTATTGCTAATGTGAATTGATTTATACACCCTATGGACCCGCCACCCAGAAAAGCCCAACACACCCCCTCCACCCTCCTACCTCCCCCCCGAACACCAGTGTCCAAATATGCATTTTGTCCGTGGGTAGACGCTATTGCAAGCCCCCTCTACGGGTGTCAGGGGCACCCCTGCCCGTGGAGCGCAGGTTCCTGCCAGATCTACGTTGGGGGCTGCCCTGGACGGAACTTGCAACGGATGATGTCTCTGCCTGCTCGCGTCCATGCATGTCCCTAAGGGTTTGTGAGAGCTCAGTGAGCACACGGCGCACAGCGGCAAGTTCAGCACATACGTCTTTGGACGTCGCATGCAGTTCCCCCCTCAGGCTCTCGGTGCTTTTCTCCATTTGTGCTCTCAGGCTCTCGGTGCTTTTCTCCATTTGTGCTCTCAGGCTCTCGGTGCTTTTCTCCATTTGTGCTCTCAGGCTCTCGGTGCTTCTCTCCATTTCTCCCCTAAGGCTCTCACTACTTTGCTCTATTTGTGCCCTGAGTGTCCCAGTGGATGTTTCCATGGCTGCCCTAGAACCCCCACATTCATTTGCATGATCCTTGAGTAGCGTGGCCACTTGCTGCTGTTGCTCGATCAGCTGGTCGAGGGACTGTTGCCTCTGCTGGGCCATGGACATTTGCGGTGGTGTGACAGAGGGGCTGCTCGACACATGTTGCCTTGGCACAGGGCTTGTGGGGGTTGGCCAGTCGTCGTCTTGTGGGTGCCCCTGTGTGGTTTCATCATGGTGTAGGGGATGGAACATACAGGGGGATTGGGACAGGTCATGGATGGGTCCCACGTCGCCAGCACTGTTTTCTGTGTCGGAGCATGCTGGCATGACAGCTGTGTCACCTGTGGTGCTGCTACCACCAGAAGCAGTGCCATCTGACACATCCTTTGGGGGGACCTGTGGTGCTGGTGTTGTGGACATGCTGGCTGCTGGGGTGCCTGTTGCAGTCCCCTCAAGTGTGCTGCCACTTGATTCCTGCTGCTGCCGTGTCTTGATCCGTGCACCTGAGGTGGAGGGTCTTTGGACGTTGGTCTTGGCCCTCTTTGCAGGTGTGCTGGTAGGGGTGTCCTGCAGCTCGTCGTTGGAATCGGACCCTGTGGTGGAGTAAAGGAGGGCGAGCGTTAGTTATGGGTCTGTGGATATTGGAATGGCAATGTATCACATGCATTGGGGTGGTACATGAGGGTGATTTGGGACTGGGCCTCGGAGGTGGTCTCATTTTTGTGTGCATTGATGATGCTTTTATTTGGCAGCCTGCAGTTGGGGGTGCATGCTGCACATGTAGGGGGTGTTTTTAGGATCTTAATTAATTTATTTATTTATTCTGAGTTTTAGAGGGCGCTATCAGGCCAAAGTATGTATTGCACTATGGGCACACATGGTACTGCACATGTTCGTACTTTGTGGATTTGGCATTGTTTCTTTTGGCCGACCTACCTGATTCTCCGGATGTCGGCACTCCTTTCTCCATCCCTCCGACTCCCTCTATGCTCTCCATTCCTATGGTGGAGGCACAGATTTCCTCCCAGGGGGTCAACTTGATGGGCGAATCTGATCCTCCCCCGGTAGCTGTGGCGATGTTTCTGTTCGCAGAAAGTATGCTGCGGACGCGTATCCGCAGGTCGTCCCATCGTTTTCGACATTGCTGTGGCGTGCGGGGTGTGGTCCCCACCGCACTTACGCACTGTGCCACCAGGGCCCATATGGTCTTCTTGTTGGCAAGGGCCGTCCTGGTCATTTGACTGGAGAAGACGACGGCGGCATTCTCCTGGAGGGTCTCTGTGAGAACGGTCAGTTCCTCACGGGAGAAGTGGACCTGCCGCTTGCGATCACACGCTTTCTTAGCTACTTTTCCCATATTTATATTTTTAACTGGAGTTGCTAACGGGTTGGGATGTGTGTCAGGGTCGGATTTTTAATGGTTGTGTTGGGATTCTCATTTTATAGTTGTGCGGCGTGCTGTTTCCCGTTCCGGCTACATGCTTTTACTTCCGTTTCCGTATATTTACGGTGGCCGTAATTTGCGGTGCCCGCTCATTACGGTGACCGCTCATTACGGTGACCGCTAAGATGGGTGGCGGAATTGCACCTAGTGCGGCGTACGACGGCGGTAAGGGGCGTTTTGGGGTCATTTCCGCCATCGCAGCCTTTCGGATTCCGCCATGGCGTAATGCTCGTGCCCGATGGGTCGGAATTAGCCGCACTTTGCTCCATCGTGCAATGGCGGAAACGCTATTTACGCTATGGCGATCCGGTCTGTTGATTTCCGCAAGGGTCGTAATAAGGCCCAGTGACATTGTTTTATCGTGGTCTGCGCAGTGAGCTGAAGGATGTTCTCGCTCAAGTTGTCAATCCGCCCGAATGTCTCACAGAATTCATAGACCTGACAATCCAGTTGGATCATCGTCTTCAAGATAGGAGAACGGATCGAGCTCGTCAGGACAGTCGACCCTTTGTAGTCCGTTCAAGGGAACCAGTGTCGAAGTCAGGGTTAGATGTTCCCAATGAACCCATGCAGTTGGGCGGAATTCGAGGCCCTATTTCCCAAGCAGAGAGAGAGAAGAGACGACAGTTGCAGTTGTGTTTGTATTGTGGCAAGGCCGGTCATTTTTTAAAGGATTGTCCAGTAAAACCTTCATGGAGGCCTTTAGGAGGAATCAATCCGGATAAAAAAGAACAGACAGCGGAAAACTCCAGTGCCCGACAAGTTTAGAGGTCCGCTTGTCGAGCATGGAAAAGGTTGCAGCGACCTCACACTTCGTGTGTCCTATCGTCCTTTCTTGCCAGAATAACCCCACACAGAGGCATGCATTGGTTGCATACATAGACTGTGGGGCCATTGGCAACTACATGGATCAACATCTGGCTAGTAAATTGGGATTCCCCTTGAGGAATAAGTTAGAAGCTGAAAATGTCTCCGGGGTGGATGGCACACCTTTGGTGTCAGGTCCCGTGACCCAGTGCACTGACCCCCTCATAATGCTTTGCCAGGAAGGACACAGGGAGAGGATCTCTTTTGACCTGATTCAAGCTCCTCAATTCCAGATCATCTTGGGAATACCTTGGTTGGAGAAGCATAACCCTGTGATCGATTGGTGTTCCCGGACATTGAAGTTTGACTCCAAGTGTCAGAGTATGTGTTTTTCTGCAGAAGGTTCAAAAAACGCCAGGCAGTCTGAGATGACTATCAACACCACCTTGGGTCTCATAGGTTCATTACCAGTAGAATACAAAAAATTCCAGGATATTTTTCAAGAAGAAAGACAGGCGGAAATTTGGCCCCCTCACAGACCTTATGACTGTCAAATTGATCTCATTCCAGGGGCTCAGCTTCCTTGTAGCAGAATTTATGCCCTTACTGAAAAAGAAAATGCTCATCTAAAGGCTTATCTGGATCAATACCTGGCCAATGGGTTTATTAGACCGTCCAAGTCACCGGTGGCATCTCCTCTCTTTTTTGTGCCCAAAAAGGAAGGGGATTTGCGAACCTGCATAGATTACAGAGCACTGAATCAAATCACGGTGAAGAACCGCTATCCTCTTCCCCTTATTTCGACCTTGCTGGATCAGGTGAAGCAGGCACGAATATTCACCAAGCTCGATCTCAGAGGTGCCTATCATCTAATTCGCATTAAGAAAGGTGAGGAGTGGAAAACCACTTTTCGGACACGATTCGGGCTCTTCGAATATCAAGTCATGCCCTTCGGGCTTTGCAATGCTCCTGCTGCCTTTCAGGCCTTTATGAATGATATCTTCAGAGAACTACTGGACATCTGTGTGGTGGTCTATGTGGACGACATTCTAATTTTCTCTGCAAACCTGGCAGATCATGTAAGGCACGTGACATCGGTGCTTCAAAGGCTCCAAGACAATTCTCTGTATGTGAAATTGGAGAAGTGTCATTTTCATGTCCCTGAGATTGAATTCTTGGGGTTCATTCTATCTTCTAGTGGAATCAAAATGGATAACAGAAAAGTTGATGCCATCCTGTCTTGGCCCGCTCCAACTTCTGTCAAAGGAGTTCAGAGTTTTCTGGGATTCGCAAATTTCTATAGGCGTTTTGTTTCTGATTTCTCTGGCCTAGTTCATCCTATCACCTCACTACTTCGAAAAAACAGGAAATTTGAATGGACTAATGAAGCTGATGAGGCATTTAAGAAATTAAAGGAGCAATTTACTGCTGCACCTGTTCTACAACATCCAAGACCCGATCTTCCGTTTGTAGTTGAGACTGATGCTTCAAACGTGGCTATGGGAGCAGTGTTGTCTCAGCGTGATCCTGAAACCCAAGAATTGCACCCCGTAGCCTTCTGGTCAAGGAAGTTCTCTGCTGCAGAATTAAATTACACCATTACAGATAAGGAGTTTTTGGCTATAATTTGTGCCTTGAAGGAATGGAGGCATCACTTGCTGGGCGCACGACACACGGTGACCATCTTCACCGACCATCGGAACTTGCAATACTTACGCTCTGCAAGGGCACAATCTTCAAGACAGTTACGATGGGCTCTCTTTCTAGCTGAATATGACTTCGTTATCACCTTCAGATCAGGAGTGCGAAATGGAAAGGCTGATGCCTTGTCTCGAATGGGTAATGGGGAAGAAGCCTATGTGCCAGTGAATCCTGTGGAGATCATTTCTGGAGAAAAGATCCTGGGAGTAATGAACACAACGGACTCTGCCTTTGAAGAATTAAAAAGAGAAATTCAAAACCATCTTACGCAGGATGAATTGTTGAACTGGGAGTCCAGAGGAGTAGGCTTTACAGTACAGGAGGGCCTTCCCTTTTATCAGGAACGGTTATACTTGCCCACGCCTCAACTACAAGAAAAAGTGGTTACCAACTATCATGACGCTCTTTTGGAAGGTCACCCCGGAATCAAAAAGACCATGGAGAAAGTTAAGAGATCATATTGGTGGCCTACTTGGAGAAAAGATGTCATTCAGCATTTGAAAACTTGTGGTAACTGCGCTCAAAACAAGAATCAAAAAAGGAAACCTGCAGGCTTGCTTCTTCCGTTGAATGCGCCACCAACCCCCTGGCACACCATCTCCATGGACTTCATCACAGATTTGCCTCCTTGTGAAGGGTTTGACACGATCATGGTGGTGGTGGACTTGTTCTCCAAGATGGCACATTTTATAGCATTGAAAGGATTGCCGTCAGCCTCAGTTCTGGCAAAAACCTTTTTGGAGAATATCGTGAAGCTGCATGGCTTTCCTACGGTGATAATCTCTGATCGAGGAAGCCAATTTGTCGCTAAGTTTTGGAGAAGATGTTGTGAATTGGCCAAAATCGATGTACGTTTGTCCACCAGTCATCATCCCCAAACTGACGGTCAAACTGAGCGAACCAATCAAACCTTGGAGCAGTACCTCAGATGTATGTTGCATCAATTGGAAGACACCTGGCTAAATGTTTTGTGGATAACCGAATATGCATATAACAATTCTGTCCATTCCTCCACTGGTTTGAGTCCTTTTTACACCTTACATGGTCGACATCCACACACCTCAGCTTACGATCCACCTGAACCGTTAGAAATGCCAGCAGTAAAATCCCTGCATGAGAAAATCACCACTGCCATCGCACAAGCTCGAGAACAATTATCCATGGCTAAAGAATCCCAGAAGAAATTTGCGGATGACAAAAGAAGTGTTGCACCAGAGTATGAGGTGGGGAATTTGGTTTGGTTAGCCACCCGAAATCTGACCTTGAAGGGATCTAGAAAATTCCTTCCCCGCTTCCTGGGACCTTTTGCAATTGAAAAAATCATCAATCCCGTGGCCATTAAGTTAACCCTTCCAAAAAACATGAAAATCCATCCAGTATTTCACGTCTCTCTTTTAAAGCCTGTTAATCCAAACACACGAATCTCCGAAGCACCAGCCCCTGTGGTCGTTGAAGATGACCAACTAGAATATGAGGTCAAGGCCATCTTAGATTCCAAGATTGTGCGTAACAAACTATTCTACTTAGTGGATTGGAAGGGTTATGGCCCTCAAGACAGAACTTGGGAACCCTGCGAGAATGTTCATGCCCCTAGGTTACTCAGAATTTTTCACCGCAACCACCCGTCCAAACCAGGGAGGGGAAATTTCAGTTTAGGAGGGGCCTTGGGGGGGAATACTGTCATGATTACGGGGTTCCCTCGCAAAAGAACTTCCAAGATTTCCTGGTTGGCCGCTTACAATTCCTGGTCTAAGGATAGGTAGGTTGGACTCTTCCTCATCACCCAACATGGCTGCCTGTTGTTACAACCTTTAGTTTGGGCCAGCAGTCTAGTTTTCTGTCACTCTGGAGTATTTAAGCCCCTCCCCTTTGCTCAACGGCGCTTCGCGTCTTCAGCTGTTTCAGCGAACGCTTACCGCGGTTCAGCCCTCTGACAGGAATTCCTCAGCTTCCCTTGTATTCCATAGATACCCTCTCTGTAGTGCCCTGGTTATTGCTTTTCCCGTCCAGTCCGCAGTCCCTATTCTGTGAACTCTGTGTGAAGTTGGCGTTCGTCAGTGTGGAGCTGGCGGTGTACGCTTTTCCTTTTGGCGTTAATTGTGAGGAGAATTTTCGAGGCGCTCCTTCCAGTTCTGTCGCCCCTTTTTCACAGCAAGTATCTTTACTCAGTTAGTTTTCTCTATTGATTTATGGTTCCAAAAGGGCAACTGCTCTTCACACATTCGTTCTTTTTGCGCAAGTGAATGCTAAAACCATATTAGTTGTATTTACCTCACAGAGCTAGGGGGGTTGTGTGGAGAATATTGTTTCTAGGAACAGTAGTGTTCGTTTTTTCTGTCGTCATTAGGTACACTAAGTTTACACATTTAGGAACCTAAAATGTTTCGGGTTGTGCACTTCAGTTTTTAGTCACATTAGGGTGTTTCTTGCAATTAGTTGGCTAGCGACACCATTCCTGTCTGAGCACTGTTAGGAAGTGTACCCTTTTAGGCATTTCTAAGAGTTCCGGAGAATTCCTTTAATCTCCAGTCACAGTAGTTTAGTTCTATTAAGGGGTAAATTCCATATTGGGTAGTTTATCCTTCCTTCTCACGACCCTTCTTCAGAACACGCGCCCCTGCGCAGAAGCAGGATGGAGAGCTAACCAAATCACCAACAAAGGTAACCAAATAATACAGTTTTTGGAAGTGGTTCTTAATTTTCCCCTACTTAGGAATCACTCAGTTATTTAGTGTGGTAAATTGTTTTTGTGGTATAGATAGAGAGTCCAGTTGGGATAGTGAACAAAAGATAACTGCGCACCCTGAGAAGTTTCCGAATATCACGTGGTGTCCCCGAGGAGTCTAAGGTAAGCGTTACATTCTGCATGTAGCCTCGGGTGACCTTCCTCTCAGCCCTGGGACTATGTCATAGCATGACTGATGTGCATGTGTCCTCTTCCTGCATGCGGGTACTCCACGTAGGCATGCTCCCTTGCCCCTCCACCCCACTCTGCACCCCAATTTCACCTTTGCACTGGTCTGCTTCAATTTTGCAGTTGAGTACTTGCCTGTTCTTGCGTCCTGTGTAAATGCTAACTTCCACCAGCCAATCTGCCATACATATGCTGTGGGGTACATCCTTTGTACTTGATGCAGGTTGTCTCACTTGGACTGTGCAGAGGTCAGATGCCCCACAGGGACATGAGTGCCCATTCATGCTCCATGTGGATTCCATGCATGCCCCTATGTGTCCTTGACTGGACGATCATTGTAGTACGTGTCCAGGGTGACCTACATTGCATGGCATTTCATAAACCTTCCCATGGCCACTGTGGCTCAGTCCTGCGTCGCACACATGTTTAGGGTGTGACAGTCTGTGTGGGTCACAGGCCTCAGCCTGTTTCATGGCCAATGACTCTGTCCAACTGGTGTAGTGTCTGCTTCACACGTGGGTGTACTCCTGAGGTTTCATCATGTACCCTGCTTACTGTCCCATCATCATCTGCAGTGTTGTCACTTGGCTCACATGATGCAATTGATGCTAGTCAACACTGTCTGTCAATACACAGGTCTATGGTCATCCGTGTGATGCCATGCAAGGCATCCCTGCATTTGCACTTGGGGGGAGGGGTGGTTTGCTTGTAGTCATGCTACCCATTGCATGCACATTGCACGTGATGGCTGAAGTTTACCTTGCACTGCCTTCACATTTTCTGATACACATCATGAAGTACTTGTACATGTGGATAGTGAGTAACGTACAAATGTGCTGCACTGCATCGACTCACTTCAGAGCGATATAACACCCTTCTACATGCCTAATCACAGAAGCAATGTCAAGTTGACCTAGCATGCATGGCAGGTTCTCTTTTGTGTGTGACATGTCTGCTTCATGTGTTTGGTGTCTGTGTGATGTCTATGTGTGTGTGTTGTGTGCTTCTAACATGTGTAGTTAACATGTGTAGTGACCTTTTTTCTATCTACTTTTCAGATGATGAGGCAATGGAGCCAGAGGATAGTGTTGTCATGCCAGGCACAGGGTTGTTATCAATACATCAACCCGGCACAAGTGGGGGTAGTGGGGTGGTAGGTCACGAAAACCCACATGTGCTACAGTCCATCTTGTCTTTGGCTGGCAATGAGTCCAGCCCTGATGACCACTCTGACGTCCATGTCGAGTTGGATGTGCATCAGGTCCATATGTCCGGGGTGAGTGATTCTGATGTGGGCACTCCTCTGTCCGTGACACCTGCACTGAGGGGTTAGACAGTCTTGGAACCTCCGCCTGTGGTGGATCTGGATGCAGGGTCACCCTCCACACCACTCACTGATGTGCCTGGGCCATCACGTTGACGGGGGCATGTAGTCGTGTAGCCGCAGGCAGTGCCAACACAACGAGGACATCCGGTCCTTGGGTCCTGCAGGTGTCAAGCCCAGCAACGCGGTCGCGCACGCAAACGCTGTATACTGAGTGGGAGCAAGACATGACTGCCAATTCTGAACGCCAGGGGGCAGCAATGGAGAACATCGCTGTGAGCATGGAACGTGTGGCCCAATCCCTGCTCCCCCCAGCTAGGCAGGTGCTACTCCAGCAGCAGGCGGCACGGTCCAAGGCCCGCTCGCTCAGGCTGAGCATGGCAGCCTCAGACAGGGTACGCCAGGCTGAAATGTATCTGCGTGAAGCAATTGCTGCTCACGCAGAGGCACACATGGAGGCCCTGAGGGGGGAGTATGCTTCCCTCAGATCCACTCTGGGTGTCTTTCTGATGTCCCAGAGGGAGCGGTCAGAGGAGAGGTTTGCGCAGCTTGAGCGTACCATCTCAGCTGAGCTACATGCTTGCCTTGCCAGGAGCTGCATCAGTTGTCCAGCCCGGCCTTGCAGGAGGAACTCTGTGTTACACGTGTTAACTTGCAAGAAGAAGCACGCGTATCACGTGAGGTTCTGCATGCAGACCTACGTGTCATCGCCGCACAGAACCAGGCTCACCCGTCTGGCAGAATTGCTGCCGACGAGGGGCAAGCTGCGGCTAGGCGTGGTTAGGCTCCTGTGACACGTCCTCCTTTCCAGGAAGAGCCAGACTCGGACGACGAGGTATCTCCCACATAGGTCGGGCTGTGCAGGCGTTGAGCCCATGGAGATTTTTTTTTCCTCAACATCATTGCATGTGGGTGTTGAGCAGCACCCTGTACCTCCCCCCTCCTGGGTGACCCCCCCCCCCCTGGGTTGTATGTGGCCATTTTTGATTTTTCTTTTAGTTTAGTTAGTTAAGTTTCTATTTGATAGTTAGTTTAATTAGGTAATGTAGGTTTTGCAGGATGCCAGCACTCACCCCGGAGATAAGTTTCTCTTTGACTTCAATTTGAGTAATTTGGTACTATGTGCATGATGAAAACGTTTGGTCTGATTGTGTATGTGTTAATGTGATTATTATGTTTTTGTACATTCCCTACTTTCCCTTGTCAATCATACTCCCCTCTCCTGCCCCTCATTCTGGTTATCCAGTATACCAATGCCTGTCCCGACTGCATATCCCTGACCCTCCTTCCCCACCAGGGTCTCAGAGGCCTTTGTGAGTTTGACCTTGCAGGCACCCAGACCACGGTGGGGGTGGTTGTTTCGTGCCACTCCTGCGCCTGTACACGGGAGCTGTGACAGTACACATCAGTTTGTGGTGCATCATTCAATATTATGTACCACACATGGTAAACATCCTGTTGTGACGTGATGTGACAACCTTGGTTGTTCCATCATTGTGCTAGTACTTGGGCTTTGTGACGTGCTGCTACTTCAAGTCATCTAATGGAGGCTCTTCTGGTTTGTTTTGTTGCCTGCATGCTTTTTGCTTGGCTTATGTGTTGGCCTGCTTTGAGTTCTCTTTCATTTGTTGTTTTTGCAAGTCAAGGTGGCCTCTGAGGGTGCTGGACACTTTTTACATGCAAGATGGAAGATGGAGACAAAGGGGAAGGGTTATCCTGTGGCCAGGTGAACTTCAAGGATGAAGGCTACATACCCCATGCGCAGTTGTTCAGTGGGTCATGGTGATATGTGAGGGAGGGGGGTATTTTGTTGTTGAACAGTTGCCTTGCCCCACAGTGTGATGGGCACCCTGACATTGTAATTGTGGTATCCTATGTACATGATGTATTCTGCTGATAAATGGCTGTTCATGTGTTGTGTTTACCTTTCAGGTGTGAGGGTATAGTTGTGGTTTGACATGCTGGGGTGTACACATGGGCAATGTTCACATGTGATGAGGACACTGATGGTCACTTGATTGCACATGCATGTACTGAGTGCATGTCCCTACTGAGTCACACACTCGCACTATGATCCACAACGTGTACAAACGCCCTTCCATGTCCACATGTGCACATAGTTAGCCTTCTGGGGACCACTGTGCCCCTGCAGCACATGATCTATGACCATTTGTGGATCCTGTACATGCGTGATTTGTTTTTTTATTTAGTCTGTCATTTTCATGTGATGCTCAGGGTGTGCATCACACACAATGACTGGTCACTATGCTGTGTGCTGAGCAGTGTGTTGCAGGAGATGGACAAAGCACACATATTTTGCAGTGTTTATTTTGCTGTGCACAATGTGCATGTGAACATGCATTCATTGTTATGTTCAAGCTACAACTGTTGTTATGCATTTGGGTATGACTTGCTTTGTGTGGGAGGTTGTTGGTCAGTCATTTCATCTGATTCCATGTCAGGCATCATTGTCTGACACCACTTTGCATTTTTCACATGTCAATGTGTACATTATTGTTATTGTGTTGGTGTTTTGCTATTGTTTGCCATGTCATGTTGTGGTTTTGGTGGCTTTGTGTGACATACCAGTGATTGTCATGGCCTGTTTTGCAAGTCTGTGTGATACACACCTTGCATGGTACATTTTGGTCACACAGGATTGGTTAGGTTTGAGTAGCTAGGGATGCACACAATGTGGCACTTCCATGGCAACATTTTCAGGGTGGTAAGATTGTGACAGTTGACCGTCTCTTTGTCATCATCGATTGTCACCTGGTATGTGCCAGGCCTGTGTGCACTACGCAGGGGTGGGAGTTTAGGTGAAAAATGTGGCCACAAGCTGGGTCCGGGCTGCCTCGCCACTTGCCCTATCCCCTCCCATGGGCAGCGCCTGTGTCTGTGGTTGGGGATGTGGGGGCACCACCATGTCCACCGGTACGCCCTGCCGTGTTGCAACATTGTGCAGGACACATGCTGCCACAATGATCCTGCAAACTACTGGGGGTGCATAGAGTAGCTGCCTGCCAGAGCGGTCAAGGGAGCGGAAGCGTGACTTGAGCACTCCGAATGTGCGCTCCACTATGGCCCTGGTTGCAATATGGGCAGCGTAGTATCTTACCTGGGGTGGTGTGGTGGGGTTCCGGATTGGCATCATCATGTGGTTGCTCAGAGGGTAGGCATAATGATGATAATGGTGATAATGGTTGTGATTATTAGGGTTTGTGTATTTGTCTGTGTGTGACATGCATGCATGTGCACAGGCATTTGTACTCACCTAGGAGGCATGTGTCGCTGTGCTGCCCAGTTTCCAGGGCCCGGCTCAGGGCAGACATTCTGTATTTGAAACTGTCATGGGTGGAGCCAGGATAGTTTGCATAGACAGAGGTGATGATTCCCTTGGCATCGCATACCACCTGCACGTTGATGGAATGCCAGTGCTTGCGGTTTCGGTAGATGTGCTCTGTGGCCCTAGGTGGATGTAGGGCCACATGGGTGCAATATATGGCACCGAGCACTTTGGGGAAGTGTGCCACCCTGTCTAAGTTCTGGACAACGGCCTGTCTTTCTGCGGGTGTTCTGGGCATGTATATGTGCCTGCGGACTGAGGGGCGCGCAGTCATGCTTGCCAACACCTGGTGTAGGCAGCGTGACTGCGTGGCCTGTGAGACCCAACCACTATGGCAGTAGTCCGCTGAAATGACCCAGTGGGCAAAAAATGCAGGACATTGAGCACCTTCTCCAAGGGGCTCAATGCTTGGGAGCAGAGGGTGGGTGATGTAAGGTCATCTTCCCACTCCCTGACCAGGTCTAGGATGATACGAGGTGGAAAACTATACCTGCCATAGACCTGGTCATCAGGCACCCCAAAAAGGCTTGTCCGGGGGGAAGAAATGCAGGCCCTGGCTATTCTCCTCCTCCTGCGGTGTCCCATGATCAGTGCTGCGACAAATGGGGCATTCATCGTAGCGGTATGTACGTGTTTGTAGTTTGTGCGCAATTGTATACTGTGCGCGGGACGCTTCCGCCTGCCTTCCTGTGGCGACCGTGTTGACGCCTGTGCACGTCTTTCAGCGTGCGCTTGTTTCCCGTATTGAAATCCAAGAATACGAGTTGTTCGTGTGCGTGTATTTCCCTGCAGTATTTCCCCAGTTATGCCTTCTTTTTCACGCATTGTTCCCCATTCTGTGCGTAACGCCCTGTGTCCCGCCCCATTTTTGGTATGTGCGCAGACGTTGTGCGCTTTCCCAGTGCACGTCGCGCACAGCATTTGGGATGTTGCAATGACATGTGCGCCTGTGTGCGTCACGCACGGGTTTGGCGCACATCCCGAGAAAAACATGCACAGAGACTTACATGAATCGCACGCATGCGTGTGCGCTTCCTTTTTCACGCTTGCACCTGCTTGCGCCAGCTTGTGCCACTTTTTTCGGCACACATTTGTTAGGGAGAATTCTCTGTTTAGGCTGAATTTCCTAACCTAGTGTGTCCCCCAGCAGCTTTGCTGGATTTCTGGAGTTTGTTTTTTCCATCCTGCCAAGAGTGAGACTCTTTTCTCCCACTCTTGGACATGTATGTGTGTAATTCCTTTGAAATGTCAATGTGTTCGATGGGCTATGGGGTCTTTTACTCCATAGGGTCTCATATGTTTTTCTATGTGTGTTACACCGCACCCTACGTGTCGTAACACGGGGGCGCCCTAGCGGGTCCCCCACCATAAACTCCATACCCGGGGACTGACTACTGTCTCCCCGGGCATGTAAAGTCACCATTGGCTTTACTAGACCGAAATTTACTAACAGAACTAGTACCAACCATCTTATTGTGGACGTACTAGTAGGGGTAATTCGATTACTCCTGGATCTGTTACTCGAGGGGGCACTGTCCCGTCCCCCCTCGTCGAGTTTTGGCTGGTGGCAGTGGAAACTACTTGTTATGTCCGATCCCGAACATAACCCTATGGGATTCGTCCCATTGTTGGAGATTGATACTTTTTCTCATTAATCTCCGACGTACTACTGATCTACTTATCTTAAATAAGTTTATCGAGTAGTATTTTCTGCCAGAACTCGGTTTTAAAATGGCGTCTGTGTTCGTCTCTGTGACTCCTAAACCAAAGGTTGAGCCCTTTGTTCCACTTTTGGTGGGCCTCTGTACAGAGACCCTCCCAAGTGGTGCCATTCTGTCTGGGTTACCTCAGGGGTGTGGGAGGGGGTTTAGGCACCCTGGACCGAGTTGCCTTGCCAACTCAGGTCGCACTCTGGAGTGATTGGCCCAGGCGGTGAGCGTTCCCGCTCACCACTTAGCATGTGATGATTGAAAGCTAGGCTGAATGAATGCATAAAAGCAGGGCTTTTGGGATTGGATCTTCAGAAGTCGCCACAGGACCTAAACAATCCGACGAGGGTAACGCTGAGCCGACCTGCACGACGACACCTCCGGTGGAGCCCTGCGGAACCGACTCACCACTCCCGACGACAGAGGAGATCTCCCTGCCGGAGAGTCTCTTCCCCTGGCTGGTGGGAACAACCAGTCACCTTTGCTTTTTATTCGCCCAGGACGCAGTGGTCGAATTGCCGTGCGGAGCACATAGGCAACCGGATAGCCACTACCCCTGTACCGCGACCAAAAGGTGGTGCCTTGTGACAGAGCACTTCGCGGCTGGTTTCTTCCCTGGTGGTGCACCAGACTTCCTTTCCTTCGACGACGAGATCATCTCTACTCTTAGCCAAGACCCCTCGTGCATCCACCACCAGGAACAACTGCCCCCGCTGGAGCTGCCCTCCACAACAAGGTACTGTGTCCGCCTGGCTTCCCTTTCAATCGGTTCGAGCGAGGTGTCTTAATCCTCTCCGTCCCGTTGGGTCGCCTCCAAGCTTTGCTCATTCTTTGTTCTGAACTGGTTCAATCTGCCGATAACAATTTGCTACAACGACTTGAATGCATCTCCACTAGAGACTTTTTGGGACATCGCGCCTTGCCTCTCTCCGAGTGGGCCTGGCCTCTGAACTTTATGACCTATTGTGATTCTTGCCTTCCTGCCTTGCATTTTATCCGCAGAGAATTAAACTGTGTTGATTTCGTAACCTGCCTATCTTTTCTCTCCCGTCCTATCTAATATTCGAGTGTCATCTAGGTTGAGGTATACACCTCTGTCTGAAAATAAGTGGTACCGGTAGAACCTAGAGTTGTCGATAATTTGCTAGGGGGATTGATCGTTTTCTACTCCGTAGAGTAATTGTGTTTGATTTGGTTGCCGTGATTTGCTTTAGTGTTCCATAGACGTTCTGTTATAAATAAATAACTTACTATCTTTACACTAAGCCTCGTTGCGTGTTTGCTTGTCTTGCTGTGAAGGATTGCCCTATTTTGTATACTCCACATACTGACCAACTTTTCTTGAGAGAAGTCTGACTGCTCAGCCACAGCTACCAAGTGAATCTGTGTGGTACAGACTGCTACCAAGTGGGTTCACCGCCAACGCCTGTAGTCCTAAATCTTTTGCAGTGGTCCCAGAGGGAACTGCACAGGTTTCCGCCTAACAACATTTGTTCCATAAATCGGCCCCTTAGTTGTTTTACTAGTTATCATTTTGTCTCCCTTTCACACTTGTATGGTATCTGTGCACATGTGGTGCTCTTTGGTTTCTCTTTGGGCATGACATACCTTGATGTGGTATGGCTGAGTGCGCAATAGACTGGAAAGCTATTCAGCATCATTGAAGATGTTGAGTAAAATGTGATTGTATCTTACGTTTAATGTTCATGGTGTCAGTTTGCCCCGACATGTCTTTTATGTTTTCTACATTTATTGAATTCACAAAGAATGTATTTTCTAAACTATTATGTTGAATGTTTATTGTCTGCCCTACCTACATAGGTGTCTAATGGTTTCTTAAAAATTTCAATTTAAGAGAGTCTTGGTTTCTTGTGCTTTGTAGTGTGCATGAGATATTCATGCACATGTAAAACTGTTGTGTTCATAGGGAATCCGTCGGCATTTAGCACCTCATAAAAGAAGGCAGATTCCATAGGAATCAGTTGTATGTGCCACCTCCAAAGACTAACTTTCAGGCAGCATTTCAGTTTTGACAAAACAGAGAGAAAAATGAAAGAGTAGATGTGATAGTACATGTATGTATTTTTCATTTTGAACCCTGTTTTGCAAACATAGAAAACTACATCAATGTGGTTGGTCCCCTCTATGCAATTACTACTTTTAACAAAATGAGCTTCAGTAATCACATTGTTTACATACTGAGTGACGCGTATTTTATTTAACAACAGCAATATTTGTTTACAATATGCAGGCCTGGTATAACCAAGATCATATGAGAGCATGCCGAGTATACATGTTTGAAGGTTCACACGACATATTGTTTGAGACATACAATCCCACTCTTAGGCAATGTCCATCACTATTTAGCATCCCTTCCCCCTCAAGTGTCCATCTACTTATTTTTCATGTGGTTCCTGTGAAATCAATTGAAAATTAAAACTATTTTTACCCAATTTTAAAATGTACTATTTCAACACACTAATTTAAAAATGTTCTCCTGGAGAGAACCTGCCCGAGGCTCCCAAATTACCAATGGTTCCTGCACTAATGGCCCTCCACTAATAACATTCAGCTGTTGCCACTGACCTTGAATAGTTTGCATTGCCAATGGGGAGCTGCCTGCCTCCTGGCACCAAAAGCTGCCTCTGGCATACACATGATAATGTTACTGACTGCGCATAGTGGTGGCGTGCTCAGGTGTCGCCAACCCCACTTGTCCCTACACTGGGTGACGGGTGTAAGGTTTTATTTAAACACACACTTGCATCTTTCACCTAGTGCAGCACTCAGAGCGGCCATCAGCAGCATGATCATCATGCACTTTGCTCATTAATTGCTCAAGGTCTTCAGGATGGAGAATGCAGAAGAACTCCATGCAGGGCCCCTCTCAGCACAGGCCTGGATGCCAGAAGGCTATTTTAGATGATGGCCCCTAGCCCTCGGGGGTGGGGGTCCTGCACTCCATACTAGTGTAGTTCTTATCCCTTGGTTCTTCCACAAGCCCCTCAGAGACTGAGTTTCCACCCTTGATGGAAACTAGTCAAGCCAGCTCCTCAATGCTCGCTAGAGCATGAAAGCGATTTTGCATGACAATTGCCCCCCTCCCTGTCCAGAATCCTCCCTGACTGCTACCCGATGTACCACTTACCCCCCTCTTACCTTAGGAGTCTCCTACTCCTGCTGTTGAATTAATGGGGCAGAGTGTGATGCATAAAAAGCAGCCAGGGGGAGAAAGGAGCTTGTATCAAAGCTGGTCACCTTGGTCCACCAAACTGGATTAAGTGCAGAAACAAGGGAATCCAACATGGTCGGGGCTATCAGTGAGACTACCACATGGTCCCACTCCATCCGTTTGGGAGTATTTCCAACCCAAGCCACCCTCCTTGCCATCAGAATAGCCCTGGGATTAATCTTCATCCCTGGAAAACGGGTATTGGTCCATTAAGAAGATTTATTTATCAGGGAAATTGTTGTTTCTTCCACACCTTTTTCTAGAGGTGGCACACCTGTTATTACTCCTACCAGAGGTGCTGCTTCGGGTGGGAGGTCAATAGCTACTTGCTTTGCAACCGGCGGGAGGGAATTCCAGGGTGGTTGCAGTGTGTGGGTAGGTAATAAAATGCGACCTTTCATAACTGTCTAAGCTGCGCCAGTTGTGCCTTTCCTCTCCTGTGTTGTTGGATGTACACAGGCACTACTGAGGGTTCGAGCTGTCGGGTACCAGAACTTTCTTTCTGTAGTGGAATAGGAATTTCCTTTGTTACATTCATGCCTTTGCTAGCCAAAATGGGTGTATTTCTTAAATCTACAATCCCCTGAGCCTGGACATCACTCTGTAACCCCCTAATCAAGTCATCAATAATAGAGAGGGGTAGATTCAAAGAGTCTTTAAGTGAAGCAATACCAAAAAGAACAGGAGACCTTGTCTAATCAAAAATCAAATCAAAATCAAATCTAATATTTTAAAATCACTCGAAATCGAAACTAGTGAATTATCAGTAGAGCTTGATGGCAGGTAAGGGCTCATATACAATCCATGCCCTGTGGCCCAAGTTCTGTCCAGTAAACCCAGACTCCTGCCCCAGAGTACCCATAGAGGACTGTGTTCTCGACATCACTTGTGCACTTGAGTTAACGTATTGTGGTATACTAGGGGCAACTGTTTGGGGAGTGCAATGATGCTGTATACCCTCTCGATCGCCAGAATGGGAAATGGCAAATTCAATTACCCTTTCCGTGTTCTGAATGTGAGCCTCTACTTTCCCAGCCATTTGTTTAAAATATTAATTTAGGGTTAGCTGATAGGAGGTTACGCCTGTCCCCACTGCAGACTTGCTTTTCTTCGTTTTGTTCACAACCAGAGGTTGGTCTCTGGCCTTGCGTTTAGTCATAGTGTAGCGGGGAATTATCAAGATACCCAGACAATGTAGGCAGGACTGTGTGGAAAACCAAGTACAAAGTGCAAGAGCAAAAAGTGCAACATTTCCCTAAAAGGCGCGTTCTTAAAAATACCACATACAATACATGATAAGGCACACAATAAATATTGGACACACGTTAAATCTCGATAAAATGGTTAAGGCACATAGGACAATTATAAGATAAAATAAGATAAAATAAACACGATTATATGAGGAGAAGATGCTTGGTAATATAAAAAAAAATGCTGAATTAATTGGACAAATAGTTAATTAGAGAGTTAGTTAGGCATGGAGGCCCAGGTCAAGCTCTTGCCCCAGTTACCACCGGGCGCCAAACGAACAATAGGGGTTTCGGCAGCCAAAAGGGAGGATGGGTCCTGGAAGGCAGAGTTCCAACGTTCTAATAGTCCGCCTGTTTAAGGGCAAGGTTCCTCCAATATACAGACAACAGTTTCAGGGGCAGTCTTCCACTTCCATTGCCCTGCCACCTAGTCGCTGAAGGGGAGAGAACACTTGCAACCCCCAGGCAGCCAGTGGTGGATAGGCGACTAACAAATCAATTCATGGGTGTGTGTTTTTTTTTTAACACAGGAGGATGGAGTGGGTGAGAAGGACAGCACAGCGCAGCCACCAGAAGTGGGCATCAACAAGAAGAGTAAGAAGTTTAAGTCCGATGGGAGGGCATGCTCGATGGCTTGAGGAGCCGCCTTAGCCCAGCTCTCCTCCCCAACCCCTCCTGACTGAAAGTATTGAAGGTATTTATGTTCAAACACTGTTACACCATTGCAAACAAACAAACAGCAAAACCGGGTGGTAAGCTCCTACGGGCTGACTTACTATATTGCCGGAGTGCAAGATTCATGTCGACAGTGTCGATATCCATATGCGCTGGGCTAAGGACTAAAGCAACTAGGAGGGCTAAACACCTCTACCTCACGCCTCATGCACTGACTGCGCGCATTGCAGATGGACACAGCCCAGACTCTGTCACGCTCCGCTCTGGGTTAGGGGTTTTAGGAAATAGGCCCCGCCTCCACCAATGAAACACTGTAGAGTTACTTCTACGTGCAAGCGTGCAGACTGCAGGAGGACTGAACCCAGACTCTGCCATGCTCCACTCTGCGTTGGGGGTTTTAGGAAAAAAGCCCTGCCTCCACCTAGGAAACACTGTAGAGTTACTGCTATGTGCAAATGTGTAGACTGCAGGGGGACTCAACCAGAACTCTGCCACACTGCACTCTGGGTTGGGGGTTTTAGGGAATAAGCCCCACCTCCACCAAGGAAACACTGTAGAGTTACTGCTACGTGCAGATGTGCAGACTGCAGGAGGAGTCAATCCAGACTCTGCCACGCTCCGCTCTGGGTTGGGGGTTTTAGGAAATAAGCCCTGCCTCCACCGAGGAAACACTTTAGAGTTACTGCTACGTGCAGACTGCAGGAGGACTCAACCAGGACTCGGTATTTGTATCCAACTGAATCCTGGATACCCATCTCTCCTCCAAAGCTTGTCTGACCATTTTTCCATTGGGGCCGTGAATAAGTGTTTTATGTCCCCTATAGCCAACATGACACATGCAGTATGTTTCTCTAATGCATAAATCCACTTAGCATGGCCCCTACAGTGAGCAAAGGGAGTGTCTTCATCATATTATTCCGGCACATGTGTGACCACGGGACATAACCGGTCCATGTGTGACCACAGGACATAATATGCCTTTTTCTGACACTTCTGGAGCAGCCGAAATTGAGTTACACCCACTTTTACTTGGGTTTCCCCCAGCTCTCTCCTACTACTTACTATGGCCAAGCGAGTACCATGGCGCATTCTAAGACTCCATGGTGTACTGTCTGTTGCTGCTACTGGAGTGGGAGGTGGGGCTGCTACACCGTGCTTTCCCTGCTCAACATCCGATTCTCATTCACCTTTGTCTCCTATCCTGTTAACACTTCCCCTGATACTTCTACTGGCACAGAAGCATGCTCTGTACTTACCACAGGGTGCCGGCTCCCATTCTTCCTGCTTGAATCACATTCCCATAGCAATACTTCCATCTTTAATATCTGATGTATCCAACCTAAAGTGTTCATGCCTCCACCATCGATCCTCTACGTTCTTTGCCTTTCTATTCACTTCTTCCTGCTCTTCAAGTATCTGCTGTCGTAACAGCTCTACCTCTTCTTCCGCTAGCCTCAGCGCTTCATCCAATTATTTCTGTTCCTGTGTATTTACTGCCATTCGCATCCTATCCTCTATTTAAGCCGTAAAAGGCATAATCTCCCTTTTCTCACTCATTCTCAACACTTTATCTACTCCTCTGGCTTCCAGCCTCACTCTGTCTTGTTTCTTATCTTATCTTATTTTAATGAAATTTGTAAAGCGCAACATAAGCCCAAAAGCAACTTGGCGCTGAAGTTTCTCCACCCTATATCTCTCTGCCAACCTAGAAGTTGGGGGAGTTATTCCTTTTCTGCCTGCTCTCCATTGTCAACCTTTCTACAAACCTGACCATTGAAAGAGGTATACCTCCACTTTCCTCAATATCCCATTGTCTAGGAACCATAGCTGATGGAGGCGTTACAAGTGGCTTTCTCACAACCACTGGAGTGGCCACTGGAGAAAATGGCATTTCAAACACAGGGTATGTTTACCCTTCTGCAGGCGACAAAGGATAGCACCCATATGAGCGTGGTGCAGAAGGAATTCCTGCACCCTCCATGTTCTGCCCTTTATCTGAGACATTAACATTATGGGCCTCCCCGCCCTTCTCATACATCCTCCATAACTAAAAATGTTAAACCGCTTCTCTAACTTCGAAACCTTGTGCCTTACAACTGATATGATATGATATGATATGGCATTTGTAACGCGCCTATACACAAGTGTTTCAAGGCGCGAAAGACATACGCGAAAAGTATGCAGGTTTTCCAATATCCCCTTATCATAGGTCCCCTCAGTAGACCAAGATTTGAGTATTTTACCCTTGGTTTCACTCAGCCATTCTCGATGGTACTTTAAAATCTTTACCCTATAGCCAGGAAGTACCTGAAACAAATTATTGAATGTAGTCTCCATACTTTAAACCTAGTCAACAATTTAACAATATCACTTCTTAAAATGCAGACGCTGAACCCATAACACAAACTTTCAACCCAAAGAACCCCTTTTTTCCCCTTCCCAGTTTCTTCATTTTCCCCCACAATCACTCACCTTGCTCTCTTTCACTGCAATCACCTCACTTTAGCTATTCACTTTAGTCAAACTTCTCACTCTTACACAAAAGACAGCATCGTTATCCAAAAACCACACAACAGCCAATATCTCTGAGATTTCTCCTTCAATCGAGCATAGAAGTAGTGCAATGTTTCCACTGCAACACTGCTGCTCTCACTCTCATAATTACTAGTGTGGCATTTTCTACTACAACACTGTCTTTTCCTGACTACAGGAAGATTACCTTCACTACTTCGACTAACCAAGAAAAATGAGATGAGGGCCCGCCCGTACAGTCAGTACAAAATGAAGGGAAAAATGGGTACACTTCAGGAAGGTATCTAAGGATGGACTTGCAATAAGATGCCACCTCCCCCCTAGATGAGTGCTCGAGATAACCAGACAAGAAAACTGAAGGGTATCAGGACAACCCTCACCATGGGCGTGCAGGTAAGGATACCACCCCACACCTCTAAAATAACAAACTAGGAAAAAATATATACAAAGAACTTACAACATGAAACAGTTCAATCCTTCAAAGCATTCACCCTTTCAATCCCCGTAACGTCATCTAATTCCCCACACGAACAATGATTCTACCCTTAACGAACCCCTTAAATCAAAGAAACAACCCTCTTTTTACCCTATTTCCCACTTGCTTTACCCCACAAAACTGCACTCACTTGAACCTGAAGCACTCGGAAGTGGTGCTCCGTCAATGTGCCCTGCACAGCAGCACCACGGTACCACACCTCTGGGGAACAGACAGGCCTCAACCAATATGGTGATTGTGGACCTCTCCTTTTATCATGCACGAAAGACTTGTCCTTGCCAAGAACTGCCTCAGTCGAGTTGTGCAGGCAGGAAACCCACAACTTCTCGGAACAGCCTGGTCTCCTGGCTGGCTCACCAAATGAGGGGACGGGCCTCTAATCACCCTAGCCTAAAGCTGGCCCACCACTTAAGAAAAAAGTGCATGTTTGTACGTAAAGCAAGTTTATTGTACAATGGGTCGGGGGGCTAGATGATTCTATAGAGTCAAACTAACCCAATTCTACCGGAACCACACAAGTTGACACATTGGGCCTCATTACGACCCTGGCGGAAATGGAAAAACGATGGCGGAAATGCAATACCGCCATCGAATACCGCTCGTTGCGATTATGACCCGTCACCGTAAAGTACGATGCCATTTGCGACACCGCTGTGAACGGCAACGCTAACTGCACCAAGTACGCGCACGCGCGCCCTGCAAAACCGGAATTACCGCCATGGCGCAACGGTACGCGAATTCTGACCCTAGCGGACATGAACCGAACGCCATCAAGCACGGCGGAAAGTACCATTCCGCCATGGCGAGAAATACGGCATCGCGAACCAACCGTAAATGGCCCACTGAGTGCCTGTACTCCACTCCCTGGCCACATTGCACAACTCCTGGCAGGCGCAATGTACACACCACATGCAACCAGTGAAATCTACAATCCACCCATGCATGCCAACGTAGAAATGCATGCAGGGGCTCAAAGCGCCCCGTGAGTGGGCATCCATGTACGGCATGACACCATAGGCGTACTGATGCAGCACAGGCATGTGAAGGTAGAAGACATCAAAATGAAAACCAAGAACACATGACACAAAACAACAGTAGTCCCCCATCGCTTGCCACCAGCGCAAGGCAACATCCAAAGCAGCATCCTGAGGGGGATAGCACCAGCCCTGTACCCCTGCCAGTAAACAAACCAACCATCAGCAGAAGCATGTACCACACAAGTTGGCAGAGTGACTGAGCAGCCAGGCCATCTCAAGAGGGGCCGATGGGAGCAGCAGGGCACAGATGGCACGAATACAGGAGCTTACCCAATGGACATGACCCCAGTCCCCCTCCAACAAACGCACGCAAACACAGGCACCTGTGACCAGCCACATACTGAACATCCCATCATTCCACCAATCGACCTGGCTGACAGGCACCAGTTGGCCAAAAGCCAATCCCCCGCCCCTGAGCAGCACATCATGTAAACAGTCACAATGGCAGCCCCTATCCGTGACCATACTGTGCTACGTAGGCAAACGCGGCCAGTACAGTACCACACAACTCAACTCAGAAGGCGGAACACAACGCAGATCACCTCGCAATACATACCGCCACAAATCGAAAATCGCCACATCACCTGCAAAGAATAACGCAACACGGCAAATATCGGATTCCAATTTTAATGCACATCCAAATGACAAAGGCCTCACAGCAATTTGCACAATAACACCAAAACATCCATCATCACCGAGGGCTGCATCTGCAATAATTGACCATCTTCCACTTGTGTGACGCCCTGTACCATCATGGCACACAGGGCCTACATCAACGTCCCAAAAGGCAACATGGAAGTGGCAAGAACCGCAGGTCCGTCCCATGAGGCAGGCACTAGTCCAGTTGAAAGGCCGAAATGTTACACCTAGCCACCAGTACTGCGTAAGGGCATGTGGCCCATTGGCGATCGTCCCATAAGATCGTAATGGTGCTCCACTGATTCACCCGAAGCTGCAGGTGTCGAGAGTAAAACCCATCTGGAGGAGTGGCGTACAGATGGCACCTGCAAAAGGGCACCAGATACCTGACACCCAAATGAAAGACAAATGAACCGAATGCATTACGGGACTCCTGATGCATTACACACCTCATCACACACACAAAATACACACCCATATGCATGCAAGGCCACTCCAAAGGGACATATACCCCCCTAAAGCAGCAGCGAATCATAACGAAAACAACCGAGGTAAATACACCATTGCCAACGTCTGTTACTGTCCATGCATCCATTCAACATCCCCTCATCCCGCCATGCAAGCGCATGGATATTCACTCACATAATATTCAAAACCTCCATTGCGTCTGTGCGTAATGCAGTCTGCAAAAACCACTGTGCTCCTGGCCGGATCTTTAGTGTTGTGTGGCAACATGGATCATTAAACGTCCTGCCTTATCGGCCACTACGCTATTGCGCATGCCATTCAATAAATATCATTCATTGCTTGCTCGTTATGGGCCCTGTCCCAAGGACATACTACAATAGAACGTTACATTTCCAGCAAGACCCGTGGGCGTATCCCCGCCGCTACTTCAAGACCACGAACGCTGTCCTTCGAATTCCTCATTTGCAACATTACGTCCTAAACGCGTCTGTGAACGCCTGCATTCACTAATATATCAATGTAGTGCGGCTGTGTGTGATAATGCTAACTGGCTACTATCACGATTGGGAGGGCACGCCCGTCGGTGAAGTTCGTAGTTGTGCTGCATGAGGGTCCTCCGTCATCGAGCCCTACATACCACTGAGTCCTCACAGGTATGTAAGCGATAGCAAATACAGCATGTGTAACAATGGGAGCATAGCATAACAATCTGTCAAAGTACATCACACTTGCATCGGGATTTGATACATGATTGCAATCCCAAGATGCCATGCGGCCATATGCAGCCTTACGGGCGGGACGTGCTCGGCCAGGGTGGATTGCATCTGCCACAGATTCATTCAATCAGCACAGGTGGAAGCCATACAGGCCGACAGCACATATATAGCAGACCCAAGCCCCTCCCACGACCACTACCACTCCAAAATGCGACCGGCAGCACTTGCGATGTTGGCCCTGGGGGAGCAGATAGCACTGCAAGTACTACAACTCGAAGAAGACGACGAACAACAACAGCTACAACAACCGCCCGCACAGAGGAGACGCAGGAGGAGAAGGAGGAGAAGGAGGGCAAGGCAGGGACAGCAAGGGCCACATGCACTGCCACTACCACCACGCAGGCGGCCCGCAATCCCACGCCTCCGAGCCGATCCGTTCAACCTCACTGCTGAGCAGATCCACACCCTCTACCGTTTGGACCGGGACACCATAATCGCCATTGTGGACATGACACAGGCAGACCTCGTGAGCATGATAGATAGCCCAACCGCCATCCCACCCCTACTGAAGGTGGTGTCTGTACTACACTTCCTGGCCACAGGCACATACCAGCACACAGTCGGACAGTTGCATGGCATTTCACAGCCACTGTTCTCACGGACACTCTTCCAAGTGCTCGATGCCCTCCTGAAGCACGCCGACGACCACATCACACTACCACGCACGGCCCAGGAGATTACCAACGCGAAAGTTGGATTCCATGCACTTGCCGGCATCCCGGGTTGCATTGGTGCCATCGATTGCACCCATGTCGAATTGGTTGTCCCACTTGCCATGGAGGTCCAGTACCGCAACCGGAAACAGTACCATTCCATAAATGTGCAAATGGTGTGTGACTCGAACAAGATCTTCACGCATTGTTGTGCCAGATTCCCAGGATCCACCCATGATTCTATGGTCCTAAGGAACTCCAGAATACCCCGCTACATGGAGCGACACGTTGGGCACAGATCCTGGCTACTCGGTGAGTCTCATTCCATGCATGACATCGTGGGCCATTTGATGCGTCATTTATCTTGCAGGAAGGGGGGGGGCCCACTTAGCACTATCATTCCACTGACACCCTTTATTTGTCTCATATAGGTGATGCCGGGTATCCACTGAAGAGATGGCTCCTCACACCAATACGGAACCCACAGAACCAGCATGAGGAGGAGTACAACCATGCACACTCACGTACCCGTATAGTAATTGAGCAGGCATTCGGCCTACTGAAGGCTCGTTTCCGCTGCCTCAGCAGGTCTGGCGGGGCACTCATGTACAGCCATGAGAAGGTCTCTAAGATGGTAATGGTATGTGTCATGCTGCACAACATGTGCGTTCGTAGGAATGTGGCCATGCCCCCTGACGCTGAAATGCATGCACCTGATGATGGACATGATGATGGTGGGGAAGTGGCGGCACCTGAGGGAGTCCATGAGGCACAGGATGGACGTGAAACCCGACAGAGCATCATAGATGCATGCTTCTAGCAACCACGCATGGTGCCTATTACATGGAAAGGGGACCTCTTGCACAGGCACTTTTTAGACTATACGCCTAAGAAGGAATCGTACGCAAATTAATGACCACGCATCTCATTAAATGTTAATGATGTACTGTATTGCTCATGTGGAATGATCAAGTGACCCTATATACCCGCAACCCTGTGATGCCCACCTCACCCCCTCCACCCTCCTAACCTTCCCCCCCCAACACCAGTGTCCATATATGCATGCTGTCCGTGGGTAGACGCTATTGCAAGCCCCCTCTACGGGTATCAGGGGCACCCCTGCCCGTGGAGCGCCGGTTCCTGGCAGATCTGCGTTGGGGGCTTCCCTGTACCGAACTTGCCACGGATGATGTCTCTGCCTGCTCGCGTCCATGCATGTCTCTGAGTGTTTGTGAGAGCTCTGTGAGCACACGGCGCACAGCGGCAAGTTCAGCACATACGTCTTTGGACGTAGCATGCAGTTCCCCCCTCTGGCTCTCGGTGCTTCGCTCCATTTGTGCTCTCAGGCTCTCGGTGCTTCTCTCCATTTCTCCCCTCAGGCTCTCACTACTTTGCTGTATTTGTGCCCTGAGTGTCTCAGTGCATGTTTCCATGGCTGCCCTGTAACCCCCGCATTCATTTGCATGGTCCTTGAGTAGCGTGGCCACTTCCTGCAGTCGCTCGATCAGCTTGTTGAGGGATAGTTGCCTCTGCTGGGCCATGGAAATTTGCGATGGTGTGACAGAGGGGCTGCTCGACACATGTTGCCTTGGCACAGGCCTTGAGGGGCTTGGCCAGTCGTCGTCTTCAGGGTGCCCCTGCGTGGTTTCGTCATTGTGTAGGGGATGGAACTTGCAGGTGGATTGGGAGAGGTCATGGATGGTACCTACGTCGCCAGCACTGATTTCCGTGTCTGTGCATGCTGGCATGACCGCTGTGTCACCTATGGTGCTGCTACCACCAGAAGCAGTGCCATCAGATACATCCTTTGGGGGGACCTGTGGTGCTGGTGTTGTGGACTTGCTGGCTGCTGGGGTGCCTGTTGCAGTCCCCTCCAGTGTGCTGCCACTTGATTCATGCTGCTGCCGTGTCTTGATCCTTGCACCTGAGGTGGAGGCTCTTGGGTCGTTGGTCCTGGCCCTCTTTGCAGGCGTGCTGGTAGGGGTGTCGTGCAGCTCGTCGTTGGTATGGGACCCTGTGGTGGAGTGAAGAGGGGCGAGCGTTAGTCATGGGTCTGTGGGATTTGGAATGGCAACGTATCACATGCATTGGGGTGGTACATGAGGGTGATTTGGGACTGGGCCTTGGAGGTGGTCTCATTTTCGTGTGGATTGAGGATGCATTCATTTGCCTGGCTGCAGTTAGGGGGTGCATGCTGCACATGTAGGGGTTGTGTATGGCATCTTGATTGATTTGTTTATTCATTCTGACTTTTAGAGGGCGCTGTCAGGGCAATGTATTGCACTATGGGCACACATGGTACTGCACATGTTCGTGCTTTGTGGATTTCGCATTGTTTCTCTTGGCCAACCTACCTGATTCTCCGGATGTCGGCACTCCTTTCTCCATCCCTCCGACTCCCTCTATGCTCCCTCTATGCTCTCCATTCCTATGGTGGAGGCGCAGTTATCCTCCCAGGGGGTCAACTTGATGGCCGACTCTGATCCCCCCCCCGGTAGCTGTGGCGATGTTCCTGTTCGCAGAAAGTATGCTGCGTACGCGTATCCGCAGGTCATCCCACCGCTTGCCACATTGCTGTGGCGTGCGGGGTGTTGTCCCCGCCGCACTTGCGCGCTGTGCCACCAGGGCCCATATGGCCTTCTTGTTGGCAAGGGCCGTCCTGGTCATTTGACTGGAGAAGACGACGGCGGCATTCTCCTGGAGGGTCTCGGTGAGCACGGTCAGTTCCTCTCGGGAGAAGTGGACCTGCCGCTTGCGATCACACGCTTTCTTGGCTGCCTTTCCCATATTTATTTTTTTAATTGGGGTTGCTAACGGGTTGGGATGTGTGTCAGGGTCGGATTTTTAATGGTAGTGTTGGTATTCTCATTTTATAGTTGTGCGGCGTGCTGTTTTCCGTTCCGGCCACATGCTTTTACTTCCGTTTCCGTATATTTACGGTGGCCGTAATTTGCAGTGCCCGCTCATTACGGTGATCGCTCATTACGGTGACCACTAAGATGGGTGGCGGTATTGCACCTGGTGCAGCGTACGGCGGCGGTAAGGGCCGTTTTGGGGTCATTTCCGCCATCGCAGCCTTTCAAATTCCGCCATGGCGTAATGCTCGTGCCCGATGGGTCGTAATTGGCCGCACTTTGCTCCCTCGTGCAATGGCGGAAACGCTATGTACGCTATGGCGGTCCGGTCTGTGGATTTCCGCCTGGGTCGTAATGAGGCCCATTATATATATTTTTGCAACAGCTGAAACACTCCCATATATTTTATTACAAATCACCCCCCACACATGATTGGTCAAAACCTGTACAAAAGATATCCAATCGTTCTCCAATTCCCCTGTTCTCTTTGGGGATTTGTGTGGTTTGGTCATGGCAGAATTGATTGCATAGGAATTGACTGTTCTTAATTTCACAGAGAATGCAATTTTACAGTGGCCAATCTCTGCAAATCTCTGTCCCCCAAGCCGCTAACGCATCTCCCCACCCCCAATTACCTTTTCCTTGGATTCTGCCTCTCAAGAACCTTTGGCGTCAGTTGTGTACCTCTAACGCAAGTCAGATCCGACACCACAGGGTCCCCTTTTCTTTTTTTATTTGTTTTTTCCGTCCCCTGCCTCCAATCTTCAGGAAGTGGCGAACACCCCCCGCAACCTCCCAAGGCCAAACATGACAAACATGGGGAGCAGGGGACAACCCCGCAACATCCGCTCCCCATGGTCAGCATTTATTATCCAATAGTATCACATTGTATTGATTGAATGGTACTGGCGCAATTCGGTCAGATGTACCGTTCCATCAATAAAATTAAATCAAATTGGGTAGTACCCTCATTGGTCACAGTTATCTTAACTACCGTCTTAAGCTCCTGTATACAACACACACCCTTTTAGGATTTGTCTGTGGTAGGTCATGACATCATCATACTGTTAAACATTCACATATAAACATAATTCATTACAGGTTCCAGCTTGCATGAGACCTCCTAACCCTGGACGTAATTGCACATGGTTTGCAAGAGTATTTCAACAATATGGGGAGGAAAGAATAAACATGTTCCATTTGAACTGACGATACCATCTCACCCACCCCAACTTGCTTACATCCTTGGAACACTCTAATCTAAACTACTACCAAATCAACATGCATACCCTCCTGTCCTATCCTGAGAAAACAATCAAAATCCATGAATTATCAATCAACTCTGACCTCCAGCATCCCTTCACCCCAGGTTTATTGCTGGTCAAAAGTAAATGGCCCCTGGACAATAAATAAAACGCTCCCATGCAGTTAATAGATTGCATCTTCTTTCTGCGATACTGTGAAGTCATAAAAACCCTGGGCCAGCCTGTTGGCTATCTGCTTAATGTTGAGGTTACTCATTACCTTTCCTTTGGTCTCCAAACCTTACAAAACCAGTTTGTCTCAGTCACTCAGAATTCACCTTGCAAACCCTGACTGCAGAGTGTAACCAATTTATGAAAGGAGCACACTTCCCATAGATCTGTAAATTCCCCATGAATGTATATTAGTGCATGCTTGTTTAATAACTACTGTGTCTTTTTCAGAGTGGGTTCTTCATGACAAATATCTTTCCTCGCATTTGCATTATGAAGCTCCCCGTTGCCCAGCTTCCCGGCACTTCGTGGCACACCATGCACAGATTGTATTTATATTTTATTGGTGATTTTGAAATGTATCTTGCTGTGCAAATCTTAAATGTATCCACTTAAACACAAAGTAACACTTAATGTAGCACATATCCCATTCCCATTAACTATGCTGGATATATATCAAATTGCAACAACTTGACTGCTCCCCCACTCACAAAAAGTTTGCTCGCAACCTGGACCCTTCTTTCTCATTGGGACATTTCCTGACCACCCCAACAAAAATTAGGGCCCAATTCAGAGAATCTTTGCACCCAGAAAATGCATGTTGCGTTGCGCAAAACTTAAGTTTCCATTCACAGAATGGGCTTTGCGCTGGCCGCTACTACTCTACTCCGTGCATCAGCACTTTCTGCGACACATTGCATATGTGGTGAGGAACAGCACAAAGAAATAAGAAATAGTTGGTACACATACATTCTCCATTCAGGAATAACATGGGTGTGTTGAGGGGCATGCCACACAAATAACAATCACGCCTAGTCAAGCACAGACAATACCCAATACACGTGTTACAAAGCGCAATTGGCCAGAGTCCAAAGGAAAACGCAAACCTTGCAACCTTACTGCCACATGATACATGCTGCAACGTACAAAACTGAAATAATGCTCATGTATATAAGCACGCAATTCACACCATTACAAAATAGGACTCACATGATGAACCCTGCTCTAGTGGCAGTGATCGTTCAAGGACGAAGGAGGAGGATACAGATGCTGAGGGCCAGGATATTCCATCCGAACACAATGCTATTTTGGATGTCAGATGAGGAGGTTCTTGCAAGGTACAGATTCCTACCCCATGTCATCCTAGACCTGGCCAGGGAGTGGGAGAATGACCTTGCATCACCCACCGTCTGCTCCCATGCACTTAGACCCCTGGAGATGGTGCTGACAGCCCTACATTTTCTGGCTACGGGCTAATTCCAGCACACCTCAGCCATTGTTGGGGGCATATCACAGCTCACACAAACCTGGTGCCTCCACTAGTTATTGTGCTTCATAGCATAACGTCATGTGTGCATAGGCACATGTGCATGCCACACACACTGCAGGCAAGGCAGAGAGTGTCCCAGGAGTTTTATACAATTTCACATTTTCAACTGGTACTGGGAGCTATTGATGGTACCCTTCTACTGCTATATCCCCCCGCCCGAGAGAGTGAGAACATATATAGCAAGCCGAAGTATTGGCATTCCATCAATGCACAGGTCATCTGCAATGCGAAGGGAGTCATTAAGTAGGTGAATGCTAATTACTGTGAAAGCAAGTGTTACAGCTGCATTTACTGCCATTCTCCACTATATCAGGTCCTGGCATCGGGAACCTTCAGCAACAGCTGGCTCATCAGTGAGTGTCAACAATCACTCACATGACACACAGAAAAACAAGCAATGACAATCAATGCTAACAACAACCAACATCATCTCTGCAGGGGACAGTGCCTACCCACTCTCACCATTCCTGCTCACTCCATTCAGGAATCCTGACACCCCAGGTGAGGAAAGGTATAATGCAGCACACATAGCCACTAGGGGCATAGTGGAGCGCACGATCAGGGAGCTTAACTCAGGCTTTCACTCCCTTGACCACACTGGTGGTGTATTGTGTATTGCTATATGCCCCACAAGTAGTATGACAGATCATTGTGACAGGTTCTGTCCTGCAAAATGTTGCCACACGTCGTGGCATACCAGTAGAGCTGCAGGAGATACGTCCCCCTCAGCCACAGGCACCACCCATCCACTTGGAAGGCCAAAGGGACCAGAGACACGCAACAGTCCATGTAGAGCACACACAGTGAAGCCATATCCATGATGCCTTTCAATGATGAAATGCGGCTCATCCACCTTTGCCATAACCATACCCTGAGAATGTGTGACTGGAACAGGTAAACTGTCTGTCTCCATATCCATCAAATCAAGTGTACAAACCACTGACACAGTGATAGCAAGATGAAACAACAGTATCCTTGTCGTTGACACAAAAGCACGCAGCACAATAAACACATCCTGTTACCAGTTTGTCCTGCTCCCTACCAATAATTGTGCACTCAGACACCCAATAAGACACAGGGACCATAACTTGAAAGACACAGCATATAATGTAAGCAGGAACCCATGCCTGGGAGGACTGCTGTGTCCACCCTTTTCATGTCTCACCCTAATATATAGGTGTAATGGCTTATCCATTCTCTGCCAATAACACAGCTCATAAAACACTTCACACAGAGAAAAATGCAAGTTATGTTCAAGAACTATGTCCTTGTCACGTGGCAGCTTTAGCCCCTGAGTGCCTGTTCCAGCCATCCTCAGTAATGTAGCAATGTACTTCTATAGAGGTGCTGAAACCAACCTAGACTGGCTGAGGTCTGGCGTGCAGGCATTCCAGAGCACTGTGTCCATGCTCAGCGGCAACTGTCTCCCCTTGCAGAATGCCAAAGAAGTAAGGAAATCATCAAGTCAGAGCAGGTACCACACCCCTTCACTCAATGACACAGTACCTCACTCTCTCCTGAGTGCCATGCAACAACTGCAACAAATGACTCACCTGCCTCCCATCTCTATGTCTCCCTCAACAACCATGCTGCATGCCAATGCACATAAAAATACCCCATACAGTGACAACATCCCCGCCCACAACACCAACACTGTGCGTGCCCCTGAGTGCCATGCAACAACTGCTCAAAATGTCTCACCTTGCTCACATCATCATATGGGCTTGCCAAATCACCTTGTTAGCTCACACAGACATGCAGTGTATGAATCAAAAGCATTTGAACAGCCTTGAGGTGACCTGCATAGAACAAGGAAACCTGGCAGCCATGGTCTACCCAGTGGCACACATGGGTGGGTTTACACCCCGCACCATCTGGGGCCCTGCCCTATATGCTTCTGAGCATTGCCCTCCAGAGCAGGCATGGGCCCGATGATTAACAATGCTAAGTAAACTCGCTAGCACACTGCATCAGAGGCTGCTGCACAGTGGGTTTGCACCAATGGATGCCCGGGGCTCTGGCTGGGACAACTTCAAGACATGCACACTCGAGAGGCCTGGGGCCTCTGACTGTTTGGACATCTCCAGTAGCATTTCCATGGGACACCTAGCGGACCCTGCCTCCCACCTGGGTCTTCGGCTGCTGGGCTTGCTTAACCTTTCCCTCTGCGGCTCGGCCCATTTGTCCCCCCTGTTATGGGGACCCAGTCCGAGAATGTTTTTTTTGGAAGTGTGAGGGACTGTGCCCCTGGACCTTCCCAGGTGCAGGGGGTTCACTGTAAATGGATGAACGGGCCTGTCTCACCAAATACTGCTTTGAGAATGCAGTGGGCCCCACTGAGAGATCCTGAAGTATTGGTGACTGGCTGTGAGGAAATGGGGGCCAGTGAGTCTCGCGGTGATGCCTCCGTCGCCACCTAGGACCACAGTACAGATAAAGAGCACCAAGTGAAGTGGTGTGGTGCCGACCTTTCATGAACACTGCATTTCATTGTGCGGGTGAGCAGCTTCCATGTAGCCTGGTGGTCTGCTGCTCTGAGTTTATTGATGAGCCACACCTATGTGATAGTTTGAAACTGAGCCCCCAAAGGCTGGTGGACATACTGAGTCAGAGCAGGTGGGTCACTCAACCCATGCATAATTAATCTGCAATCCCTGCATGTTGGAAGGGCAGGTGGCTCTGGGGACTGGACTATGGGCTTCTCTAAACTGCCGATTGCAGGGCTGGGTACAGAAACTGGCTATCTCGGATTATGTGTGAGTGGTGGCAGTAACGTACAGCTAGATTACTTGTTTGGAAAGTCAGACAATGCAGCCCCCTTCAATAGACTAAGGGGTGGCTTGTTGGGGTGGCCATGTCTTGGGATCATAGGAGTGTATACAAGGTTTGTTAGGACAGTTAATTCCCTGCTGTGGTAGAGGGGGCAGGTGGAGGAGGGTTGGAACCTGTGGAAGACACAAGTGGACCACCAGAGAAAATATCAGTTTGGCTGGTGGGCCAGAGCTGCAGCACTTCCCCCCGGACATTAGGGTGGAATCGTAAAAGCGGTTTTGACAGAATGTCCAAGTCCGGAAAGCCGGGGAAGCAGCAGTCAAAGTTTGAGACACCCTTGCAGGTTAAAAACCAGAAACTGATGGACGACTCTCCAGGTGTAAGCTCCAAAGCCTCATCCTTTAATACAAATGGAGCGTTCAAATATCAAAGCTATGTTTAATCAATTGCAGGCCAGTATTCAATCATTGGACGGGAAGATAGACATCTGGATAAACATGGGGAAAGATTGGATGAGGTTGAGGGGCAAGTTTTAACAGTCGAAGATGAATCCGCAAGCACGTCACGGGAGCTGGTCCAGGTGAAAAGAGTTCTAAAAGAATTGGCAGATAAGCAGGAGGATCTGGAATCGCGGTCCAGAAGTAATAATATGCACATAGTAGGAGTCCCTGAATACGTGGACCAGCGAGCCATGGAACCCTTGGTTGAATCAATCCTATGTGAGGTGCTGGGAGGCAAATATTTCTCTGCAGTGTTTATTGTGTAGCGAGCACATCAGATTCCCCGTGGCAGACAGCCGATCCCTGGAGTGCTGGCACAACTGATCATAGCACGGATGCTGAACTATCGCAATAGGGACTTTGCCCTCTGCAAGGCCAGTGAGAAGGGGACTTTAGGGGTCATTCCGAGGTTAGAGGTTAGAGGTAAGTAACGGCCCTTACCAGCATGGCGCAAATAGAGTGTCCATGTAGTCAATAGCCAGCTAAAGAGGGCTATTACGACTTCGCAGGCACAAGCTTTGCTCCATGCTGGTAAGGGCATTACCGCCATGCCGTTAAAGGCATGAAAAATGACCTTAGCGGCATCATGCATAGTGCAGATAGCACTACTGGCATGAACCAATGCGGCATTAGCGGTACCGCTAATAGCAGTCACTGCTAATAACGGTCACCGTAACTAAGCGGAACCAGAAGTAGCGCCACCTTTAAAAACACAATCCATTGCCACCCTCAGCACACAGGACCTGTGGGACTCTGCTGTTTGATTGAAAACATTCCTCCAACACACCACAATGCCCAAGGCCCTTAAGAAGGGAGCTGCCTGCCAGCGCAAGGAGCACTTCAACGAGGACGAGTTGGAGCTCCAATCCGGGACACTGCAGGAACATGCAGAGATTGTTTTCGCCAACAGCATTAAGAGGGAGGCCATCATAAAGAAAAAAAGATATGGCAACTTGTGACACAGAAAGTGAGTGCAGTTGGAAATACCCCATGCACAATTAAAGACTGCCAGAAGCGCTGGGACGACTTGTGGCTCAGAGTAAGGAACATACTTTCCGTCAACAGGAGCCAGGCAATGGCAACAGGCGGAGGTGCCAGCTCCCCCATAAAGCTGACCCCATGGGAGGACATCTGCGCCAGCATGATTGGTATGGAGGGGATCAAAGGTGTCGGTGACATGGAGTGTGGTGCCACAACATCGGCCGATGGATGTGAGTGTCCTAAGAAAACACTGTAATGCAGAGTCTGAAGAAAGTCAACCAATATGTCCTTCCAAAGAGGCAAGCCATGGCCCAGCACACACACACTGGGCCTCATTACGACCCAGGCGGTAAGTTACCGCCTGGGCCGTTACTTTACCACCATGGCGTAAACTACGTTTACGCCATGGTGGTTGGCGGACTTACCGCCCCATTCCGACCTTGGCGGGGCGGTAAGTCCCCAATCCCCATTTACCCTTCCCCATTCCCATTTTTGCCCCATAGGGCATAATGGGAGTGGGGAAGGCGTTAATTACGCCACCGTAAATTACGGTGGCGTAATTAACACCAAGTTCCCTTACCGCCATGGTTTTTAACGCCTGCAAAAAGCAGGCGTTAAAATCACCATGGCGGAAAGGGAACTCGTAATTGGCGGAAAGGGGTTGGCGCAGCTAACGCTGGCGTAAACCCCTTTCCGCCAGGGTCGTAATGAGGCCCACTCCCAGCAAAGTAGCCTGACTCATCACAGACACATGCAGATGCCAGCAGCAAGGCAATGCCGTACCTGACACATACCACACAAAATGTAAATGCCATAAGTCACACAGCATGCAGGCCCCAAAAAAATGTGTCATGACCCTTGCCCCTGGCCCTCACTGGCAAGTCAGCCTTCCAGTTAGGGCCAGGTCAAGGGCCTTAAAACCTCATTCAAGACTCCCTTGGAGTCAGGCTCATAACCATCATGAAGACCAACATTAGAATGGGACTATTTACTTGGGTCTATTTAACTTGGGGGGGTTAGCCAACATGGATGCATACATATAGCTCAGTTACAAGGAACTGAGCTATGCGGTCTAGTCTTTTGGGTGTGGCAGGCCTGGGACTACTTTACCTGGACTACTTTGGGTGTGGCAGGCCTGGGACTATTTTACCTGGACTACTTTACCTGAGACTATTTAAACCACACCCAAACAGAAGAACATGCTTTGCATTATTCTGCTGTGGGCAGCGTAACACTCACCGTGTCCAGTTCTTTGATGCCAGCTTACCTGAAACCAAGGACCTGCAGAGAGAGAAAGAAAACTATGAAACTAACCTGGAACAGTTGTTCTTAAATCCATCTCTGACTTCAGTTCCACTCACCTGAGGGTACGAACTCCATCATTCGGCACTGCATGCATCCTGGAATACCATAACCTGGAAAGAGGAGAAAGAAAGACAGCATTAGTAAGCGTTTACTCACGTTTCCTCCCGAATTAAGAAAGCCACACAATTCTTACTTGGGTAGTCATCTTCTGCTTGGTATCATTGCTGGAACATTACGGCGCTCAGCGAGGAACATCACAACCTGCAAGGAGAGAAAAGACACAGGTTAGCAATATAAAAGGCGAAACAGCACCGCGCATCGCGCATTACTCACCGGACAGCATCGCGCACAGCGCGCTTTCGCCTACCTGCCCACGCTCATCTTCAAACTGCATGACAACACCAAAATATCTTTCCATACCTAAATGGAAAGAAGCAAGACATTATTATACGAACTAAACGGAACATGATAACTGCATATAAACACTGTAAAGCAGCAAACCTACAGAGTCGCAGCAGGCCTGGATTCCCACAGGGGGGGCTTGCACCAGTGAAGTAACTTGGTCGCTGCTCGCCCCCACATCTACGTGCCCCTGCATGAGGAGCAGGACGGAGAATCCACCTTTTACAATATTAAGGTGAGGAGAAGGCCCATGGGGGGAGGAAGGAGTTGAGGCCAAGGGAGGTGGGAAAACATAAAGACAATCTGGTATTGAATCCAGCTCTTCTATATTGCAGACCCATCTTTAACCAGAGGCATTACCAAGGGACCGGGAGAGTGTTCGAGAGTGCAAATAATCCAACCAGGGCTGGGTGGCGTCCCTGTGGATACCAGGTGAGCGTAGCAATATGCATGTCACATAGCATAGGTCTAGGCCAACATGAGTGACCCTGACGTATGCCGGCATAACCCACCCATTTATCAAACAATGTGATAATCCAAACTCAAATTCCTGCTACCCTCGATTGTGTGGAAGGTCAATTGTCCAAATGTATGTATGATGCCTATCAAAACATCACTCATGCCATCCCTCTAATCGACCCCCACAGGCTCTGACCATGACAGCGATGGCCAGGACACAAACCCCGCGAAAACAACACCCCGGAAGAGGTCCCGGGATGATGCCAACCGCCCTTCCACCTCGAAGGGCCAACCCAGGGGCTGCCGAGCACCACCAGTCAAGACACCCCAGGTTGCCAGTGCACCAGTGCTGCCAAGGGCTGTAGAGGGGGAGGCGCCAACACCCATTGCCCAGCCTGAGGAATCAGCTGAGGCACCACACTCAGAAGAGTCAAGTTTGGCTGGGGAGGTGGCAGTCAGAGCACCCCAGGCTGTGGAGGAGCCACAGGATGAAGTATGGGTGCCCGTTGAGGACGATTCATCAGAACTGCCCCGCACACCCAGTCCATAGGCATCCCCCCAAATCTCATCCCTTGAGACAGACCATGCCACCACCCCGGAGCAGTCTGGACGGGAGCTAATTGAAGGGCACTTAAGTCCGATAGTGGCGAGTGTTGAGGCCGATCAGGCCATCCAGGAACCATCCACCTCCACAGGTGCACCCTCAGGGCCGCAGCGTGCAGAACAGCTGACTGCCCTTGTGCGGCAGTTCATTGAGGACAATGCACAGGCTAGGCAGGAGGACCATCTCAGAGAACACCGCCTCCATGGGAAAAATATTTGCGGAGAACAATAGCCGCCTCTGCGAGGAGGTATCCGCCCTGCGCCAGGTACTAAGCCGCATAGCCGATGCCCTGGAGTCAGGGCGTCCGGCAACCCAATTCGATCAGGTGGCCCCCACGTCATCTTCTAGCTCGACCCAGACGAGCCCGCTCCGCAGGTCATCACGCACCGTGCGCCGGCCAGACATGCCGCCACCAGGCCCAGGGAGTGCTAATTAACAGTCTGGGCAGCCTGATGTAGGCATTAGAGACTTGATGGGACATGTGTGGGGGAGTTGAGGGGGAGGGGGAGGGGGCGAGGGTGTGTGGGGGGTTTTGGGGTGAGGGGGTGAGGGTGTGTGGGGGAGTTGTGGGCAGAGGGGGCGGGGGGTGAGGGTGTGTGGGGGAGTTTTGGGGGAGGGGGAAGGGGCGAGGGTGTGTGGGGGATTTGTGGGGGGAGGGTGGTGAGGGTGGTGGAGGGTTATTGCACTCGTTTTCATTGTTAAATTTAATACACCCGTTGTGTCAAAAGCAAAACCGGAGTGGACATTCAGCATTGCGCATGTGTCATTTAATCATATACAGTGCATAGTGTGCATGTACCCACACACCCAGTGGGCTCTGTCAAAATATCATGTCACCCTCTGCAGCCATGTGTGTCAGTAATATTGTGCAATCACTGACTGATGCACAGCACGTCCCTCCTGTGCATCGGCTCTGCAATGATGTGCAGCCACTTCTTCTTCATCCCCTTCATCATCAACAGGTGGTTGCAGTTCAATGTCTGGGGTCAGGGGCACGTTGCGTTGGATACACATGTTGTGCAGCATGACACATGCCATGATGGTATTGGCCACCTTCTCATGCCTGTAGAGGAATGCCCCACCAGACGGGCTAAGGCAGCAAAACCATGCCTTCAACAGGCCAAAGGTCTGGTCAATGACCACACTGGTATGGGTGTGGGATCAATTGTAGACCTCCTCATGCCTGTTCTGTGTGTTTCGGACAGGGGTGATGAGCCACGCCATCAAAGGATAGCCACTGTCACCTGCATGGGAGGCATAAAAAGCTATATGTCAGTCGATTGAAGATGGACATCTGTACTAGTCACACATGTCGGCAGATTATCATTGGTCACATGCACATGTCCCTGGTTGTATGCACACCATTTTTAGGCCCTCAATGTGTCCTTTGCCATAGAATAATGGTGTGGGTTGCATCTTCAAGATGATACACAGTGTGCTCTGCCGTCTTGTAACTCAGGCATTGTATACGCATATAGCTGTGTTTGTGTAAATTTAGTGATTTGTTGTGTTCTGTAGGATTTCTGATGTGGAGCGTTGGCACTAGGCTCTGCAATGTTAGGCATTCTGTGCTGATTTTTGCCATGGTGACATGCAGCATTCCTGTGGTTGATACGGGATATCGGGCACAACAATGTGTGATGATCTTGCTTGCCTTCCATCTGCACCTGTTTGTAGTGGTATTAGTTGCAATTGCGGTAAACCACCTCCATGGCATGGAGGCCACCTTTTGTTTCAAGAATCTCCTGGGGAGTCCGTGGTAGGGATTTGTATTCCGTTGTGTGCTTTAGGAGGGCATCCAGCACATGCTTCAGGATGCGAGTGAATAAGGGTGGTAATATGCCATGCATGTACCCCACTGTGTGCTGGTAGGTGGCTGTGGAAAGGAAGTGGAGCACCGACACTTCCTTCAGTAGAGGGGGGAAGGCGGTGCGTATTTCAATGAGGCTGACATTCGTGTATCATGTCCAAGGTGGTGTTGATGGTGTCGCGGTCCAGATGGTACAGGGTGTGGTTGTGCTCCCGGGTTTAGTTGGAGGGACTGGCTCTGATGTTTGAGATTGGGGGCTGCATGCGTGGGTACGCTGGCTGCACCGGTGGGGCATGCTGGGCTTGTCTCACCCTCCTTCTTCTGCTGCGTCTCCTCTGTGGTGCCTGCTGTTGGTGTTGGTGTTGTTGCTGGTGTTGCAATGCATGCATGTCCTCCAGCTGAAGTGTTGATGCTACTATTGGATTGACCTTGGTTTGGAAAGGGGTGTGGTGTGTGGGTGTGCTCCTTTTGGTCAGGCCCAGACTCCATTGCCTCTACCTGTGCTCATGGTGTGCACCTGTGGCAGTTGGAAACACTGCACATGGCATTTTACGGTTGGTCAGAGATGCCGGTATTTACGGCATGCCGGAATCCACTTTTAGCGCCTGATGCCGGTATTTGTATGTCCGGTTCACTTGTGATCTCCTCCAGTTTACGGCATGCCGCTATTGCCGGTATGGTGGCCGGCGTGCCCGCGCCCATGCCGCTATTAGAGGCATCGTTATTTAAGGTGCCGCTAATAGCGGTTTGGCAGGTCGGAATAGCCCGGACCGGTAAGCGATGCCGGTAATCCTTTACCGGTATCGTTTATCCCTTACCGCCATACTTAGAATGACCCCCTTTTACATATAAAGGGGACCCCATTACACTTTTTCCATATTTGTACGGCAAGGTTCAGACATCCAGGAAGACATAAACAAAGTCTACGCGAGAGGGGCATACTATACGCCATGATGTTTCTTGCTAAATTTAGGGTGGAACATGAGGGTCGGGCACTGTTTGCCAGACCCTAGAGGAGGCCAACACTTTTCTTGAATTGCTGCCCAGGGTCCCCAGGCACAGAGGGAATAATTAACAGGGGGTGACTTCCTATGAGGTAGTGTTATGTACTGCAGGCAGATGGCTAAGACTTTGATGTTTAAGTTGGAGGTGGCATTCGGGGAGGTTCTACTGTTGGAACTGCACACGGGGTGGCTGGGTGCTAGGATATCCTCGAGTGAAAGCTTATAACAACTAGAATTGTATTTGGGGGGGATTGGCATGTTGGGGTTACCAGTGGGGGGGGGTTGTTGTGGGGGTGTTTTTGGAAGGGAGGAGTGGTTCGGGGATCGCCCTGACTTGGTATTTGAGGGCCTCTTCCGGGGTGTTCTGGTGGTTCTGTGGATTTCCTGCTAGAGGCCAGCAGCTGGGGGAAGCGGGTATCCCTCACAATTGGTGTAACGATGAGGGAGATGGCAAAATGCAGGGAATTGTATATGGATGTTTTACTGTGGTATGGCAAGGGGGTTGAACTGCATGACGTGGAATGTTAGAGGCTTGAATTGTCCATCTAAGGCCCCAGGGTGTTATTGATCATGAGGCGCCATCATATAAATGCAGCATTTCTACAGGTAAATCACCTGACCTCAACGAGGGAATCTCGCTTTGGGCAGGAATGGGGGTATCACTGCTACTTCTTTTACCCGTCTTACTCCAAAGGAGTTTGCATATTGATATACCGTTCAGTTGGGTTTCACCTGACAAATGTGGATAGAAATCAGGAAGGACAGGCACTACTGGTTACAAGAGTTGTGTATGGTCAGTATCGCACCTAAATCAACTACTACCCCCCTAAACAAGATACGGTGGACACATTCAAATGGTTAGCTGAGCAGCTAGATAAGGGTACCTCCGGTAGTGTAGTGTGGGCGGGAGCTTTCAATGAGGTACTGAAGCCAGTTCTGGATAGAACCGCAGGAGCCCGGAAGCCCCCCTCGAAATCGACATGCAAATTATGGGACATAAGATGGGCATGGGAATTGAATGAAATTTGGAGAACTAGGCATGGGGTTTAGTGAGTCTACACGTTTAGCACCATGGTTCACCAGTTAGCATCCCGGCTGGAATATTTTATTATATCAGACAGAATAACGGGCTGGGTTGCAGAGATTAATATATTGGCGTATGAGATGTCAGACCATGCACTGTTGGTGCTGGAGGTACCTGGATAGGAGAGTGGGATTATGGGGAGAGACAACACCCGGGTAGGCTGCTTGTGAGGGCAGCCAAGGCTTACATTCGCAAGGCACGCATCATGTCTCTAAGCGATGGGCAGGGAAGCAAGATGCATGCAGAACGTTATACCTGCCTTTATTCCTCATAAACTTGTGCTTTTCAGTGTGAGGTCAGTGTATTCTTAGATCTGTTGGTACTTTATTGGTGTACAAATGAGGATAGGGATTGGTTGGGACAGCTAATTACTGAGCAGGGGATTCACCAGGCGATTAGGGCACTCTCATCCGGGTAGTCCACGGGACCTGATGGCTTTATATCTAAGTTTTACAAGCATTTGCATCACAGTTGGTTCCACATCTCTTAGGGGTATACCATAGGCATTGTAAGAAGGTTGTCTTCCAGACTCCATGAGGGAGGCAGTGGTTACTGTACTTTTGAACCTATGCCCTATATCACTTATCAATTTAGACTATATGATTCTAGCCAAGATGCTGGCCACATGGTTAGCTCCTCTGATGCACAGGTGTGTTAGATTGGATCAATCTGGTTTAATCCCAGGGCGCTCCACTTCCTATGGATTATGACACATGTTTGGGTTGATGTCAGCAGAGTGTCTGGATGATCCTATTGTGGCAGCACTGTTAGATGCGAAAAAGACATTTGACTCTGTGGAGTGGCCTTTTCTTTTTGCGGTATTGAGGAGAATGGGGAGCGATTTGTATCCATGGTCTCCTTGCTCTGCACCTCACCTCAAGCTAAAATTAGGGTGAATGTTCAGCTCACGTTGTTCATCCCATTAAGGTGAGGTACACAACATGGCTGCCCTCTTTTGCCCCTTTTGTTTGCTGAGGCGATTGAGCCATTGGCTGAACTGCTGAGGGATAAGCACACACACAGAGGGATAAGCACACACACAGAGGGATAAGCACACACACAGAGGGATACAGCTGTATAACCATAGGGTGGCGGTTTCTCTATGCATGGATGACATGGTGATTTATGCTAGGAACCAACAGGATAATCTATGGCCGATTATGATAGATGTGTTGTGCTTTGTTGTACATTAAAATTGTTCAACTTTTGATTGTTAACTTGTAAATTTAACCTGTAAAACTTAACGTGTATCTATGTAAGAAAAGGTGCCCAGATGCCCCCAGGCAGGGTGCGCTATACAAAATAAATAAATACAAATACTCGCGATTGAAAATAACCTCTACAAATTCAATGCTTTACCCACGTGCAGACTATACTGGACAGTTTAATGATGGGTTTGCATTCCAGTGGGATATGGTTTACGCTTGATAATTAGGGATTGATGTGGCTTGGTCATCGGAAATTGTATACCAAAACAATTATGGTAGGGTATTGGAGCAGACTAAGGTGGACGTAAGATGGTAGATGGGGCTTCCCCTCAACCTTTAGAGGAGAATCTGTTTGGTAAAAATGGTCCTTTTACCCAGGTTATTGTACGGATTTCTAAATGTGCCACTAGCCGGTAGTCAGTCTTATTTCCGGGAAGTACAAGCAGTGATTTATTTGGGCAGGGAAGAAGTCACATATGTCATGGTAGAAATTGGTTTCCCCACTGGAGAGGGGTGGGTTGGCACTGCCCGATGTGGAAGCACAATATGACACCACTCAGGCAGGATTCTTGGTATATTGGTTTGACGCAAAGTGCAGATAGACGACATGTTGAGATTGTGAGGGGCCTTGCAGAATTGAACTCTGAGGTGGGGACCACTTGATGAAATGCTAATAAACTACAATGAAGAAATGAAGGGAGGGGTGGGAGAGTGAGAGGTTGGGGCTTAAAGAGAAACCACTTTTAGCTGCTGATTCAAGGACGTTTGGGAGGGCTGTGATTATGGTAAAAATTGACATGTATATGGAGGAGAACATAAATGATGTATGGAAATCACAGGGGCGGGGGTCCGCTACACCACTGTTTCTTTTTGAGTTGTTGCAGGCAAAAATAAAAAGATTTTAATAAAAACTGAGAGGGAACCGGACACTAGATTGTACGATTGTTCATCTGCCCCCATCTGCCCCTATACTCAGGTTGGACAAACGATTTACGTGGCAGGACCACTATGGACCTCTACCACAATGTAGTATGTCTGGGCTTCACCCTTCGCCGGCATACTGCACCATCTCTTGGGTCCTATCAAATGCACTCATGCAACACCTCACCACCAGAGTAGAGAAGAGATGCTTGTGGTGTGAACAGTTCAATGGGATCCTACCACAGATGGTGTACATCCATAGTAACACAAGCTTTCATCTGGATCGCCATCTTGTACATGTTGGATTGTGTTACAAGAAGTGGTCAGGGTACACTGAGTACAGTCCACCTCAGTTGACACTTGCACTGGGATCAGGGGGTTCAGTGCCCTGTCGCTGCCCCAGTTACCCCCGCAGAGATGCTACGGTAGTTGCCAGATGAGGGCATGCTGGTGGTAAATCTCCCTCAGCCACATGGACATCTTGAAACTGTAGCCAGGGCTCAGCAAAACTCTCACCGGAGTGGAGAGCAACCTGCCCCCAGGGAATCTCCAGCCAACATGGAGCCAGTCGTGGCACACCACTATGGAGGTAATGTACCTTTGGGCCCGTCTGCAGGACAAAAGAAAAATAACATGCACCCCCCCCCCGGTACTTTTGCAGACCAGTCTGTGCCAGGGGTGGTGATGGAAGGGGAGAGGCTGGGATGAGGCACAAATGAAAGCAGAAGGTGTAACTCCATGCACCACCAGCAGGGCGATGACAGGGGGGCTTGGCAGCCCGAAGAATGGTCTTACCAAACCACTGTGAATACGTGCTCTGTGGCAAAGGAAGAATAGCATGGCAGAGGGGGCCCGCACTGGTGCTAACACCACACAAACCTGTCCACTCTGATCTGGCCACCAGTGAGCTTCCAGGATGCCCAGCCTTTGCTCTGCTTAGTGGGTGGAGCCACCCATGTAAGGGGTGCCACATGAGGGGGCATACCCTTGACACAGTCCCAAGTCAGGTGGATGGCATTTGCTTAAAACTGCAGCCTGAGGATTTGAGAGGCAGGCCAAAATGGGTTTGTGGGAGACAGCAGGCCAGGACAAAGCTCTGGACCAAGGTTTAACCGACCTCATGAGGGTACGTTGTATGCGACGATGGACTGGGTCTCCACTCTGGCAACCACAGGCTGGTTACACCAAAGAGTGTGAGCACCAAAGAACAAACCAAAATCAGAACAGATGAATTACTGCCAGAGAAACAAACTCATTGCAGGCAGAGTGCATTAGGCACACTGGACACAGGGTTTTTGTCTGCCCTGGGCTGCAGGCACAAAGCAGAGCATTGATGGAAGTCATACACGTTTGGCCTGTGGGGTACTCTTGGATGCAGGGGAGGGAAAGGGACACCAAGGGAGGAGGAGAAGGGTTGGAGAGGGGATGTTTGAGTTGCAGGCAGCTCAGAAGGAGGACAGAGGAGGGAGAGAATGAAGAGAGAAAGGGAAGAATGAGTAGGTAGCTGGGGAGCCGTGAAAGAGGAAGAGGGGGTGCGTGGAAGAGATTAGCCGGTGGGGAGGCAATGGAAGAGAAGGGGGCTGGATGAAAGGGTGAGGTGCTGAGAGAAGGGGGAGGGAGAAATATAGAGACAATGGAGGTAGAGAGAGAGAGAGAGAGAGACAGAGACAGAGGCAGAGACAGAGAGAGAGAGTGAAGGCAGCAGGGGCAGAGAATTTGGAACTCTGATGAAAAGCTAAAAGGCTATGCTTAATGATAAAAAACCCCAAACCTTAACCAATATGTTAACCACACACACTCTTCTAGACATAAGGCATCATCACGAGTTGGGCTTTATCCGTGCACATATACCGCCTAGCAGTATTTGCGTTAATGCCGCAATGCGTGGCACATACAACACCCCATCACGAGTTGGGGTGCATGCACACCCAGACGTGGCATTAACAAAAATAGTGTTTGGTGGTAACAGTGGTTGTGAACCCAAAATTCAGCATTCATTGCATTATCGTCGGTGTCTGGCGCTATTAGCGCATACTAATAGAGCCACGGGAAATACGTCACTGTCAGAACGGGAAACAAAGTAGCGGTCATTTTGTAAATTACAATCTGCCAAAAATCACAGCACCTGGAAGCGATACACAACTCAAAACACAGGAAAATCTCCCAGGACCGTCTCAGGGACTATTCTGCCCAGGACAGGGTGCTTAAAATCAAGTTTTCAGACTCAGAATTGATAATACTGGTGGATGAGGTAATAGGCCAACAGGATGAGCTCTATGGCCCACAGCAGAAAAAAACTGGCACACAGCAGCACACGCAGACATGGAAATCCATCAGCCAGAAGGTGACAGTGGTAGGCTGTGTCCCCAGGGATGGGGAGGACTGCCGCAAGCAGTTCAATGACTTGCAGGTCCATGTTCGGGGCTTCCTGGCCCAGCACAGGAGTGAGTCCATGGGGATTTTACTAGGGCCACCACCACCACCACCACCACCGGAGCTCACACGGTGGGAGGAGCAGTGCACCACCCTAATCAACATGAGTACGTTTGAGGGAGTGGGAGGAGCGGAAGCAAGCACTGGCACCCAGGAGATTGCAGGTGAGTTACACCCCCTTGCAAATCGCATTGTGACTGGTCCACCCATCACTTCCCGGTGTGAATGTCTGACACAAATGGACCCTTGTACTAGTGCAACCTAGCGTCCCCAGGTATCCAGAGTAGTCGGAAGAACATCCAATGTATACATGTAAGCACCATGGCACACAGATCCATGTTCTGGCCACAGCAACGTCATGTGTGTGTGTGTATTACCAACCCCCCTTCACTTACAGTGGCATGTAAGCTGTGCATTCACATCAGACATCTGAAGATGCCACACCAACAAGTCTGAGTTGTGTTCCCCCCATGTAGTACGCCCCAGCAATCCCAACATTGTGAATAAAAAACAGGTTATGGCCAAGCATGATACAGACTGTCCTCTCACTCCCCTGTAAAGCATGAAATGCATGAACAAATCTAATTTGCCCTGTCCTCATACCACACCCTATGTACCTACAGGCATGCAGCCACCATCATCGATATGCCCAGACATGCCTCCACCAGCACCACCACCCCGTGAATGGACCGGCATGATACACCAAGGTGGAGGGCACACCCCACCCACCTCAGCAGGGCCTCACCGCCTCTACAGCCCTAAGCCACCACAGGGTCACTGGCTCTGCATCCCCAAGCAACCAGGGGGTCACAGCCTCTACAGCCCCAAGCCACCAGGGGGTCACAGGATGTCGAGATTTCCACCAGTGCAACCACCATAGAGGACGGCAACATATCCTGTGATGAGCAGCATGGTGCACCACTGTTGTCGCCCATTCATAGTCGGGATCACCAAATGGACACACCTCAAGGGACCCTGGAGCATGTGCATGGTGAAAGCCACAGTCCCTATGTCTCTGCTTGCCAACGTTGTACACACACACCAGATGAGGACACCCCCTCATATGGGTCACCTGCCGGCATCCCCTTCATCCACAGCAGCCCCACCAGACAGGTCACCACGTCTACCAACAGCACCCCCACAACCCCGCGTAGACCTGACAGGGCAATCAGCCTGACACGTGACAGACCTACAGCTCCAGGACCAGCAGTCATGGCATGCCTGGATGTGATAGAGGCATGTCGGATGTGTATTGAGGGCATGGAAGTCAAACATAACCGCCACAAAAAGGCACTCAGCAGTGCTATTCGGGGTGCAGCTACAACAATGGAATGGGACAATGCCTGCACCTGTAAAGTCGTCGAGGGGTGTGCTGTGGCTCTCACAGGGTTTAAGCAGAGAGTCTGTGAACTGTGTGAGGTACAATCAGTGCATGCAGAGTAGATGCGTGAGGCCAATAACCTCCTGCGGCAGTGTTAGGCAGAATCACGTGAAGTACCCTTTGGAAACACTACACACAATTATAACTACAAGTGTCAGTACAATGTCACCTTTGGTACAAACCTGTACTACACAGTAATGTGGTAGCAGTGACTGAGCAGCAAGACATATCTCAAGAGTAAAGTGAACAGTACAAGTAGTTACATATAGGGACTAGCAATCACAGTGGTTCAAGTAAACACTTACTCAAGGTTTCTTGGTAAAATAATATACATATATTTACACAGTCAGTTGGAAAACATTCCACTAGCAAGAGCAGCTCTATATCACAATCTAATATACTACAATACACAACCAATCAGTTTCTGTACAAGTTCAGCTCCCCTGAACCAAAATGGCACTTCAATTACTTTAGAAAGGGGTAAAAAGACAAGGTTATAAGAATCAACAGCACAAATACTTACAGAGGTAGGGCAAATGGTTTCAGTTCACTACAACCAGCAATTCAATTCAATAGGCCTGGGGCAAAGTCAATGGTTCAGAGTCTTGGATAGGATAGCACAGTTCTGGTAGTAAACGGTTACGTCTTTGCCACGGTTTTTAGAAGTAGTTGGTCAGACGAAAAGTTAGATGTTGGTTTAGAGAAGGAAATGCCTTCAAAGTCTGGAAAGTTTCACAAACTTTCACCGCTGCCAAATGGAGTTCTGAACCGCACTTGCACAGTACCTTAAAAATGTAGAAGAGCTGAGCTGAGGCAGTTGTTCCTGGCAGTTCCTGCAGATCTCGCTGTTCCTGAGCTTTAGTCATGGAGACAAGAAGGAGGACGTCGGGAGGTTCCTGCACTGCCCAGGGATAAGGCCACAAGCTTGGCAGAACATCGGTTTAAGGTGTGGGTGCCTTAAAGACGACAAACTGATTTCAACAGCACTCTGAAGAAAATTCGACCAGTATAGAGAGGGTGTCCAGGTGACTTGCGAGTTGGTTGTTCCCACCAAACTCAAGGGAAGAAGTTGTCCTTGAAGGGCTTCTCTGTCGAGGGAGCTTCAGGCAATTCGGACCTGCAGCAGGGCTTCACCGGTGGACCAGGAGTTACAGCAGTCATCTTCCGTTTTCGGTTCTCTCGTTCCAGTGGTCGACTCTGCTTTCCAAGTCCCAAAGTCCTGCTTTTAAACAGTTTTCCCCCATTCATTCCAGCCTGGCTGTCACTCACACAGCAGGGTGGTTGTCCTTGCCAGACAGCCAGCCAGCCAATCACGCCAGAGTGCATTCAGGTCTCCTAGGAGACTAAGCACAGGGAGTTTCGGGCACCTCCCTCACATCCTGTCCACCCCAGACACTCAGGCGCCAGAGGAGGGCTTCAGCACTGAAGCCTGCCAAAGGCAAACAAACAAAGGGATCAAACCTGGTTTGGCGTGCAGAGTTAAACACAAGAAGGACCTTTTCTAAAAGAAACAGCGAAAAAAGTCGACCAGAGTCTGTTTTTACAAATAGGTCTGGGGCGCCATATTGAAAAACGTGGCTGACCCTATTTTTAGCTATCGGTGTTAGCGGTCGGGAAAAATCATGGTAGTTTGTTAAAAAACACTGCCCCCAGCCATTTCAAGTAGAAAAGGGTAACATTTGACTGTTACATGAGTGTTTAGGGGTTGCTAGGTCAACTCTCCAACACTCTATAGGAAGATAGTGTGTGCTGGGTCAGTACATTTAAAAAGACTAGTAAAGCCAATTTAACTTTACCACCCATTACCACCGTCCCATTCTTACTAAAAATTCTTGACAGAGTGGCCTATCTACAAATCCAGGATTACCTCGAGACAAACCATTTATTAGGAACTCGCCAATCTGGCTTTCGACCACAACACGGGACAGAAAAGGCCCTTGTTGATCTCAAGTGCCAGATAGACAAACTCAAAGATAAAGGTAAGGCTGCCATTCTTCTTCTCCTTAACCTCTCCGCTGCCTTTGACCTGGTTGACCATAAAATCCTGTGCAACCATTTGTCATCGGCAGCACACTTCTCCCACTCTGCGGTCACATGGATAGGACCATGCGGGTCTTCTCACCCCTAGCAGCGGCCGACCCTATCCCCATTACTTGCGGTGTCCCACACGGATCTTGTGTCTCGCCTACTTTGTATAATATATTTACAAAGCCCCTATTCGACAAGCTGGACCATCTGGGTGTCACCTACACGAATTACGCAGATGACACCTAGATACTCCTCACCCTATCCGGTAATTACAAGTTGGACGCCAACTGGATCAATGAAGTCTTCTCCATCATTCAGGCATGGATGGCCACACATGGCCTTTGCCTGAATGATGACAAGACCAAACTGCTCCTTGTCTGCTCACCCAACACCATCTGGAAACTCTGTCCCAGCTACACCAGCTTCACCATTGACGGCAAAACCATCCCCATCGCCAATAGTGTAAAAACCCTTGGTTTCTACCTAGACACGAATACCAACCTAGCCAAACAAATTAATATGACTGCCTCAGCCACTGCCTACACTGGTAAACTAATTAGGGCCTGCAGACCGCTGATCTCCCCCAACAACTGCCTCACTCTAGCCAGAGCACTCATGCAATCCAAACTGGATTACTGTAATAGCCTTTATGTAGGCGCCAACAAAACGGTAATCAATAAATTGCAAGTTCTACAAAATAACGCACTCCGTGGCGCCTTAAATATTCCCAGAAGAGAACATATCTCCGCTACAAGAACTTCATGCAAATGGCTTTCCATCCAACAAAAAATAGACCTAAAACAATATGCCTCCCCTACAAAGCTCTTAACCACCCAGCCCCGCCCTATCTCACTAACAAATTTACATTAAGACAGAATACCAGAACCACTAGATCCTCTAATACATTACAACTGACGGTGCCCAAATATTCCCTTAAAAGAGCTGGTGGATCCAGCTTCCCAGCTCTAGCCTCACAACTATGGAACACCATTCCACTGGATATCAAATCCACACCCACCTTCCAAACCTTCAGAACTAAGGTCATCACCTGGTTACTCAACAAATAACCAACCATGTATGTATGCATACCTAATGTACGCATGTATCCTTTATTATGTTTGCCTATTATTATCTATGTACTAACTGCTTTCTTGTCAACTATACATATGCCTCACTACTGTACTATTGTTCCCTAACGTTGCCTGTAACTTGATGTGCAAAGCGCACATATAGCCCTGGGTCAGGAACGCTATTCAAATAAACAAACAAACAAACAAACTTTACATGCTCTGGGAGACAGTGGTCAGTCCCAGAAAAAGTATTCAAACCTTAGGGAGTCTGAAAGACACCCCTGTGCCACTGCACTGAAGGTGCTGTGTGACACACAAGAACAATTTGATTCATATGAAGTTGTTTTAAAACTCCATATCAAAAGAACACAGATGTAAAACACACATCAAAATACATGAAAGAGTGTGAAAAAAGGCTCACACTCTTTCCAGGTAAAAATTTAAATCCTAGAAATCCAGCAACATTGCTGGGGGTCTCAAAAGGTAAGGGAAATTAGCACATTCTCGAGAATTCTCCCTAACATGCAGCATCTGCAGTTGGCGGCATTTATGCCATCAACCTCGACAACCCTCACTGAGGGATCCCTACAGGGCTCGCCCGGGCAACGTTCCCTGCGCCATTCACAATTGCGCTCAGTAGAAGGTGTAGGACGTGGGAAGCGTCAACGTCCTTCCTAGATGGACAGTGCAATGTTGGCCTGAGGGCCGGGCACATGGACCCATATGCACTGTGTTGGGGAGGGGGGGAATGTGAGCTGAGGAGTTGGTGGGGGGAGAGGGGAATATGTGCTGGGTTGTTGGTGGGGGGAGAGTTTTTTTCCACGAAAATTAGAGCCTGTTGAAACTAGACAGAAATCATGGACATTCATGATTGTGTACAAGTGCTGTTTATTTGACAAGTGATCTTTGTGAAATGTACCCATTCACCAAATCAAAAGATATGGTCAATTAATGCCTTTCTGGCCAACCTCCACTCCCACACCCCATCCCTGTGTGCACTGGCTCTGGCAATGGGCACATGGTCATTGTCACTCCCATCTCCTGCCTGTTGTGCATCAGCATCAGGGGGTAGTGGCGCATGTAAAATAAATTCCTACAGCAGTAGATTTTGTGCAGCATGGCACAGGTGAGTACCATTTTTCCTAATTTTTCAGACACATACATCTGTGCCCTTCAGTATGGTCTAGGTACCAGAAACGTGCCAACAGCAAACCAAGTCTCCTCTCAACTCATATGCAGGTACACTACGGGCATTGTTATATGCCAGCACTGCAGGGCATTGTGGATTCTGCACAGGGCTCATCAGCCATGTGAACTGTGGGTATCCAGAATCACCTGCAGGTAAAAAATGTGTACGTTAGGCATAGGTTACTTCACTGGATGTGCAAGGGATAGGCAACAAATCACTATGCACTATGGTGTTCTATATGTGCAATGGTTACATGCTATGTCATTGGCATATTGGTATTAATCCATCATCCTTAAGGCATGCATTATCTGACCCCTACATGAAGCCTGTGTCAGTGAGTAAAGTGTTCTGTGGCAGGTTACATTTGCATGCACTTGGTGTTAATGGACTAGCAACAGTGTTTTATGGGCTACGTGCATGGATATGTGTGTTACACTCATGCTGAACAAGTACCATTATGTTTGCACTTGTCCTTTGGTGTCTTCATTTGCCCCGTGTTTCACCTGCACTGTGTGCCATGTCCCTATTGGGCTACTTCCTACAGGCACCACCCTCTTGGCACAGTGCTGCATCCCATACGTACGGATGATGTTCCAATCATATCTGCATGTTCTCGGACAATGTTCATTAGTAATGGTTTGTGGCTGTCTCTGTGGCTGGTATGGCGTTTGATACATTGAACAATATTTTGCTATTTAGCATGCATGTTAATCTGGGATGTTGATGGTCGTGTATTGTCCTGCTCATTTACAGTGGTATTTTTTGTGTGGGTTTGGCCTTGATCTCACATTGCATACTTGTGTGCTTCCCTGGGTGATGTTGCTGTTGGGTGTCAGGGTGAGAAGCAGCACTGCAACACAATCAAGATGCATTGTGGTTGTTGTGTTTCCATATGTGATTGTGAATTCACAAGTGTGTGCCCTTCATCTTCAGTGTGTTCTGGTGTGGGGGATATCTGCATGTGTCCTTGTGTGCCACACATGCATGGAACTGGTGCTGTGCAGGTGCTGTGTCTCCTAGTGGCATGCAAGTATTCCTGTGTGTCTGCTCCCCCCTTCATCTTGTGTACTTTGGCATGTATTTCATGCATGATTTGTACTCACCCACTATCCATGTGCGTTGGCCTCGGTGCCGCTCCATGTAGGCTGGCATTTTGCTGTTGCGCAACACCATGGAGTCATGGGTGAATCCTCTTTAGCGGGCACAGCAGTGGGTGATAAGCAGGTCTGGGCTAAAGCTCATCTGCACATTCAGCGAATGGACATTCTTCTGATTTCTATAGGCTGCCTCATGATCCCGGGGTGCTACAAGTGCGACATGTGTGCAGTCTAGGGATGCTATCACGTTCGGGAGTTGGGCGATGGCATTAAAACTGTGCCTTGACTTCGTTGACCTGTGCCTGGGTGGCAGGCAATGCTATGTGTTCATTCATATGCCTCAGCAATGCATCCAGCACCTATCCCAGCACGACACTGAATGTGGACTGGGCCACACCATGCATCACGGCAACTGTGTGTTGGAAACTGCCAGTTTCAAGTTACTGTAGTACTGACACAAGCTTCACGAGTGGGGACACAGCTGTGCTAATGGCAATCCGGCTAGCTATGTCACCTTGGATTGTGTCAAGCAACTGGGTGATGGTTGCCCTTTGCAGTCTGCACTCCGATATCAACTGCACATCAGTCAGGGCCCAGGGTCTTGGCCTGACCCTGGGGATGGTTGGCCGCCTTACTGGTCCTCTCCCCCCGCTCTGCTACCTGTGGACCGAGCTGGTTGTCAGGCCTCTGTAGCTCCTGGCGCAGCATGTAGATGTCAACATCAAGGCTCCCTCCTCCAAATGACAACATGATGTTGGGAAGTGTGTGTGGGGCATGGGTGGGTCTGTTCTAGGCCTCTTGTATTTGTATTTATATTTGTTTATTATTTATATTTGCGCACCGAACCCTAAGGTAACTTGGCACTGGTAGAACTTAGGAGTTACATACAAGGAACGCAATAATGATTTACACACAAGGAGAACAATAAGACATAATAGCAATGAGGACCAGTGGTTACAAATAGGTCTGGAATCAAGAAGCAATCAGGCATAAGTGCAAATGTGAACAGGCATCATAAAGGTCAGGGAGGATGGCAGAAATATGCAGAGGGGCCTTATTGGATAGTCTTGATGTGCAGCCAATTTTTGATTCCAAATTTGAAGGCCGAGAGGGAGGGCTCTTGTCTGAAGATAAGAGGAATGGAGTTCCAGCGTTTGGCAGCTTGGACTGGGAAGCTGGCACCTGTTTTTAGGTTGAACTTAGGTACTGTCAGACGGTGGGAGTGTGCCGATCTACTGGTACGAGATAATTGGTGGAGGCAGATTTTGTCAGGCAGATATTTGGGGGCTGTGTTCACAAGGCACTTGTGCACGATTGCTAATGTTCGGAGAGTGATTCTGTCACTCACTGGTAGCCAGTTGACATTGCGTCTAGGAATTGAGATGTGACTGGATCTAGGTAGGTTAAGTGCTGTTCTCAGAGAATTATTTTGAAGGACTTGAAGTCTGTTTAGATTAAGTTCAGAGGAGCCTAGAAAGAGTGTGTTGCAGTAGTCAATGTTTGACAGTGCTAAGGCTCTGGCTAGTGTGAGGCAGCTATTGGAAGACAGGTAGGATTTGCAGCTATAGATTAACTTATTGGTGTAGGCTGTGGAGGTCGCTATAGAGCTGACTTGTTTCTTGAGGGGGAGTGTGGAGTCGAGCTAGATCCCCAGTGTTTTTATTACCTTGGATACCTTTATCGAGTTACCATCGATATTGAAGGATGTGTACCTATGGTCAAGTTTATTCAAACAAGCCTGAGTGCTGACAATCAGGAGCTTGGTCTTGTCGTCATTAAGGCATAGACTGTTTGTGGCCATCCAGGCCTGGATTTCTAAGTAGATATCATTCAGTAATTTAGAATCTTGGTCGTAACAACCTGTGAGGGGGATGAGGACTTGGGTGTCATCTGCATAGTTGATGTAGATGACACCCAAATTGTCCAGGCGGTCAAATAAAAGCTTTGTAAATATGTTACAAAGCATAGGTGATACACACAAGCCTTGAGGGACTCCACAAGTGTGGGATTCGGGTCTGCTGAAGCTGACAGAGCGAAAACTCTAGTGGTCCGATTGGATAGAAAGGAGTTGACCCAGCCCGAGGCATTGGTAAAGAAGGCTGCAGCTGAGGTGAGGTGCCCAGTTAGAATTTGTGGTCGACAAGGTCGAAGGCTGCTGACAAGTCTAGTAACAAGAGGATTGCTAGCTTGCCATTGTCCTTCACCTCGCCCATTTGGATCTTTAAGTCTAAGAGGGCTGTCTCTGTCCCATGCCTGGGCCTGAAGCCAGATTGTCTTAGGCCTAATAAGTTGTTTCCCTCTATGTGCTTCTGAATTTGCAGATAAGCCACTCGGTCCAGAACTTTTAAGAGGAAGGGGACGGTAGTAATGGGCCTGTAATTTGTTGGAATTTTTGGGATGAGGTTGAATTTTTTTTAAGAGAGGCATAACCCAGGCTTCCTTGAGAGATTATTAGGGATTTGATTCGAGTTGAAGGATGAATTTATCAGTGCGGCGATGAAGGGGCCATGCCTTTGGCTCCTTCCTTGATGATGGAAGCTGTTCATATGTCACCTTGACAGTGCAAGGGTTTTAGACTTTTAATGATGTCTTCCTCTTCCTTCGGTGTTACTTGGGAAAACACTTGTGTGCATTGTTTCCACCTGGGCCTTTATTACTGCCTCCTCCCTGCTCCTAATGGCTACATGATGTTGGGGAAGTTGTGTGGGTCATGGGTGGTTCTTTGTAGGTCTTGTGTGTGCATTGTTTCCACCTGTGCCTTCATTACTGTCACATGTGTTGTTTTACCTCCAACATTTGTTCGGGAGTATTTTGTGTGGTATTAGCATCGGTTTTACGGTGCTAGGAGCGCCAACACTGTACTTGTGATAGGTCTGTAATAGCGCTTCGGGTTGTTGGTGCTATTACAGCTGGCACCATTACAGCCAGCTGTAATAGTGCCACCTGTAATAGTGCCTGTAGGATTTACAGTCGTGATCCGGCAGAGTGGTATTTCCGGTGCTAATACCGTTACCGCCAGATTTAAGGGCTACCACCCAACTCGTGATGAGGCCCATAGTCTCTCATTCTAACTGGAGGTACCCGAATCCACAGCGGGCGGCCCCCATCACCACTGTCAGGTACCAACACCCTGCCGCTCTCTTGCATGAACCCACACTCTTCCTCATTCAGACGCTGGATCACACGCTCCTCCTCCCATCCGACACCACCCACAACACCACCAGAACTCGGTACCAGCCCCTCACTGCACCAATCTTCAAGTCCACCTGCAGAGGTGCCCATCCCCTGCTCCATGACAAACCCCCTCAAATGAGGTTCCAAAGAAGAATCATGCCCAACCGATGGTGCCATGTTTGTACCAATTAACACAACAACCCTTTACTTACTCTACCTTGTCCCATAGTCCAAAACCATATAACCTGCCCCCACCCTCACCACTATACGGGGTGACATGAACATACTCTTGCCCTTGAGCACAAATATGGTGTTCTTCACACACACCTAATACCCAACCTTCACATCCATTGGCTTCCTATCTCCCTGTTGTGCCCTCACCCATTCCTGGGAGGCACGTACCTTTTCCAATACCTCTGACATGTTCACTTCAGTGAGAGGCCCCCACCAAGAGCAGCTGTTCTCAACTTCGACCCTGCTTTCCTTCCCATGAGCTCTAACTGGGATCTACCTATAAAGGCTGACAGCTTCTAGCCATAGGCCATTAATGCCTCCAAGACTACCTCCTCCTAGCACAAACCATCGACAGCCGCCAATTGGGAGGCACCAATATATCACCCCTAATGACATAGCAAAGACCTTCTGCCAGTTCACTTAAAACCTGCATTTGCATTCTCCCTTCTTCCCTGGCATGCACTATCTTCGAACCACCATGTAAACCATCCTTAATCCGTGCCAACTCTGAATCTTTAACTGATTCCCTGTCCCACCCTTTTCTGTCCACAGCAGGAAGCACACAAGCAACTTGGATGCCAACATCACACTCCCCTTGCTCCTGCGGCACCACCACTGGCAATCACAAAAAACAATCTGCCCGCACATTCCTGGCACCTGGGATGTAGTATACCCTGAAATTGAATTCCTGTAAGTCCACCATCCACCTTCCTATCCTTGGAGACACAGAGCCCACTACCTTAGTGGTAAGTGAATATGTGAGGGGCTTGTCGTCCATCCAAATGACATATGGAATGCCGCACAGGAACATCATGAAGTACTTCAAAGCCCAGGAGGCTGCAAGTGCCTCCCTCTTAATCACACATCACTCTTCTCAGCATCCCTAAGAGCTCTCGACATGAAAGCAATCGTCATGAACCTTTCATCTTTTCATTGCTCCAAAACTGCTCCTATTCCAACTTCACTGGCATCAACCATCAGAACAGTTTTATTCTTGAATCTTACCAACTTAAGGAGGGTGCACTGTTAAAATCCTCTTCCAGCTGCACAAATGTCTGGCATTCCTGTGACCATTTGAATTCTTTCTCAATAAGGCACGCACCTATACACTTTTCTCTGCATACAAGGGTATACATTTGACGTCCGTCATTCCCAAAAATGATCTGGGTTGGTCCTTATTCACCGTAGACAGCGCCTCCCTCATTATTTTAACCAAACCTTCCCTAGGTTGTATGCCACTGGCATCAAGAGTGTGTCCTAAATGTGTGACACTAGGCACATGCATCTGACACTTTGACAACTTTACCATCAAACCACTTTGTCGTAAAATCTGCATGACATGATGTACCCTCTCATTGTGTTACTTCAGACCAAAATATCATCCTGAAAGTAGCTCACTCTAGGCACACCGCCAAAGAAATCCTGCATCAAACACTGGAAAACTGCAGACGCAGACAACAGCCCAAATGGCATGCAGCAAATCCTGTAAGCCCCAAAAGGAGTAACAAACGATATGAGGGGTTGAAACTTCTTGTGTCTATTAATCTGGTGGTACACTGATGAGAGGTTGAAAGTGGAAAACCACTCGCCTGTCCCATGGTCATCAGAAATGTATTCATATTTGGAAGGGGATGGCGATCCACCAAGATACTGGCGTTGAGCTCCCTAAGGTCCACACACATCCTTAACCCCCTGTTTTATTTCCACGCCAAAACTACTAGCGACAATCACTCTGAACTCTCAATTTTCTCTGACTCCTTTATTTTTTGCAATTCTTTCTTCAATACCTTCTCTGGCCAGCACCCGAACATTCCGGACATTGCGTGCCTTGGGCACCACCACTCTCTTGAGTACAATTTTGGGTAAGGACCCCTGATACAGTCCTAGATTTTCTGTAAACACTGTGGGGTACTTGCTACACAAATGCTCTGCTGACATGTTTCCATATGGTTGATCCTACACACTCAACACAGGCACACTCTTGCCAGGGCGTATTTCTATATCTAGAGCTGCTTGTTTATCCTATCCCAAAACACTCACTCCCTTGTGTGCCACATACAATTTACCTTCCATCCTTCGCCCTTTGAATTCAATCTGAGCCTATTCATACCCCAAACATTTATGGTAACTGGCCTAACAATGTAATTTATGTGCAGGGTTTTGAGGGTAGACACCTTCTTCTCAAAATTCTCTTAATATACCTCTGGAGAGATCATGGTAAAAGGGCAACATGAATCCAGCAACATTTCGAGTTGTGCACCATTAACAGTCAAGCTGTCCATGGCCCCCTGTTGGCCACCCCAACAACATGTAGTATAACACCTTCCCTCATCAAACCACTCACATGAGTCACTGCATTGTCCGTACCCCCATCAGCCTCAATCAACTTGACACTTTGTAATCCTTGCATGCTACCCTCCTCTCTGTTCAACCTGCACATCCTGGCATAATGCCCCTTTGTTTTGCAATGCCTACAATCCACAGCCCATGCCAGGCATTCCTTTGCCCAGGCGGGATGAGTCAGCCAACCACAATTCTTACACACTTGTTTCATTGCACCACCTTGATTCATTCTGCTGTATCTGTTTGCTTGGCCATCAAACTTTTCAGTCCTGCTTTTAACATCGCAGCTGCCCTTCTTGGGTACCAATATAGCCTTAACTGAAACTCCTTGAATGGTCCTGTCTGTCCTCTCCATGACAATTTGCATGCTGTCACGTGACTCCCCTCTAGCTCTTGTGATTTTGATCAACTTGTCGATAGGAGGGTAACTGTCTATCAACAATTTCTCTCTACCCTTGGAATTACTTGTCCTCATCATAATCTGGTCTCTGATGTATTATTCCTGGACTCCTGTAAACTTGCACGTGGCTATGAGAACACATAATGCCGTAACATAGACATCAATGCTTTGTGCAAATCCTTGTGCTGTGGAGAAAAAAAATATTATACTGTTCAATTACCACATTGGGTCTCTTCCCAAATTGCACCTCCAATTTCTTGAGAGTTGTTTCATATGCAATCACTACACTTTCACCTTCTCTACCACCTGGGATGTATACTTCTTCATTGGGAAAACGTCTAAATACTCTGGGCCCGATTCATGGAATTATCTGCGTGGAAAATAGGGCACTTGCACATGCAACTGCGCGCAAAATATGCCTTTGACGATTCATGGAATTAAATGCGCTGTACTCTTCCTGGACTTGCATGACTTTTGCGCTGGCCCGGCACATCGCTGTGAGCGGAGGAACACCTTGTGCAAGACTTCAAGCAGAGTGTGGGCCCGGCCTATGCAGTGAGCAAAATAGGGGGCGGAACATGCAGAATGAGGAATAACACGTGAAAATGTGGGTGTGTTGAGGGATGGTCCACGGTCAAGCAATTGCACGCCCATTCCAGTGCAAATAAACACGTATTCATGGATTTGAACTCTGAACGTCGGGTCGCAAAAAAGTTCACGCAAATCCTGGTACACTCCTGCCACCTGATAGCAGACGTAAACATCAATGTGGATCTATAGAGCACGCAATACACACAAAACAAACGGTTCCAGCCACAATGAATCTAGCATTTGTCAGAGTGATCGTGCATGGACACCGCAGGAGGAGGAGGCCAGGGCCTGGTTATTCAACTCATGTACCACCCTCTTCAGGATGCCGGATGACCAGGTCTATGGCAGGTACAGCCCCCCCCTCCCCCCATATCATCCTAGACTTGATCAGGGAGTGAGAAGATGGGATAACATCACCCACCATGTGCTCCCAGGCCCTTAGCCCCCTTCAAAAAATGCTCACTGCCTTACATTTCATGGCAACTGTATCCTTCCAGCAGACACACTGCCATAGTAGGCAGTATCTCCTAGGCCACACAATCACGCTGCCTACACCCGGTGCTGGTGTGCATAACTGCACAACCTTCTGTGCGCCGCCACATCTATATTCCAAGAACACCGGCAGAAAGTCAAATAGAAATGCAGGCCATCTATGCTGTGGCGCTTCCCATGAGTGCTTGTTGCAATAAATTGCACCTGTGTTGTGCTACTTCCCCCAGATTGACAGAGCACATATACAGCAACTGCAAACATTGGCACTCAATCAATGTTCAGGTCGCGTGCCATGCCAAGGGCATCATAACTGTAGTGTATGCAAACTATCCAGGAAACACACACAACAGTTATATATTCCGGATGACACCACTAAACTGGAACCTGGCAGCTGGCAACAATGGGAACGCATGGCTCATTGGTGAGTATTAAGGGACATGCAAGCACATTGCTCACTTACCAATAGACACAGCCAACAAAATATAATGACAACCATGTATACATTTACAGGGGATAGTGCCTACCCGCTGAGCACATTCATGATGATGCCCATATGGAATCCCACCACACTAGCTGAGGTAAGGTACAACACTGGCCATATAGCGACTAGGGGCATAGTGGAGCCCACATTCGGAGTGCTTAAGTCATGTTTCTGCTCCCTTAACCACTCTGGTGGTGTGTTGCTATATGCACTACCAGTTGTGTGCAGGATAATTGTGGCATCATGTGTCCTGCACAATTTCACCACATAGCGTGGTGTCCCAGTGGACATGCTGTTGTGCCACCACTCGCACCAACAGGCACAGCCCTTGCACATGACTGGCCAAAGGGCACATGGATAGGCTGCAAGTACCCAGCTGGTGCAATCCTACTTTACATCCCATGTGGAGTGCAGACAATCAAGCCACATCTCTGGTGCCATTCAATGATGATCATGTGCCAATCCTCTGTGCCCACAAAAACACCCTGTGAATGTGCCCTTGGCAGGGAAACGTTGTCTGCATCCATTAGACATAAACAACATGCACAAAGTGTGGTCAAATGAAAGACACGTAAGAGGGAGTATAACTCCACCACCATGGTAAGCATGTAGTGAATCCACTCCTGAGGCACAAAAACATCACTAATGTCCAAGAAAATATCACCCAAAATATATGTTGCCACAGATAAATTCAGCAACTTGTCAACTATAAATTATGAGCAGATAGGCATTCATGCACTTCACAAGTATTTCCACCAATCCCCATAAGCCCAATGGAATAGGGTTGCACCTCTGTGTGAGATGGTATATGACATGCACACATGTATTCTTGTTTCTGTGAGCACAAAAGCAGTGGTGTCAGGATCCATATGTGACGTACATGCAGCCACTATGGAGGCAATGTAACCCATATGAATAAAGCACTGAACAGGACACAATTGACAAGTGAGACAAAGTGATTGACACACCCAAATGGACACAGTAACAGATGCAGCAAGTAACGTAGTCAATCCATAGCAAAATCAACAGTGAATCATGGCAGTGCACCATTCACCAACACAGTCACAGCAACTGCAAATAACAGTGTACATGTAGTACACCAAAATCAACACATCACAATAGACATGTTGTTACGTTCACCTGGACCCCACAGGGGTGTCGATCGGACCCGGACAGCTGCGGTCTCCGTCAACGGGATGCGTAGTGCAGCGATGACTGTCTGGACTGGCCCGCCTAGTCTTGTCTGTTGGACCCGAAGAAGTATTTTCCTGCAAGTGGAGACAGGGATTAGCCACCTGTGGGTTTTAGGGATGGCCTCCCAACTGTTCTCGCTCTCCCCCACTAGTCACCTCCGATATCCCCTTAGTAACCACACCTTATGTTTGTAAAAGATGAGCTCTCCATCCTGCGTGTCTTGCAGGGGCGCGTAGATACCAGTTACTTCACTGGTTTGAAGGCATTGGGGGAGTCTGTGTTACCCAACGCTGTCCAGTAACTATTGCATGCGTTAACGTGTTGTTTTTCTCCCTCTTTACAGATGCGGCATATGAAGATATGTAGAATAATACCGCCAGTGGTAAATCAGGTAAGTCTATGGTGGTAAGAGGTATTTGTTGATTCCCTTGGCTCACCTTGTTATTCTTGTGCCCCTAGGTGCCGGAGTACGGCGAAGAAATGATGGAGACAGTGCCGGATCGAAAGATGCTGTGAGAACTGGTGAGTATGGCGCCGTGCTGGAGCTGGCGAAGCGACACGTGCAGGACTGATGTACTTTCCAGGTCGGGAGATGAAATGGATCCGGAATCAGGTGAAGAATTTGAAATAAGTTTGTTTTCTAACTTTGTCCTTTTCTTCCTCTTTATTCTAGGAGCTCCGGATTCGAGGCGGGCATGGCAGAAGACTGGATGCTGGCTGCAGGCACACGGGCGTGGCAGAAGACTGGATGCTGGCTGCAGGCACGGTGAGAGTCACGCTGCTGGATGCAGAATAACACGAAGCATGTGCTGCTGTTCGGGCGTGGTTTAAATAACCTCCAAAGTAGTCCCAGGAAAGAAGTTCCTCAGGACCACACCCGAGTAAAAAATAGTCCCTGTAGTAAAATAGTCCCATCCAGGCCTCACGTTGGCTTGGATTGATTTGCAGCATGGTCTGCATGAGGTAAGTAATGTCTATGAGCCTGGCGCCTATGGCGCCAGGACTGATTTTTATTATGAGCCTGGTGCCTACGGCTCCAGGACTGAACCCAGACAGCCCCTAGCTGGGGCTGCTGGGGTTTTTGTAAATGTCTGGATGTCTGTTCCCGGGGCTGATGGGCTTGATCCGGATGCCCGGGGGTAGGCATCATGACAGCACACCCCCCAATCCCCCTCCTAAAGTTGTTCGTCCCCTTGGCCCTGGTTTGTCTGGGAAGTTCCGATGGAATTTCTTCACCAACCAAGGTGCATGAACGTGGTCGCTAGGCTCCCATGACCTTTCCTGTGGTCCGTAACCTTTCCAGTCGATTAAATAAAAAGGTCTTGATCTAACCAACTTAGAGTCTAGGATATTCTTTACCTCGAATTCAGGTTCTCCATCTATTAGGATGGGGTCAGGTGGTTTGGCAAGTCTTGTCCCGGGTTGAACTGGTTTCAGAAGTGAAACATGAAAGACAGGATGGATCCGCATATTAGAGGGTAATTCCAACTTGACGGCCACCGGGTTGATAATGGCCTTAATAGTGTAAGGTCCCAAATACCTAGGATTAAAAGTCCGAGTTCCTTTTAGAGGTATGTGTTTTGTATCCAGCCAAACTTGATCCCCAATCTGATATCGTGGAGCATCGCTTCTATGTTGATCAGCATTTTTCTTATATTTCTCTTTCGCTTGTTTCAAATGTTCTGTTGCCTCCTTAAAGGCTTGTGTAATAGTAGAGTGTAAATGACTAACTGCAGGCATTTCTAAGTGCTGAGGCGAATCGAGTTCTGAGGTTCGAGGGTGATGTCCGTATATGGTATAGAAGGGGCTTTGTTCGGTTCCAGAATGTACTGAGTTATTGTATGCATACTCGGAAATCCATAAAATATCCTTCCAATTGCTTTCGGTCTGGTGCAGCATGCAACGTAGGTACTGTTCAAGGGTCTGGTTGGTCCTCTCCGTCTGACCATCGGTCTGGGCATGGTGACTGGTTGATAACCTCACGTCGATTTTTGCCAATTGACAACATTTCTTCCAAAATTGTGAAATGAATTGACTGCCTCGGTCAGAGACCAATACGGAAGGAAATCCATGTATTCGAACAAAGTTTTCGAGGAACTCCTTGGCCAAAATTGAAGCGGAAGACAATCCTTTTAAAGACAAGGTGTGCCATGGTGTAGGTGGAATATCCAAAGGTTGTAAAAGGCCAGCAGGTTTTTTCTTCTGGCTTTTGTTATGGGGGCAAATGCCACAAGACATCACAAATGACTTTACGTCTTTTCGCCAAGTGGGCCACCAGAACTGTCTCTTAATTTTCGCTTCAGTTTTTGCGATACCTGGGTGCCCTTCCATCAGGGTTGCATGGTAATTGGAGATGACTAATTCTTGTATTTCCTTGTGTGGTAGTGTTAGGGAGAATTCTCTGTTTAGGCTGAATTTCCTAACCTAGTGAGTCCCCGAGCGGCTTTGCTAGATTTTTGGGGTTTCTTTTTTTTCTCGTGCCAAGAGTGAGACTCTTTTACCCTCACTCTTGGGCATGATTTGAGTGTGTTTCTTTGAATCTAGATGTGTTTAATGGGCTATGGGGTCTTTTACCCCATAGGGCTTCATGTGTTTTTGTGATGTGTGTTACACAGCACCCTCAGTGCAGTAACACAGGGGTGTCATAGTGACCCCCCAGTATAGACTTCATACCCTGGGACTGACTACTATCTCCCAGGGCATGTAAAGTCACCATTGACTTTACTAGTCTTAAATTCTGAACAGAACCAGTACAAACCATCATATTGTGGACGTACTGGCTGGGGCAATTCAATTTCCCCAGGGTCTGTTAGTTGAGGGGGCATGTCTCCGTCCCCCCTGATCAAGTTTTTTTACTTTTTATATTCAACCGCAAATATTTTCCTATGGGATTTCCCATTGTTTTAGGCTACTACCTTTATTTAATTATTTACGGTAGCCTCGAACATACCGCCGGTTAATTTAATTAATATTAATTCTCCGGTTGGTATTTTTTGCCAAAACTTGATTCTAAAATGGCGTTTGTGTTCTCTTCTGTGACTCCAACCCAAGTCGAGCCCTTTGTTCCACTTTTTGGCGGGCTTCTCCACAGAAGCCCTCCAAAGTGGTGCCACTCTGTCTGGGGTACTTAGGAGGGGTGGAGGGGGATTTAGGCACCCTGAACTGAGTTGCCTAGGCAACGCAAGTCGCACTCTGTCCTGATTGGCCCAAGTGGTGAACCGGCCGGTTTGAGTGACAGCTAGGCTGAGTGAATGGGGGTTTATTGCATAAAAGCAGGGCTTTGGGGACTGGAACTTGAGAAGTCGCCACAGGACCTACGAATCCGACGAGGGAGAAGCTGAGCCGACCTGCCACGACGCCACCACTGGTGGAGCCCTGCTGGACCGTCTCACCACTTTTCCCAACGACAGAGGAGATCTCCCGCCGGAGAGTCTTCTTCCTTTGACTGGTGGGGATAACCAGTTTCACCGTCTTTTCGCCTTCCCGACGTACCTCGTGGCCGCCTTGCCTGTGCCAAGTACCCGGCAACCGGGATACCACGTTTTACCACGACCGTGAACAAAGGTACCACCTTTAACCGGAAAACTCTGCAGCTGGTTTCTTCCCTGGTAGTGCAACAACCTTCATCTTTCCTCCAAGTCGAGATCTTCTCTTCCCCTGGACGACGACGTGACTTGCACCCACTGCCAGTACAAACTGCCACCGCTGGAGGATCCTTCCCAATTAAAGTACCGTGTCCCGCCTGGCTTCCCTTGCTACCGACTGTACGGGGTAGATTTAGCCCCCGGCTTTCGAACCTGGGTTAGCCTGGGATACCCTGGCTAAACTTTCCTAAGCCTCTCTAAACTCTTTTTGAACCCTCTGCAAGACTTTCTAAGCCTAGTGTAACTGTGTGATCTTGGGCGCATTTGTGCTCTGCTCTCTCTAAGAGTGGGTCCAGCCTTTGGACTTTGGATCACCAGTGACTTTTGCTCTTCTGCCTTGCTAACAGTGTTCCTGAATCTTAGAGTGGTGTACCTTTCCATATTCTGTCTTTTTCCCTCCCTTTCTCACAAACTTATTGGAGTGCCATCTAGTTACGCGTTCACCTCTGTATGAAAATAAGTGGTATTTTACTGTGACTTATCTGATAAGGAAAAAAGGGTGTATATGTTACAATAGTAACTGTGTTTAGAATATTTTTCAACAAGAGTGCTGGAGTGTTTCAAACAGTGTGTTTTTAAATAAATAATTATATACTTTGATACCAAAGCTCGGGTCAGTGTTTGCTTGTATTGGTGTTTCTGAGTGCCTATTGTGTATATTTTGCATACTGCCTAACTCTTCTTGAGAGAAGTCTGACTGCTCAGCCACAGCTACCAGGTAAATCTGGGTGGTACAGACTGCTACCAAGTGGGTTTCCTGCTAACACCTGTAGTCCTAAATCTTTTGCAGTGTTCCCTAAGGGAACTGCACAGGTTTCTGCCTAACAGGTAGAAATAGTCATCCTTGAGAGTAAGGTAGGTCATTGACGACTGAGTAGTCCGGGCCTTTCTTTACCCAGTCTTGCAGGGTTGCTGGATCGAAGAGTTGTTGGATTTTTGAATGAATATCTTCTAGTGTCTGTTGAGTAGTTATGCCAAGAATTCTTTGCTCGGGAATTATTGGCACCGGTTCCGGGTTTGCATATGCTTCTCCCATCCCTATTCGGGATAAGGCATCTGCTTTGCCATTTTTGCGGCCTGGTCGATAAGTGATCATGAAATCGAATTCGGCAAAGAACAATGCCCATCGAAGTTGTTGCGATGATTGGGCTTTGGCTGTTTTTAAATACTGCAGGTTCCGGTGATCAGTGATTATGGTAATGGTATGCCTGGCACCAAGAAGGTAGTGCCGCCAAGCCTTAAAGGCGGATTTGATAGCTAATAGCTCTTTATCGGTAATCGCATAGTTTAACTCAGGTGCTGAGAACTTTCTGGACCAAAACGCTACTGGGTGAAGTTGACCAGTTTCAGGATCCTTCTGGGACAGGACAGCTCCCATGGCTAAACTGGATGCATCAGTTTCTACTATGTATGGAAGCTCAGGGCATGGATGCTTTAAGACAGATGCTGATGTGAATTTCGCTTTCAGCTCTTGGAAGGCCTTTTCAGCCTCTTCGGTCCACAAGAAACATTTGTTTTTTCGCAAAAGTGCTGTGATGGGGTGTACAACATGGGAGAAGTCCGGAATGAATCTGCGGTAGAAATTAGCAAATCCGAGCATGCTTTGTACCCCTTTGACTGAACTGGGTGATGGCCACTTGAGAATTGCATCCACCTTTCGAGAGTCCATTCGGACTCCCTTTGGCGTCAGGATAAATACAAGAAATTCAACTTCCGTAGCATGAAAAACACATTTTTCCAATTTTGCATATAACTTGTGCAGGCGTAGTTTCTCAAGGACTGCACACACGTGCTTAACATGGTCTGATTCTGAGGAGGAGTACACTAGAATATCATCTATGTATACAACGACACAGACGTCAATGAGTTCACGAAGGACATTGTTCATAAAATACTGGAAGGCTGCTGGTGCATTGCACAACCCGAAGGGCATCACCTGATATTCGAATAATCAGTACTTGGTGCGAAAGTCAGTCTTCCATTTGTCACCTTTCTTGACACGTACCAGATGATATGCCCCTCAGAGATCTAACTTAGTGTAGATACAAGCATCCTTTACTTGGTCTAGTAATTCGGGGATCAGAGGCAATGGGTATCGTTTTTTTACCGTAATTTGATTTAATGCGTGGTAATCTATGCACGTTCTAAGGTCACCTTCCTTTTTTGGCACGAAGAATAAAGCTGAGGATGCAGGAGACTTGGAAGGTCGAATAAAGCCATTAGCAAGGTATTGGTCCAAGTATTGCCGTAGGTGAAGATTTTCAGGTTCCGTGAGGGCGTAGATTCTACTGCATGGGGGTTGTGCACCGGGTAGGAGGTCGATTTGACAATCGTATGATCTGTGAGGCGGTAATGTATTGGCCTGTTCTTTTTGAAAAACATCCTGAAATTCTTGGTATTCCTGATAACTGCACGATTGGGTTAACGACTGTAGCCAGGCCTTTGTTCAAAGTTTTCTCCGGGTAACAAGTGTGTGCACAATCCGGGAAGGTTATTCTCTTTTCTCGCCATTCTATACAAGGATTATGTGTTTCCAACCATGTCATCCCCAGTATTTTCTGGAACTGTGGGGCTTTGATTAGATCAAACACAATAGTCTCTCGATGCCCATCTTGACTCAACAGTGTCATCTCTGTAGTAGAATGAGTTACAGGCCCCGAGGCAATCTCACTTCCATCAACTGTGGTGATGACATCCGAAGTGGTCTTTCTGCAAAGAGGTAGATTCATCCTTGACACCAATTCGTGGTCCATATAGTTTCCTACCACCCCGCTATCTATGTATGCCCTTGCTGCGTGCATACGTGATGGCTGCCTGGGATCAAGTAGGACCATTGGGATGATCAGATGCGAGGTCTGAGTGTCCTTCGTTAAGCGCGGCAAGCGGACTTCGCTTGTCGGGCGTGGTTGTTTCCCGAATCAGGCTCTATGTGGCTTTTATCAGCAACTCCTACCACCTTCTTGGGTGGTTTTGTAGGGCAATCCCGTAGAAAATGTCCTGAGGTTCCACAGTACAGACACAACTGCATCTGTTGTCTTCTTTCTCTTTCCTTTTGAGTTAAGGGTCCTTTAACCCCCCCGATCTGCATAGGTTCAGATGCATCTGTTCCTTTGGGGGCAACGTTGGGTTTAACCAATACCCGATTCTCGAACTTACCTCGAATAGTCTTTTGGTTCTGAAGTCGGTGGTCTAGCTGGACCACTAGGTCTATAAATTCTGTGCAATCCTGAGGTGGGTTCACAACTTGAGCCAAGAGGTCTTTGAGTTCTCCCCGAAGTCCACGATGAAACAATGTAATTTGTTTTTCCTCCGGCCACACGGTTTCCACCACCAACCTATTGATGGTTGCAATATAGGTTAGCAGATCCTGGTTACCCTGTTGTAAGGATAAAAGTTTGTTGTCCAGGGCTTGACCCTGTGAGTGTCTGGCGAATAGTTTTCCCATGCTCCTTTGAAAACCCTGAAAATCCCGGAGAAGAGGATCATCCTGGTTGACTAACGGAATGGACCAATCCGCTGCGCTGCCACTAAGATATGACAATACAAAGGCTACTTTGGCTTGGTCATTTGGAAAGGCTCCCGGTCTGCATAAAAAGTGCAAGCGACATTGGTTCATAAATAAGGCAAACCTTTTGGGGTCCCCAGCAAAGCGTTCGGGTGGAGCTAACGGAATATTTCCTGGTAAAACCACTTGCACAGGATTGCTTGATGAAACGGGGGTTGGTTTTCCACCATATCCAGGTAGGGGCGTTTGCCCAGCTTGGTTTTGCAGTAGTTGCCTAGCCAGATCATCAGTGCGCTCCTTTGAGACAATCAGTTCTCTCCTGAGGGCATTAGTCTCTTGGTGAGCGGCATGTACTTCCGCCCTAAGTTCCACCAATAATTGGGCCAGTTGGTCGGTTTCCGAGGTTTCCATAACACCCGGGTGGGTATTTTTAGAAAGGCTTCGTGTTCTGTTACGTGCACCTGGACCCCACAGGGGTGTCGATCGGACCCGGACAGCTGCGGTCTCCGTCAACGTGATGCGTAGTGCAGAGATGACTGTCTGGACTGGCCCTCCTAATCTTGCCTGTTGGACCCAAAGAAGTATTTTCCTGCAAGTGGAGACAGGGATTAGCCACCTGTGGGTTTTAGGGATGGCCTCCCAACTGTTCTCGCTCTCCCCCACTAATCACCTCCGATATCCCCTTAGTAACCTCACCTTATGTTTGTAAAAGATGAGCTCTCCATCCTGCGTGCCTTGCAGGGGCGCGTAGATACCAGTTACTTCACTGGTTTGAAGGCGTTGGGGGAGTTCCGGTAAGCATTGACTCTGAAGTCCCAGGCGGGATTGGTAAGTATCAAGTTCAAAGAGTTCAATGTGCCCGATGTTCACTCTTGTCCCCTTCCTTCCTTAAGTTGCAACTGAGTTTGTGAGAAGAAGGTCTCGTAGCTGCTGCTGGCGTTCAGGTAAAATTCGGTGTTACACAACGCTGTCCGGTAACTATTGCATGCGTTAACGTGTTGTTTTTCTCCCTTTTTACAGATGCGGCATATGAAGATATGGAGAATAATACCGCCAGTGCTAAATCAGGTAAGTCTATGGTGGTAAGAGGTATTTGTTGATTCCCTTGACTCACCTTGTTATTCTTGTGCCCCTAGGTGCCGGAGTACGGCGAAGAAAGGATGGAGACAGTGCCGGATCGAAAGATGCTGTGAGAACTGGTGAGTATGGCGCCGTGCTGGAGCTGGCGAAGCGACACGTGCAGGACTGATGTACTTTCCAGGTCGGGAGATGAAATGGATCCGGAATCAGGTGAGGAATTTGAAATAAGTTCATTTTCTAACCTTGTCCTTTATTCTAGGAGCTCCGGATTCGAGGCGGGCATGGCAGAAGACTGGATGCTGGCTGCAGGCACGCGGGCGTGGCAGAAGACTGGATGCGGCTGCAGGCACGGTGAGAGTCACACTGCTGGATGCAGAATAACACGAAGCATGTGCTGTTGTTCGGGCGTGGTTTAAATAGCCTCCAAAGTAGTCCCAGGAAAGAAGTTCCCCAGGACCACACGCGAGTAAAAAATAGTCCCTGTAGTAAAATAGTCCCATCCAGGCCTCACGTTGGCTTGGAATTATTTGCAGCATGGTCTGCATAATGTAAGTAATGTCTATGAGCCTGGCGCCTATTGCGCCAGGACTGATTTTTATTATGAGCCTGGTGCCTACAGCGCCAGGACTGAACCCAGACAGCCCCTAGCTGGGGCTGCTCGGGTTTTTGTAAATGTCTGGATGCCTGTTCCCGGGGCTGATGGGCTTGATCCGGATGCCCGGGGGTAGGCATCATGACACATGTGCATCAATGGTGTCATGTTTGTGGATTAATCTTAGGACTGCACAACAAGAATGGTGAACCCTGACCAAGAAAGGTCAAATGGTGTCTCATTAGTGAATAATTGCATGGGATGCCATGTGTCAGGCAATACACATGTGAAAACTGAAGGGAAACACACACCACCAACACGTGTCACTGCCCACAAAGAGCTGGCCCAGCCACCCTCTGGCAACTCAACAAGAAAGGACCTACAGAGATCAGCCATCCACAACTACGATCCTGCAACCTGTGGCACCATGATATGAGTGTGAGAACAGCATGCACAGACACATGACCATAAGAACACCATATGACACATGCACCCACCTACTTACACCCGTGCCCCACAAAACAAATTAAACAAAAGGTAATGCACATGTGACATTTTAATGTCCACTGACATAAACTGGGAACAGCCAGACATCCATATTCACAGCAACACCACGGGCAACACACTTATCAGGTCTGGGACAGGGAACAGGAGATAATGAGGACCTGCAGGAGGGTGTGGAAAGGGAAGACGCCCATGAGTGGGTACACCCGAAAATGTGACTTCTGGTCAAGCTCCCTGAAGTGCACTGAGATGGAGAGTGGATTAGGTGATGTGAGCAATGTCCACCAATCTACAAAAGGGTGAGGGCAGTGGACACATGGAGTGGGCAAAGAGTGTCGGAGGGTAAGAGGGAGCAAATGAGGACTCACTCCCACACCGTGAACCACTTTGGTTCTCCGGGCTCTGGTACGGCATCAACTGCACAAGTCTGCTGAGATGAGTAGCCGCCTGCGGGTCGTCTGTCACACTCCAGACAAGGGTGATGGCCCACACTGTCCTCTGTCACAGCTTGGCAGCCGGTGTCTGCTACCTGCCACCAATCCTCGTTGCCAGTGAAGTAATGACGGAGACACATGCAAGGGGGTAAACCGACAAGCTTTATTCAAGCTGCACACCCCGTGTCCGCTCCACCACCGAGCCCCACCAACTGACAACAGAATCTGGAACCCTGTCCACAAAACACAGGCCAGAGTTCCACTACAACAGAGATGCTGTCAGTTCCTGCACATTTTAAATTATGTCACGTTTGTGACTCAGGATCTACTTTTTCAATGCAAGGAAGCAAAATTGCGCGGGTGGGGTTATAGCAATATTCGCGTATAGGATGACGCACGCAGATCCAAAACGCGAAGTGAGCTCACCATGTTATGACCTAAATTAAGGGACCCACAACACTCGATTTTTCGTGGAAAATGATTATTGAAAAACGGCCCATTGGGACCATTTTTAGCGCTCACTTCTCACGTCAGACGTACTGCTACCAAAGGGAGAAAGCATGATCTGCAAGGAATCTCCTTTAGAGAATATTTAACAAGCATTTCCATGAGGCTCCATTCCACCAGAAGTTTATAGAAGAAGTTGTATGAGTTAAACACTTCAAGGACAAAACTCCTCCATGAGGGCGTTTGCAAATATTTAGAAAATGCATTTAATGGTTGACGGGTTTATTGAAAATCACTTTTTTAATGGAGTGCATTCATCACTCGACTTCGGCTGTGTGCTCTTCATAGTCTGCCTGAGACTTTTGATTGCAATCCGCGCTGTCTCCACTGTAGAGAGCTGTGAAAGGGGATTTCTTTTTTATGGAACAGTAAGACATGTCAAAGCCGAATATGTGTAAGGTCCTAGTGGACGGCACAATTCTCTGAATTGATTTGAAGGCAGCTACGTACACACCCTCACATTAACTAAATGTGGAAGTACTGTGCAGATAGCTGGCAGAAGTTCACAATATTGAGCAGCTGGCCAGCTGTTCAGATACAAAAGGAGGAGTGAGGAAACTCTGCTGGGCTTCATCCCAACCTTATTTTGTATTTTTTTGATTTGCATTTAGTTATTATACAGGCCTTAAGCAATACAATACAATAAAATACATCAGCATTTCCAATAATCAGTTAAACCCCAGTAATGCATGTCAAATTGCATCCACCACACTGAGCAATGGCAAGCTCTTTCGCAATCACTCATGAGAATTAATATCAATGAAGTGTAGCCTGCATTTCCGGTATTCAGTTAAAAACCAACAGTACATAGCAGATTTCATCCTTACAGTACACTAACAGGGGACCTCATTACGAGGCCGGCGGTAAGGGGTTAATGGCACCAGTAAGGATGCTGGTGCCGTTAAGCCCCTACCGCCGCATTCCGAGGTCCCTTAGCGGGTCCCACTAAGGCCATCTGGTTTTGCCAGCCGCCCTGGACCAGGGAGCTAATAACAGGCCCGCTATTTGCTGGCCCGTTATTAGCTGCTTCCCCATTCCCATTGAGCCCTATGGGGGCTCGAATGGGAATGGGGAATGGTTTTCAGAATGGGTATTTACCGGGTCCTCCAAGGTTGGAATGACCCGGTAAATCCCCATTCTGACTACCCGGACCCGGACATGGGTTTGGAGGCAGCCATGGTGCTAGTAGCACCATGGCTACCTCCAACCTCGTAATGAGGCCCATGGTGTCTAATAATCACTCACAGAAGTTAGTATACTGAACGATTTATTCCCATCCCTCAAATAGACTGACTTTCTTTCCAAATTGAGTGAGCTGCTGATGTCATAGCCACCGATTCAGCACCCAACAATGTGCACCAGTATTGATCTAAGTAATGTCTTCCATGTGCTGTACCAGGGAGCCATAACCTTTCACAAAGTAAGGTAGAAGGGAAGGACAAAGAGTTAGAATATGATGACTAGTCTCAACGTCTTTGATACAGAAGCGACAGAGGCAATTTTCTAGCGGAATACTATCAATGGAACCCTTATATTCTCCTGTTGGCAGAAGGTTTAATCTTAGATATGAGATAAAGAGTTTCAGTTCCAATGAGCAAATATTCATCAAATAGGAACGAGGTACAATGGGAATGAATACTTGAATGGCATATTCCGGGTGTCTTTTCCTGTTTGATAAGTGCTCGATATTTAGTGCCCTATCCCAATTCTGTGATTTCCTCTTGACCCTGATTTCGAAATCTGAGCGTTCAATGTGGATTCATTAGATAGATCCAAATCCACAAGAAATTTTATAGCAGTGGAGCGCAGATCTAATGAAAAAATAATTTTTGTGTTCAAAGCATAGTCCTTACAGATCAGAGACAATAATTCATTTTGAGTTTCTGCAGCTAAACTTATCTTCCGGTAAAGCAAAGTTCCTAGATTAGCCATAACGTGTCCAGTGAGACTAGGTCGTATTCCATTCTCAATGCTTCTACCGGAACAGAGTTTGGCAAATTTACAATTGACCGCAGTATCTTTCCCTTGATGTTCCTCAACCATTGAACATATTTGTGGTCGAGCAGAGACATCCCTTATAGCTTGGTGCAATAGTGGCTCGATAGATCTCCAACATGTGCTCAATGTTGTGCCCCCCTTTCTTGGCTATATAATGGTTAATAACGGTCCATTTCCTCCAAATTTTTGGAACAGTGTCCTCCCCAAATTAAGGGACTGTCGGTGTGGCACTGATTGGAAAGCCCAGATATACATATTCCTTAGTCGATTGAAGGTGAGTACCATTTATTGGCCAAATGAATGGAACTATCGTAACCATACCAGTGATCTTTGTATTAGAGTACCTGTCTCTAATATTTTCCTGAACCTGCCTTACACACAGTACCTGTTGACGCCATTGCCATTGCCAATCTAGCCCCTCCCAAACACATTGACCTTCAAGCTACCCCTAACACCAACCACTCTCCCAATAACCTCATACTCACCAGAACACCCAGCCTACCCACCCTCCTTCCTTTCACTAGGGTCCCTACGACCCTGTCCCAATCAGATAACAACACAGCCACCATTCCTTCCCCTGCACCCTCCACACGGCTACCCACGCTCAACTATATTGGTGCCCCAATGCTACATAACAGCCCAAGAACCCCCTCCAATCAGTCCACTTCACATATCATAAATCTTTAACCCTCACCTTACCACCCCACAGTTGCTCAACACCCTGTGCATCTAGCGCTATGCATTGGCCTAACCAGACTATTCAGACTTTGTTCCAGACTCCAGAGCCCCTATTCCCAATCAGAGACCAAGCTCTCTTCCACCCTCATCACCTCACAGGAACTACAAACACTCTGCCTAGGCCCACCCTGTTCACACAGAATCTGTTCCAGACTCCACAACTCCCCCCTCCTCCAAGAAACGAAACACATCTGGCCCAAGAACCCCAAAACCCCCTGCCTTACCACCCCCCTAGCACTTCTACCAGCCCTTCCCCAGCCTGAACCTCCCCTCCCCTCCTTACTCCATTGCCTGTGCACTGATTAATGCACGCTCCATCTGCGCTCATGCATCCAAAATCCTCAACCTTTTACTAGCTAATAATTTGGACCTACTAGCCTTATCCAAAACCTGGCTACAGGAAACAGCCAGCCTCCTGCTTGCTTTCCCCATACCCATTGGATACTCAATCCTATGAGTGGACCATCAAGATGGCCTAGGAGGTGGAGTTGCTTTCATCCACAAATCCACCCTCCCCATCAGAGCCTCCCCTCTGCAGTATCTACCAGGCTATGAAATCCTACAGGCCAAACTTGAACCTTTCCCCCAAAAAACTATCAAGTTACTACTCCTCTACTGCCAACCCTCCCACACTGGCACTCCAGAAACCAACATACCCCTCCTCATCACCCCAATCCTCAAGACAAATACTAATTTCATTCTCTTAGGAGATTTCAATCTAAGCTATAAAGACCCCACTGACCACAAGGCCTCTGCCCTCACAGCCACCCTCGAAGAGATGAACTTGAACCAACTGGTCCTCTTGCCTACCCACGAAAAAGGAGAACACTTGATTGGATACTCCCTTGTAACACTCCCCTCCAAGGATCCTCCATTGTCCCCCTTCCTTGGTCAGATCATTCCTTGGTCCACTTCACTTTTACCACCACTACCAACATCGCTCCTACTATCAATAAACCCCCTTGCATCGCTGCCAGACACACCCGTAAACTCACGGTCGAGCTTCTGACTCCCTACATCCCAGCCTCCCTCAAATCAGCCCCAGACAATTCTACACCCAAAGTCATATTAGCATGTTATAACACTGCACTGCTCACTGCACATGATGAGCACGCTCCCCTCAAAACATCCTCCCACAAAAAAAGAAACCCCCAAACTGGTATACTGATGATCTAGCCTCCCTCCTGAAAAAGAAACATGCTCTTGAACATCTCTGGAGGAAAACCCCTACCTCCACCAACAAAGCAACCTTACAATACTCAGCTGACACCTATAAAATAGCCATAATTGCCATCAAAGCCAACATCTTTAAAACTAGAATCACGGAAGCAAGCTCCAACAGCAAAGAGCTCTTCAAAATTCTTATAGAGCTCCCCAGCTCTGTCTGACGATTTTCCTAAAACAAAGCATGGTGCACGCTAATCCAATCTGTCCTTGACACCAAAACATGGAAGGTAAGGGACAAAGCTATTCTCAAAAAATCCCTTCTATCACCGTTGCCACCAGACCCCATGGTCAGCACCACAACGGCTGCAACCAATCCTCCACAGTTCCAATTCTCTGCCGTTTCCCCCCCTGAAGTTCTCACAACTATCCAGCACCTGAAAGCAACCAATTGTGTTGGCGATACTTGCTCAGCTCACATTGTCAAATTGTGTGCAGAACCCTTGTCCCCTACCATAGCCATCTTCATTAACACATCATTTAAATCCAACTGAATTTCCGCTTTCATCAAAGAAACCCCCCCTAGATAACACCATCCCCAATAACTACCGCCCAATCATCCCAGTACCCTTTCTCCTCAAAATCATGGACCACACTGCCTACTCGCAACTTCAATTACACCTTGAAAACCACAACCTACTAGGTACCCGTCAATCAGGCTTTAGGTCGAGACCCAGTAATGAATCTGCTCTCCTTGACCTTAAAATCCACCTTGAGCACGTTACGGATAATGGCGAGCTTGCAATCCTCCTCCTACTAGACCTCTCTGCAGCCTTTGATCTGGTAGATCATGAAATCCTCTGTAAACACCTCACTGCAACTTTCCACCTCGCATCAGAAGCCACTTTATGGATCCAATCCCTCCTAACTGGCCGATCCACTAGGGTATTTGCAGGCCCGAATCAGTTGACCCCATACCTGTCTTCCACGGTGTCCCACAAGGTTCCTGCCTCTCCCTCACCCTCTACAACATGTATACCAAGCCCCTTTTCGACCACCTAGACAGCCTCAACATACCCTGCACCAATTTTGTCGATAATACGTACATTAATCGTCTTTTCTGCATCATACAGGCCTGGATGGCTAACCATCATTTCTGCCTGAAGGACGAAACAACAGAGCCCCATATTGTGGGCTCCCCACACCGCCTCAATCACCTGAGTCCTGACTTCTCCTCCTTCTGCATAGACGGAAACACCATGCCAGTCTCTGCACAGAGCAAAACACTGGGCGTTTACCTGGACGCAGAACTACGCATGCAAAAACATGTCAAAGCAGTTGCTTCCTCTGCAGCTTACTCTACCAAACTTATCAACCTTTCCAGGACATTCTTTGCTCCTAACAACTGTCTCACCCTAGATAGGACCATCATAGGCAGCAAACTGGACTATTGAAATGCCATCCTAGCAGGGACCTTTACCAAAATCGGCAAGACAAAGTTCAACTGCTCCAAAACAATGCACTCAGAGCAGTCTGATACATGAAACTCTCCAATCACACTTCTCAAATCAGACGGGAAGCATAATGACTGCTGATCAAAGAATGTATCGAATTTACACTCCTTACTATCACCTACCCCTGCTTACACAACACTGCCCCCCCACCTCACCAACTGTATCGCCAAGAAACAAAAATCTCGCAATTTCCATCCCTCCACCACATCGGCCTTGCTAATACCTAGTTTTCCCAGAAAGAGAGCTGGGGGCTCCTGCTTTACTACCATCGCTCTCACCCTCTGGAACGCCCTCCCTCAGCATATCCAAGATGACCTTGCTTGCGCACTGTTCCATAAGAAAGTAAAAACGTCACTGTTCAACACATATGTGTAACTCGTACTGCCTTCTTTTTAAGATAAACCTGACTATCTATGTTGAAATGTAACCTTTCTGTTTTCAACCATCTTGTAACCCACTATGTACCGCTCTCTTAGCACCGTGATACCTCTGGGTCTGGGTGCTACCAACAAATACAATAAATAAAAAAATTAAATAAATGAATCATTGTTGAACCTTACGCAAATTTGTATGACCAAACAAGATTACTTTGGTCTATGAGATGTTTATGCTCATGTTGGTTTATTTTGCGTAGTTAAGGAGCGATGTGATAGACAGTTGAATACCTATAGTAGTTCTGTCTATTAGTATGGTGTCATCTACATAGGCCAGCCAGGAAAATTACCTATTATTAATTTTAGGTGATAAATCAGAATCAGAATCTCCAGATCAGCTGCGTAAAGATTGTGGAGCATGGAACCTAGAATGCAGCCTTGATTGAGGTCGCGGTTTGTTGGCCTGTACCCAGCAAATTCACCAACAGCACGTAATCAAACAGTTACCAACGTATTTGTGCAAAGAGGTTGAATAAAAAATAGCAGTTGTGGATCAATTCCCCATTTTGCCAATTTTTCCCAGAGGAGTTGAGATCAAAGCCTTTGATGTAATTTATGAAACAACAATAGAGTGTGTGAACTTGAAGTGTGTCCACCCAGATGTACTGCAAAGCACAGAGATTAGTCAAAGTGGAGTGTTCTTTTCTGAACCCCATCTGTCATGGGTGTAAAAGTGTCTCTTTTCCATAGCACAAGATGTTTGTTTCTTGAGTAGGATTGAGGTGAACATTTTCTGGGTAGTATCCATCCTTACCAGTAATCTATAATCAGATGGATTGAGCCTGTCACCTCTCTTGAAAACCAGTATCAGTATCGACTTTGACCAACTCCCTGGTGATAAGCCAGTTCTTTAAACTGTTCTAAACACATTGCGTAGGATATTCGCCCAACATTGCAGATTTGATTTAAGAGGATATTGGGGAATCCATCCGGCCCAGGAGCCAGGGAAGTGTTTCAATTTGTTAGTTGTTAACACTAAATCCTCACAATCAAAGCCCAGCGATGAGTCTTTTACATTCTTCATTTGGGTTCTCGAAACGGTTTCATCAGCCCCTGCATCGCAGTATACCTCATCGATGAAAGCACACAGGAAGCCTCGGAGATAGGATTTATCTACTTTGCGGTTGCAGGAGATACAAATTAATTCTAGCAGGCCCAAAATGTATGGCTATTATTAGATTTCAGGAGGCCAGCTAAATAGAGCCAATTTACATTTTTTGACAAGTGCTTGTGTTGGTGTAGCCAGTTTCTGTACCTCGTCTCCAAATTCAGGATTTGACTGTCCTTGTATGACTTATCATAGTAGATCGTTGTCTCTAATCTCCGCTCTTATTCTCTGACGTTCCTGCTTTCCACAATGAATAACAGATCGAACAGGGGAGCATGAGCAGGTTTTGATTTTAAATGAGAATTGGTTCTACCCCAGGAGACCAATGCGGCGATGTTGGCAAACAATGTTTCCATAGACAAATCTTCATTGATCATCTTGGATTTGGTTTGACATTTGTTTGTTACAAAAATAATTTTAACAGTGCTAACTCCAAAGTCTGACCATATTATTTGTGTACCCCCCCCCCCACATCTCTGGTTGACGTTAATCCCAAGGTTGCGCTGAGTCACCTTTCTCAAGGTCGCTTTTCTAGGGCTGCACCTGAAAAAACATAAACGACATGGGAGGAATGCAGGCCATTTGACCATGTATACATCAGAGTATGATGCTCCAATGTTTTGGAAAGCAACAAGTACTTCACTTTGTGGTTAAACATGAATTGGTTCCAATTTTGGTCCCCATTTTCCCTGAAACCAGAACATAAGTGTAAGTCCCTAGCATTAAGGTCCCCCGCAAACAAAAGGTAGGCACTAGGAAATCATCGTGCCAAGCGGCAAAGATGTTGCCTACAACCTTTTGTATGTCCCTTGAGTAAACACCCGGTGGAGGGTCATACACATTAAGTATTAGGACCCTGAACGCAGATACAGCAGGCTTGGAACATTGCCAAAAACACATAGGGAGAGCATAAAGAGCCCATATACAATTCCAAACAGTATCTCGTTCTAGCTCTTATTGCGAGGCCACCACTAGGGCGTCCCTGCTTAAAGGGAGTAGCTGGCTGGACTAATAACTGGAAACCATCAATTTAAATAAAAGTATTACAAAGCCGTGTATCCTCCAATATGAATATCTCAGCTGCCAGAATAGCCGCCACCCCCAAAGGATGGTGGAGAAATGACCGGTAGTCTCGCGTATTTCATGAAAGTTAATTAAGACATTCTGGATGTACAGTCTGTCAGTTACTAGCAGCCCCAGTGTAGCCTGGTGCCCAGTAGAACTTATCCTGCACAGCTGTGGTGGAATAGCTAGTTCTAAGCTGTGATTTACTGGGTACAGGAGTTTCCCATGTCTGATAAGTCAAACCCCAAGCACCCACAGGATATCTGAAATCTCTGGTCGAGCATTGATCTTAGTTCTTTGCTTTGCATCAGATTGTAATAGTGAATCCCATGTGATCAACGTAAAAGGCATTCATTTTCAATAAGGCCACCATCAAAGGGGAACTGAACTCAATAAGGTCCCAGTTCTTCCGGCTGCCCATACAGGCTAGCTCAAATATTTGGGAGAGAGGTCAGTGCAGTAAATGGGATAATAGGATTAAAAACAATAGCTAAAAGTACGGCCAGCTGGTGGCAAGTTCAGGGTAAGTGCAGACATCAGGTGTCCACAGGTGTCAAGTGCTGGTAGTGGGACTGTCGGGATACAGAAAACAGTCCCCAAGTGCGGGGGTTGCCAGGAGACAGTGCAGGTGTGCGACTGGCAGGGGAGGGGAACTAGGGACCAGATCAGAGGATGACCAGGTAACCAGTGCAGTTTCAGTTTCAGACAGGAAATTCAGCAGGGGAGAGGAGGAGAGAAAGCAGAAGCAAAGAGAAAGGTTTTGAGGTGCTTCCGGAACTGGAGATGATCTCCTCATGTTTCAGGGAGGCAGGGAGGCTGTTCCAGAGGGAGGCCGCAGCCGAAGAAAGAGATCTACCACCAACTCATTGCTTGGAGAAGCGACTGACCCTGAGGGAGTTGGAGGCGGATGAGTGAAGAGTTCAAGAAGGACTATATTTAGGAAGAGAGAGTTGACGGTATTGAGGCCCCAAACCCCAGAAGGCCTTGTGGACAATGCAGAGGGTTTCAAACTTAATCCTCACAGCCACTGGGAGCCAGTACAAAGATTTCAGTCCTGGAGAGATACAATCCTTGTACTTGAGGCCAAGGACAAGTCTCGCAGTCCTGTTCTGGATGAGTTGCAGGGAGATTTAGAAAGAGGCTGTTGCAGTAGTCCAGCCTAGAGAGAACCATTGTTATGGAGACAGTGAACTTCTGGGGGAAGTAGAGGAAAGGAAGAATACCTCTGAGGAGGTGCAGCTGGTAGCGTGACTTCTTAGAGACGTCAGAGATGTGAGGAGAGAAGGAGAGTGTGGAGTCAAAGATTACCCCAAGGTCTTTAGCCTCACAGCTGGGAGCAGGAAGAGGGCCAAGAGAGGCCGGCCAGAGAGTGACAGGAAAGGAGGGAGCGGGTGAGCTGATGAGGAGAATCTCAGTCTTACTGGCATTAAGGCAGAGATAATTGGCGGCACACCACTCCTGGATGGCGGACAGACAGTCAGAGATGAGAGAGGGAGAAGCGGTGGCTGAAGGTAGCCTGAAAATGAGCTGAGTGTCATCCGCATAACACCAAAAGTTGGGGCAGAGAGTGGCAATGCGGTGGGCGATAATTGCCAGATATTGGATGAACAGCCAGGGAGAGATGTTAGACCCCTGGTGAACACCAGAGGTAGAGATGGAAATAGAGGAGAGGAAGGACCCAAGTTGAACCTGGGAGGGTCGATCAGAGAGGAAATAAGTCAGCCACGCCAGGGCCTTATCAGTGATAAACAGGTTATCACGGAGACGGTTGAGCAGGATGTCATGGTTGACCGTGTCAAAGGCAGAAGATAGATCAAGTAAGATGAGAACACATGGGTTGTTGGAATCGAGGTTGGAGAGCAGGTCTTCATGGATGTTGAGGAGAGCAGTTTCCGTGCTTCTGCCAGCTCCGAAGCCAGACTGATGATCATGGAGATAACCAACATATTCAGTGTGGAGATTAAACTGGGAGATGGCCAGCTTTTCCAGGAGTTTGCCCAGGAAAGGAGTGATGGAGATTGGGCGATAGTTAGCCAGGCAGGAAGGGTTGGCACAGAGTTTCTTAAGAAGAGGGTGCACTAGGGAGTGCTTCAGGGGGGAAGGGAAGACTCCAGTGGCAAAAGAGTAGTTGCAGAAGTTAGCTAAAGCAGGAGCCATGGTGTCAATATGGTCCTTGATGGTTTTAGAGGAACAGGGGAGAACCTGTTTTGACAAGACTTTCATAGATCAAACATGCATGACCCTGGCTTCTCATTTCATCTCTAAAACTCAGGGTATCCTGTCCTCTCTGTCTTCGTCTCCTCCTCCTCCTCCCTCTAATCCCCTTCTTTGGCCTCCCATCCTACCCCCTTCTCTGCCTTTCCCCTGTTCTCCCCTGACAAGGTTTCTAGACAGGTCTGATCTATGAAAGTCATCTCTTGTTACATTTTAAACAACCTCTGAAGACTCATCTGTTTAGTTAATTAGTTCATGTATGAGCTTGCCTTCTCTGTGTACTTTTCGTTACATGACTGTGTGTGTGGCTCTCTGCTTGTCTTGGTTTCAGTGTATGTTTGTGCTACTTATTTTGTGAGCACCATGTTGCCTCTGGGTCTGTTTTTGTCGCAATACAAATAATAAATAATAATAATAAGATGAAGCTTCTGATTCAGATGTGGAGGGCATAATGAGGGACATGGTGGAGGGGACAACACTGGGTAGCCCGGATGCCATGGAGCTCATTGAGTTCCTTGGGGAACTAAATCAGAAGATGAGAGCCAGGAGACCCTGGGCATGGCAGTGGGAAGCTCTACATCAATGGTGGATTCAGTGTCTGCAAGACTGCCTTTTCCCATCATGGATCCAGCAGTCTATGCTTGTGTCAGTCGAAGGGTCATAGACCACCAGCCAATGACAGTGCACTCACTCTGACGGGCCCAGGCTTTGTTATCCCGGCTTGGTAAGCCCTGCACACATGGTGGAGGTGCCTTTGCTGGACACTCAGAGTGGGAGGAGAAGTTGATGTGTGCACATGTAAGACAGGGCGAGGTCTTGCAGGAGATGGTCTGGGGCATCCAATGCCTATGCCTTTTCTGCAAATGTTGCGCACAGTGCCAAACTCCACCTATTGGGACAGGAGAGGAGAAAGGACATACAACAACTGAGGCAGGTAATTTGCGATGATGGTTCACCTTTGAGAGAATTCTTGTCTGATGAGTTGTTGGCCTCAAGGGACAAACATTAGCAAGAGTTGTATACCTTGATGGAAACACTGCATGTGGAGATGTTGATCTCAAAGGAATCCCAACAGCAAGACACGGCTTACTCTGCATGATAACATTTTTGCAACAAGGGACAACCTCCGACAAGAGTTAGATTCCTTGAGACAATCACTCAAAATGCAGTTTGGGATGTCAAGGGTCACCGCGCATGATGATTCTTTAGCCACTTGCGACATCCATCGCCAGGACCTTGTAGCTATTGATGTCCTCATGCATGCATCTGTCTCACGAGTGCCTATAGCCAAGAAGGACCACACTTTGGCATTGCATGGTCAGAGTGCACCATCTCAGGATCCAACACAGATTGGGGCTTCCGGTTGAACTACGGAGGAGATACCATTGTCCATGTCCCCACACATCCCTATACTCTTGCCACCACCACCTCTTCCACATGCACCCTGGTGTCCATGAGCCAGTGGAGGAGGCATGCATTTTTTCAATTTTATTATTTGGTTACCACCCCCTTGCAGGGTCGACAAGTTTTTGTACATTTTTGTTTGTTTTTAACCTCCATCCAATGTGGACTGTACTTGATTTTTACCGGCATTCAAGGTGGACTGTATTTTATTTTTACCCCCATCCAAGGTGGACTGTATTTGAAGTTTGTCCTTGTGATCTATATAATTTTTATTTTGTCCTTGTCTAGGGTTGAATGTAAACTGAAAAACAAAATTGAGGTGTGCCGGTGTGGTGAGGTGCTGGATAAGAACTAAATTTAAAAAGACAAACTAAAGTCAATGCGACCCTTACAAACCAAATAAGATTGGGTTGCTGCACGAAGGAGGGACCAGCAGTCACCTCAAATACTGCTAATAGATACAAACACTTGAAACATGTCACCTCTAAATGATTGCGCAGCCCTAAGCGAATGGTAAATGTCCTATTCAAATTGAATGTGTAACTGGACAACAAATACAGTGAAACAAAGAGTCCAAAGCAATAGATTCTTCAGTCAAAAAAACGCTGTTGAAACAGATTTTATGAGTTGATGCAAAAACAAGACTGCCGACACGTGTTTCGACCCAAAACAACGGGTCCTTTTCAAGGCAAGACTGTGGTGTTGGTATGATTCATATGCATTCCAATACAGCAACATATTATATAATCATGCCATAAGGATAAGAACATTTGAAATATAAACAAAATTAACCAGCAGAGGAAGAAGAGGGGGCCAGAGTTAAAACAGAGAAATGCAACCAAGAAAGAAAAAAGCCCATATGGACATTACATCATGAAAAAGAGCAAAGCAAACATTTCAATGTGAAACATATTCCAAGTAAATAAGGAGTAAATAAAAAACATTTGATTTGTTACCATATGTTGTCGAGCCAAAAATCGCTGTCGAGAAAAGAACCTACAAATGTGTCACGTGACTCAGTCATGTGGTTAAATTTAGTGCAAGGAATTATGGTAATGGTAGTCCTTGTATTAAGTAAGGCAAGTGCTTGCATCTTGTTTGTGCCCTAGACAATGTCTACATGTGTTAACACAACTATTAAATATTAAATAAAAGTCTAATGCATAATAAGCTGTAATGGCAGTGTGCATGTATTCTTTATTTGTGTCCTCATCCAGGGTGTATTGTACTCTTCATTTTTGTCCTTGTTCAAGGTGGACTGTATTATCTTGTGTGTCCTCATGACAGGCCACTCTGCTCTTGAGGGTAGTGAGTCAACTACTCATGGTAGGCACAATTTCTGAATTAGGGACAGGACAAGCTGCCATGCTTAGTGGAGTCAACTGATGTGGTATTGTGGACTGCTGCAGCCTCCCGCATACAGGTGAACATTCAATTGAACAGTAATGTGTATATGTGCTTTCTGTTAGACAGACTCCTTTAGCTAGTTCAAACATATGTACAATGTTAATTCAGGTGTGTTGCCTCATCCAGTGTGCACACTCCCTGAGGGGACCCCTCAGCACCCTATTTGCACTCTGTGTCACGCAAAGCGCTCCCACATGGAGCAAAGTGAAAAGGGCCAATGCAAAGTCCAATTCCTGAGACAGATGATGACATTCATTGTAGCACAAAGTGTACTTTTGCAGCAAAAAGTCACTTTGTGCCATGCTAAACCTTTAGTAAATCAGGCCTATTGTGTCTAGAGGTTACCTTCTTTTCATGCTAAATTGCATTTAATGACAAGGATCAGATAACTAATCGATGCGTTCCTCAATTCCTTAAGTGATTGGTCTTGCATGTTTATATGAACAAAATACATTAGCAGTGTACAAATAACTCACATTCTGCAATACTAGTACGTGTTTTAGGCCACACATATGATGCCCATTGTATTATATTGTATTGTTTATTTATTTATAGAGCGCACCTGGCCGCTAAGCAACTGGGTGCTTGCAGAAAATAAAATCTTAAATTACAGGTACATAAATAAGTTACATTTCTTATGTTACAGGATCATATATCAAACATTTCTTATGTTACAATGTTGGATGACTTACATGTGAGATATGTTACAGTTTCAAGTATTTTACAATAAATGTACAGAGTATTTAGTGCAGATGAGGCATTTAGCAGTTGTTGGTGTTAAGCCAGAGTTTGACGTTAGCTTTGAACACATGGAAGGAAGGGGTGGCTCTGAGTGCATTGGGGATGGAGTTCCAGAGATGACCTGCTAGAACTGGGAAGCTGGACCCACCAGTTCTTTTCAGTTTAAAGTTGGGGATTTTGATGCTCTTTGAGAGGGCCTTTCTGATGGGTCGTTCAGAGATGTGCTTTGTGAATTGTTCTGTGAGGTATGCAGGTGCTTTGTTGTTCAGACAATTGTGTGTAATGTTCAGAGTTTTAAATTTGATACGGTCATTGATGGCCAGCCAGTTGACGGCTCTTCTATGGACAGATATGTGTTGCCCTTTGGGAATTCCTAGGGCTGTTCTAAGGGCATTGTTCTGCAAGGTTTGGAGTTTGTTGATGTTATGTTTACTGGTGCCTAGGAAGAATGCACTGCAGTAGTCTAATTTGGAGAGGATGAGGGCTCGCGCTATGGTGGTACAGCTATCTGTGGATAGGTATGGTTTACAGGCGTGGATAAGTTTGCAGGTGTAACTGATTGCTGAGGCTGTAGCATTTACTTTCTTGTCGAGGGTGAGAGCTGAGTCTAAGTAGAATCCTAAGGTTTTAACTTCCTTGGCTACCTTGATTTTGATGCCATCAATCTTGATGGAATTGTACAGATGGGGTAATTTGTTCAGTTTACTGGTAGACCCGATGATTAGGAGCTCGGTCTTGTCGTCGTTAAGACATAGGCCATGTGTGGGCATCCAGGTATATGAGACCCCTAGTTTGTCCAATATATCAAAGAGAGGCTTTGTAAAAAATATTGTACAAAGTCGGGGAAACACATGACCCTTGGGGGACTTCACAGGTGATGGGAACTGGATCCGCTGCTGATGAAGGTGAGAAGACTCTTATGGTTCTCTGGTCCAGGAATGAATTTATCCACGCCGTGGCTTTTGTGGAGAAGTTGGCCGCCGATTTGAGGTGATTACAGAGTACCTTGTGATCTACCAGGTTGAAGGCAGGTGATAGGTCTAGGAGTAGGAGAATAGAGATGTCTCCTCTATCTTTGCGCTCATCTAGTTGGTTTTTAAAATCAAGGAGAGCCGTTTCGGTTCCATGTCTCGGTCTAAATCCTGATTGTCTTGTCCCTAGTAGATTGTTGATCTCCAGATAAGAGTGGATCTGTAGATATGCAGCTTTATCTAAGATTTTGAGGAGGAACGGGACAGTTGTTATGGGCCTATAGTTCGTTGGGACACTGGGGTCCAGGTTAACTTTTTTAAGAGAGGTAATATCCAGGCATCTTTAAGGTTGGTTGGCACAGAGCATGATTTGAATGATGAGTTGATAAATGATGTGACGAAGGGGGCTAGTTCATGTGCAGCCTCCTTAATAATTATGGCTGGACAGGTGTCACCAAGGCATCGAGACGGTTTCAAAGACATGATGATGTTCTTAGTTTCCACAATAGAAATGGCTCTAAAACTAAATTGGTTATGGATTTTAGTTTGGTTGGCGGCAAGTTCCTGGAGGATGGTTTCTTGCGTGGAGAGGGCAGTGTTGTGGAGGGCAGATTTTTTGGCTAATATTTTATCTTGTAACATTGTGATTTTGTTGCATAGGGCCTTTTGAATGTTTGTGCACCAGGCTTTGTCTTTGGTACAAGAGTCTTTGGGTGCAATTGGGGATTCTAATTCTCTCAGGATGGAGAAGATTTCCCTGGTATTCGAATTCACTTTTTTGATTCTGTCATTAAAGGTCTCTTTTTTGCCTGAATGATTTGTTTTTGTAGCTGTTAGTAAGGGCAGTGAGAAGGTTTTTGTTATGGGGAGAAGGGTTTTTTCTCCAGCAGGCTTCTGCATGTCGTTTCTCTTTGCGTAAGGCTTTTAGCGAGGGAGTGAACCAGGTGTTAAGATGGGCAATAGTTTTAGATTTGGTGAGTTTCAGCGGCGCAATGGCGTCAATTGCCGAGTTGATGGTGTTATTGTACAGGTCAGCTAGATCATTAGGGTTAGAGATCAGGCTAGAGTGATTAGTGATAGGTTGGATCAGGGGGAGAAGATACAAGAGTGTTTTATTTTTTCTGCAGCGGGTGAGGGCAGGAGGAGCATGAGGTTTAGTAGATTTAGGTTGGGGAAGGTCTGAAATGGTCAATGAGATCACATAGTGATCAGTCCATATGCAAGGTTCAATTGCTGTTATGAGGGAAACGCAGTTGATATCTGCGACCCAGTCCAATGTGCGGCCTTTAGAATGCGTGGGGCCGTTATTCCGAATAGTGAGGCCTGCTTCCACAATAGTGTTAGCTATGGTGGAGGCATTGGAGTTGCTAGTATTGCAATTCACATTTGCTTTGAAAGTGATGCATAGTCTACATCAACACATTTCATGCCTCTCCCCTCACAGAAACCTCCACCCAAGCACTCCATTAGCTTGTCTATTGAGCAGAGTAGTTGAAATGGAGTTTGCCTACCTTAGTCCTTTCATAGGTCCTGACTTGCTAAGATGGCTCTCAGCCTGCCAGCCAACATTATTTATTGACATACCTGAGGAACAATGCTCTTTTGATCACAAAAGAACATGCAATAGATGAGAAATCAAATCTGATGGGAAACAGTGAGCTTCTTACAACGGGGTCGGATTGATGGACATTCTGGTCAGGTTGTGGGGGGGAGTGAATGGAACAGTAACCAGGGACAATACATAAGTGGACATACATAGATTACGGACAATGAGCTTTAGACATTTTTAAGTGCAGATGGCCGGTACGGCCACTGAGCTAAGGTTGTGACCATGATGGGGGAAATGCTAGAGTGAGGCAGAGGAAGTGAGGGACATAGGCAGATTAGATCAGAGTGAAAAATGTTAGCTGGCAGGCAGATGAGAGGAAGGTTAAGGGGGAAACTCTGAGGTGAGGACGTAGGCTTTTAGTTTGACTTTGAACAAATCTGTGTTGTTCTGTTGAACAAATTCGTGTTGGTCTGTTTCTCAGATGTCCGTGGGAAGAGAATTCCATGCAAGTGGAGTAATAACAGAGAAGGTGCAGAAGTGAGAGGAAGCACAGAGATCCTGGAAAGCCACAAGGCAGTCAAGGCAGAGGAGAGTTTAAGAGAAAGCTTGTCGAGTTGGAGAGAGGGGATTAGACACTGTGGGGCCTTACCGTGTATAGATTTCTGAACCAGGAGAAGACATTTAAGTCTGGCCCTGTTTTGCATCGTCAGCCATCCTGCCTGGTGATCATATGAGGATGTAGGTGTGAAGTGAGGGAGTTCAAAGAGAGTCCTGGTTTGTTGAGAGGACAGAAAGCACAGTTGGGGAGACCAAAGAGGAAGCTGGCACAGAAGTCTAGTTTAGAGAAGACTCAAGTGGTTAAGAAATGCTTGGCAGTGTTGAAAGGAAGAAGGTGCCTAATTTTCATAATATTTAGGAGGTTGAGGTGAATTGCTGTTCCAGTTTTGGAGATGAAAGTGGAGATACAGTGAGAAGGGTCATGTATGATGCTGAGATTTCTAGCTGAAGAAGAGTTGGGGAGAATGTCAGGTGGGAACTGGCTAGGCAGAGGAAGAGATTTAAGAGAGATTGTTTGGCGGGGAAGAAGAGCACCTCTGCTTTGGTAGAGTTTAACATCAGACAATGAAATCCATTCAATATTTAATGACAGACAGTTTGAAATGTTGATAGAGAAATAAAAGGAGAGTTCGGGAAAAGAGAAGAAGGTTTGGTGTGTCATCCATGAACACTTGGTATGAGAACCCAGAGGAGGATAGTAGTGCCCCAAGAAAAAAGGTGCAGAGTGTTAAGAGGAGTGGACTCAAGACAGAGCCTTGTGAAACATCAATAGCTAGACGAGTTGAGAAGTGTTGTTGCTCCAGGAGACAGAGAATTGGCAAGGTGCATGGTAGCATTCAATCCAGGCAAGGGTTTGATCGTGAATCCCAAGAAGAAAGAGACTATTATAGAGATCAGAGTTATCAACTCTGTCAAAGGCAGCAGACAGGTCGAGAAGAATTAGGATAGAGGATAGGTTAGAGTGCTTAGCAGAGGCAAGGAAGTTGAACACATTCATGAGAACAGTTTCTGTGGAGTGATAGGAGTGGAAGCCTGCTTGAAGAGCAGGGGCGTCATTTCACCAAAATGCCAGGGGTAGCGGAAGTGACATCACACAACCCTTGACCTCTGATGACATCACAGGAAGAGATGTCATTTTACCCTCACCAGAAGTGACATCGCAGGAAGAGATGGAGCTCAACCTTTCACCTCTTGATAAAACAGGAAGTGGCATCACATAGCATTGTTTTTTAAGTACACTACGAAAAATATGGTTAGGATATCACTGTGAAGTGATTTACATTTCATACAAGAATGGATCATCATATTTATCTTTAATATCAGCGTGTATAGCCCCATATTACCAAATGACTGTGAATGCAAGCAGATGTCCAAGGCCAAGCGATAATGTGTTATTATACAGCACTTACGCTTAAGCCTTTCATATAGAACAAATATACATACAATATCACCCAACCTCTATTGGTACTCATGTATCAACCTCAGAAGGATGTCAGGCTGAGTTGAACTTGCCGGGAGTCAAACCTGCAACCTGCAGATCACAAACACAATGCAGCAGCGAGCGCTCAACCCACTGAGCTGTCTTATCGGCTACAGCTATCAGAAAACCAGTCACTCCAGAAATAAAGAGCCACATGCTGCTGGCCATAGCCCAGGAGCCTCAATTTAAAAAAGAAAATAAAAAAGAAAAAAGCTTTTTTTTCTTCTTTTTAGGGGTAGCACGGGAGACCTCAGGGGTCGCAATTTCGACTCCTGGTGACCCCTAAATGTCATCCCTGTTGTAGGGGGTCTCGAAGGTTGTGGATGTCTAAGAAATTGATAAGATGGTTGAACGCAACCCTTTTGAGCACTTTAGAGTAGTGCATAAGGAGAGCCACAGGGCAATCGTTAGCCGGTAGGCTGGGGTCAGCACCTTGCTTTTTTAGGAGAGGCATGACTGTGGCTGTTTTGAAAACAGAGGGAAAGCGTGCAGAGTCAAAGGACACGTGACGACTTCAGCTAGTTGAGAGGCCACTAAATGGGCAATAGGCTTGACTAGCTGAGGAGCAAGAAGGTTTCATAGGGCACAAGAGGGTTTTTCCTTCATCAGTAGAGATAGTGCTTTGTCAGTATTAGTGTGACTAAAGCAGGAGATAGAGGCAGAGGATGATGGTAGAGTAGACAGAGTGTAAATCGTAGGAGGAGTGAGTATGTGGAAGGTCAAGATAGAGTCTATTTTTTGGAAATTGTTGCAGCAAAGTTTTCGGCTACGTCATTAGCTGTGAGAGTGGAGTTGATAGTCACAGACCTAAGAGGAGTAAGGAGTGAATTTAGAGTGTTCTCCAGCAGGCGAGGATGACTGGAGTGAGAGTCAAAGAGGGTTAGGTAGAATTCCCTTTTTGCTCTGTCAAGAGTGGACTTGAGAGAGTTCAGGGTAGAGAGGTAGAGTTGCAGGTCCAGGTCCTTGTGTGAGTGAGTATGCCTCCATTTGCGCAGAAGCCGACGTATATCTCTGCCTAGAGATGTTACTAATTGGTCAACCCATGGCTGAGGATGCTGAGATTTAGGGGTGAAAGTAAGCAGTGGGAAGTGAGCAGAGAATAAGACATATAGTAGGGAATGGTAGCTGGAGAAGGCATTGTTGGTGGAAGATGCATTGGGTGTGAAGTAGGAGAATGAGAACTCTAGGTCGGAGAGAATGGGGGAATGGTAGAAGGTTTTAATTTCCTTTTAGTAATAAGTGAAGCAAGTGGTTAGAAACTTTCAGATTGTGGAAAGGAGATGGTCGGAACAATTGAGTGATCAGATATGAATGGTGTAACAGTAGCATTAGTGTCTGAGAGAGAGGTGGAGATTAATAAGAGATCCAAAATGTTACCCTCTGTGTGGGTATGTAGGTTATGGATAGATTGGAGGAATTGGTCACTAAGAAAAGACTAAAGTTCAGATTTCTGAGAAGTGTTTATAGAGGGAAGGTTAAATTTAACTAAGAGAATGAGGTAATATTTAGTGGAAGGAGAATAAAGAATGTGAAGTGAGTGCTAGGCAGTCCTGTCCTTGAACCTATTATGCTGCATGTTATCTGGCTCCAGCCCCGTTGTGTTTCAGCTTCCTTCCTCTCCTCTACCGGCATCCACTTCCTGGCTGCTCTTTCCTTCCATCTCCCAGCCCGCCCACCACCCTGATTGGCTGATTGTTGTGGTCTTAGTAGACCTAGCAACCAGCATTGCATGCCTCTTTTGCCTGGTGCACTGAGGTGAGTGAGGTCCTCCCAGTGACCCTTTCTGGCCTTCATTTAAATCTATTTTGCTGTGTGTTACCTGGCCCCAGCCAGTTGTGTTTTTGTTTGCTTCCTCCCCTCTCCCCACATCCACTTCCCGGCTGCTCTACCCTCCCGCCTCCCAGTCTGGCCCCTGATTGGCTGATTGCTCTGGTCTTGGTAGACCTAGCAACCAGCATTGATCACGCTCACCTCTTTTGCCCGGTGCACCGAGGAGAGTGAGGTCCTCCGAGCAACCCTTCTGGGCCTTCATTTAAATACATTTTTCTGTGTGTTACCTGGCCCCAGCACCATTGTGTTTCAGCTTCCCTCTGCCCCTCTCCCCGCATCCACTTTATGGCTGCTCTTCCCTCCAACCCAGGCCTCCCTATCGCTGACACCTATATTAGTGCCTCCGCCAGGCAAACCCTCATAAACATCCACGTTGTCGTCCCCTCGCCAGACCCATGGACACTACAAATGGTCTCTTTTTCTCTCCTTTCTCCACTTCTCCTATGAATTAAGGCACCTGGTGGTAGGCCCTCCTGGTCTCCTTCCACTCCTCTAAGGTAATCATTAATGTTTACTTGAATGGTACAGTCTTGGTCTAAGGCCCTCGAGACAACCTTCTCTTCTTTGATAGACGCTTCACGCACCTCATTAACTTCCTTTCTTCTCCTGCTCTCCCCTCTCTCCCCTCCACAGCTTCCTCGCCTTCCCCTGATGTCTCCTCCTCGTCTACCTTGCCCTCTCCTCCTTCCTTTTCTGCCCCTTCTCGGGTTTATTTTACACCTCTGCAGGGCATACCTGTGATTTGTACCCCTCCCCACAAGTCTTTCAAGGATGACAACCTTCTCCATATTGCCACTCTTAACTCTTGCCTAGCTGTCAAACACTCTGCTGACATCTGCCGCCTCCATGAGGAACTTGACCTCGATGTCCTCGGTCTCACCGAGATATGGTTCACAGCCAGCACTGTCACAAGCTTCAACACTCTTCTCCCTGATGGCTAAAAGAACATCTACGCACCCAGATCCAACTATTCTGGAGGGGGTGTAGCCTCAATCCTCCCTGAATGGATTCCTGCCTCTGTGATTCCTACGCAGGCCTACTCATCTTTCGAATGCCTTGTATGCAGGATCTCTCTCTCTCCTGGCCATTCCCTTACAGTGGCTACCATCTATCGGCCACCTGATCAGATCTCCTCTTTCATCTCTGAGTAGACAGACCTCTCCTCCTCCCTCCTGGTCTCGACCACTCAACTCCTCCTTCTTGGAGACTTCAACATCCACCTGGATGCTTCCTGTCTTTCCTCTGGACTCTTTCGCGACCTGTGTGACTCTTTCTCACTTTCTATTCGTCCCACTGGCCTGGCTCACTCAGCAGGGCACACTCTGGATGTTCTGAACTCTTCAGACCTTCCCCTTTTCAATCCTTCTCACCACTCCTCTCACCTGCAGTGATCACTTTCTCCTTTCCTCTAAACTCACCCTCTCTACCCCTAAGGCCATCCCCAGCACTACCATCTAACTTCTCGGTTATCCGACTCATGAAGCGTGTGTCAGTTGAGGCTTTTGCTGCCACTTTCTCACTCCCCCATCACCCTTCGGCTGACTCACAGCCTGACACAGCCCTCTTTATGCTCCACTCTGCTATATTTGATACGCTTGATGTTCTTGCCCTGTCATGAAGTTTCTCTTGAAGAGGAAATGGTGTGCTTCCTGTACATCCTCTGACCAACTGGCCTGCCGCCTGCTCCAAAGGCAATAACGGCTCTATGTTCATACCAAGAAAAGAGCCCTCATCCAAGCCTGCATCTCTGAGGCATCCAACAGCTCGGCCAAACTATTTAAAATCTGCAAGGAGCTGGCCAATCCTGCTGCAGTCTCTACCTCTCCTGTCCCCTCCCAGGCCCTCTGCGTGGCTCTGGCTTCTCATTTCATCTCTAAAACTCAGGACATCCTGTCCTCTCTCTCTTCCTCTCTTCATCCTCCCTCTACTCTCCTTCTTTGGCCTCCCCTCCTCCCCCTTCTCTGCCTTTCCCCTGTTCTCCCCTGATGAGGTTTCTAGCCAGGTCTGATTTATGAAAGTCTTGTAAAAACAGGTTCTCCCCTGTTCCTTTAAAACCATCAAGGATCATATTGACACCCTGGCTCCTGCTTTGGCTGACTTCTGCAACCACTCTTTTGCCACTGGAGTCTTCCCTTCCCCCCTGAAGCACTCCCTAGTGCACACTTTTCTTAAGAAACCCTCTGCCGATCCTTGCTGCCTGGCTAACTATCACCCAATTGCCATGTGTCCTTTCCTGGGCAAACTCCTGGAAAAGCTGGCCATCTACCAGCTTAATCTCTACACTGAATCTGTTGGTTGTCTCCATGATCATCAGTGTGGCTTCAGAGCTGACAGAAGCACAGAAACTGCTCTCCTGCACATCCAAGAATAACCTGCTCTCCAACCTTGATTCCAAAACCCCTGTGTTCTCATCTTACTTGATCTCTCTCTGCCTTTGACACAGTCAACCATGCCATCCTGCTCAACCTTCTCCGTGATAACCTGGGTATCACCGATCAGGCCCTGTCTTGGCTGACTTCTTTCCTCTCCGATCGACCCTCTCAGGTCCAACTTGGGTCCTTCCTCTTCTCTATCTCTATCTCTACCTGTGGTGTTCCCCAGGGGTCTAACCTCTCTCCCTGGCTTCTCAACCAATACATGGCACTTCTTTCCCACCGCATTGCCGCTCTCTGCCCCAACTTTCAAGCTATGCGGACAACACTCAGCTCATTTTCAGGCTCACTTCCACCACCTCTTCTCCTTCTCTCATCTCTGACTGTCTGTCTGCTATCCATGAGTGGTGTGCCACCAATGATCTCTGCCTTAATGCCAGTAAGACTGTAAGACTGAGATTCTCCTCATCTGAACCCCTGATCCCTCCTTTCCTATCACTATCCAGCTGGCCTCTCTTGGACCTCTTCCTGCTCCCACCTGTGATGCTAAAAACCTTGGGGTCATCTTCGACTCTACGCTCTCCTTCTCTCTTCACATCTCTGACGTCTCTAAGATGTCACACTACCAGCTGCACCTCCTCAAAGGTATTCTTCCTTTCCTCTCCTTCCCCCAGAAGCTTACTGTCTCCAGAGCTCTGGTTCTCTCTAGGCTGCACTACTGAAACCGCCTCTTTCTAAATCTGCCTGCCTCTACTCTCTGCCCTCTGCAACTCATCCGAAACAGGACTGCAAGATTTGTTCTTGGCCTCAAGCCCAGGGATCGCGTCTCTCCAGGACTGAAATCTCTGCATTGGCACCCAGTGGCTGTGAGGATTAAGTTCAAAACCTTCTGCATTGTCCACAAGGCCTTCTGGGGCCTCAATGCCTTTAACTCTTGTTCCCTAAATATCTTCCTTCTCGAGCCCGTCGCTCATCCGCCTCCAAATACCTCAGGGTCTGTTGCTTCTCCAAGCAATGAGTTGGTGGTAGATCTCTTTCTTCGGTTGGAGCCTCCCTCTGGAACAGCCTGCCTGCCTCTCTGAATCTTGAGGAGAACCATCTCCAGTTCCGTAAGCACCTCAAGCCCTTCTTCTTTGCTTCTGCCTTCTTTCCTCCTCTCCCCTGCTGAACTCCTGACTGAAACTGCACTGGTCACCTGGCTGCGAGACTCTGCTCTTGGGCCTCGGTCCCCTCCGCACCAGTTGCACACCTGCACCTCCCCCTGACTCCCGCTGCACTCAAGGCTGTTTCTGTATCCCTACAGCCCCCTACCAGCACCTGATGCCTGCACTTACCCCTGCACTTGCCACCACTTGGCTGCACTTCTTATTTATTGTATTTATTAGTTTGTATTTATTTTATTGTTATCCTATGTACTGCACTGCTCCCTCCCCTTTCTCCTTTGCACTTTAATCTTCCCTCCTCCCCTGCACTTGCTCGATTTCAATGTCACTTGGCCTAGTAAGATAGTTGTCTCTGTCTTCCCTATGTTCCCCCTCCCTTGCCTCATTGCGCCTTGAAACACTTGTGTATAGCCATGTTATTAATGCCATTTCATATCATTTCATGCCTTCCATACCCCTTAGCTCTCTGCTTTTTGTAGTGATTGGAGTCTGCAGACTGCTGCATCCCGATAACTGCTGATTCTCATATTCTTGCTGCTAGGTGTGGGCAAAATTACCACTAGTTAAACAAAATTGGGTGAAGGTACATCTAATAAAACCTCTATAAGAGGCAGTGGTCAACAAAACAAACGACAGGGGAATGGTGGATGCAGAGGTAACTCAAGGGCTTTTTTTTTTACCAAGGCCAAAAGTGAAGCAATTGTGAGGACAGAGCCAAGCAGACGAGAAGTGGCAATCGCTTTTAGTTCATCGTTCTGAATACAATCCCACCCACATAGAACAACAGGTCCTCAACAAAGGACTAGTTTCTGTTATCACTAAAGAACATGATCCTTTGGAGTTCTGGATCGATTTCAACAAATTCATGAGGACAATTCATCTCAAGGCATTGAGAATGAAGAAATGAAGAACCCTACGGAAGATCTTCCAATTGCACTGGTCTATGAAATCCTTCCAATTTCTGCCCCCCGAGTTGCAGCTATTCTCCTGAATCTCAGGTTTTCGAAAGAAAAGTCCTAGCAGATGTCATAAGAATGGAAAATACCCAACAAAAACCCTTTCAAAATTTGAGTAAAAAAGAGAAAGAAGCCATTCAATCTCTAGCTTCGAATCCCACCATACTTTTTAAAAAGGCTGACAAAGGCGAAGCTATCGTCATTCTGAACCAGGAAGATTATATTAACGAATGCAACAGCCAACTTCGCAAATAACCATTACTTCTCCCGTCTAAATGAAGACCCTACCAAGTAATTAAAACAGCTTACAGCCACCAAAGTCTCCAAAGCCAAAGATTGGGGCTGGATTTCAAAACAAGAAGCAGATTACCTCATCAATACCAAACCAGCGATCCCCACGTTGTACTGTCTCCCCAAAATACATAAAACTCTGGTGAACCGCCCAGGGAACCTATAATAGCAGGAATGAATTCTGTGCTCGAGCCCCTATCCAAATTCGCCGACCACTATTTGAAAGGAAATGTCAAGAACATAAAATCATACCCCAAAAATTTGATAGATGCTATTAATCAGTTTGAAGACTTAGAATTCAACCATAATGCATCCTTACTACTGGGCCTAGACATTGTGGCAGTATACTCAAACATTCCACAGCAGGCGACTATGGATATAGTGGAAGAAATTCTAATAACCAGACAAGATCAAGATCCTGTAGCGACATCTTTCATAATGTGGTGTGTTTAGGTGGCACTAAAAAAAAACTACTTTGAATTCAATAGAATGTTTGACCAACAAGTGGAAGGCACTGCCATGGGGGCAACCATGGCAACCGAGCCTGGCGAATCTCTACGTCGAGAATTTTGAAAAAAGCACACATCAACAGCAATACTAATCCCTTTCTACACAACATCATCAAGTGGACGGGATATATAGATGATTTCCTGGTGATTTGGGAAGGAACCATGGACACTGTAAAAGAGTTCTTCACATGGGTTAATATTCTTAATCCCCACCTCCAATTTACCTGGACACTCGGCAACCAAGCCACTAACTTTCTAGATCTGACAATCTTTCACCAAAATGGTACCCTCAAGGTGAAACCCTACCTAAACCGACCGATAAAAACTCCCTATTGGATTACCCTAGCCATCATGTGAAGCACTTAAGGGATAACCTCCCTTTTGGACAGTTGTCACGATTAAAAAGGAACAGTTCAGAAAACTCAATATATGAAGCAGAGGCACAAATATTAACCAAGAAACTTCGACAAAGAGGATACCCCAAGAAAATGGTTCAGAAAGCAGCCAAACATACTTTTAACAACAATAGGGAGGCTCTTCTTGAAACAAAACCAGCAAAACCAATGGACAACAGAATGGTATGCATGAACACTTTCACCAATCACAGTTTTAGGATTAAAAACATCATTCAAAAACATTGGAAAATCTTCAGCACCAGTAAAAACTCCAGTCTCACTGCCATCTTTGCTTATAAAAAAAGTATGTCCATACGCAACAGGGTTAGCAGCAGCAAGCTTAGACCTACCACTACACCCTCCCAAAGCATCACTACGATGTGGGGAATGGAACCGACTACTGGACACTACACCTGTGCAAGCTGTGGAGAGTGCAAACTCACTAAGATGACCAAAGAAATGGACATTGGTACTAATAGACTCTGGCAACAAAAAACCATGTCCAATTGCAACACTGATTAGGGGCCTCATTACGATCCTGGCAGTAGGGGGTCAACGGTGCCAGTAGAGCTGCTGGCCCTGTAAACCCCCTACGGCCTCATTACAAGGTGTCCTTAGCGGGTCTCGTGAGCAGACTAGGATGCAAACAACGGGTCCTTCATTAACGGCCCGTTGTTTGCATCCTCCCCATTCTCATTGAGCACTATGGGGGCTCAAATGGGAATGGGGATGTACTGGGTCCGGGTTGCCTTAATGGGGATATACGGGGCCCTCCAAGGTCGGAATGGCCTGGTATTTCCCCTTTAAGGGAATCCGGACCCGGTACCGGTATGGGGGTAGCCATGCCGCAAAAAGCAGCATGGCTACCTCCGTGGTCGTAATGAGGCCCTATGTCATTTATCTGATCAGATGTCCCTGTGGTTTGCCATACATGGGAAAGACTAATAGAAAAGTCAAAACTCAGATATTTGAACACCGGAGCTGCTTGAGAAATAGAACTGAGAAAGCACCAATGGTTAAACATTTTTCCATCATGAACCATGGCCATAAAGACTTTACGTGGACCGTATTACAGGTCTTGAAGGGCGGCAACACTTCTACTCAAGGAAACAGATTATTGAAGAAAGAGAAAGAGATGATATTTAGGATGAGAAGTGACATCAATGGATTGAATGAATCAATCGAATGGCACAAAAACTAGAATTGATGGAACTATTATGTGCCGTTATGCACCCCTACCTTGTCCTTCCACTGAGTAATATCCCAGACCTTTTGGAACAGATATAGTTTATTGATCATTATCTTATCCTCCTGAACGTAGTGATATGGAGCTCTGGATTCAATTCCAGCCTTATTTGTTTTCCGTAACGCTGGGGAAAGTTTATTGTTACAAAACCAACATTGCTTTGATTATGGATTTAATATACAGCTTTGAGCACTCTTTATACCATTTTAACATATGACCTAACTGCCACCACACTCCCTTCCAAGATGGCGCCCAGCTTCCTTTGCCAGCAACTACAAACAACAAAGAACTTAGTTACACCACGTTGCCCTGGCAACGGGATGGCCAGCGTCTTTAGTTACACTGAGCGCTGACGCAACTTGTTTAGATTAATTGAGGACAGAGATATCCAAGGCTCTGCAGGTGAACTACGGCCACATTTTTATCCGAGTCCCACCAGCCGGGAGGCTTTGCACATTTAAGGTAAACTTTGGCTACAGACAAGTCATTTATTTTCGCCGTACCTCAGCAGCCTCGGCACATACCAAGTAAGGATGTTCACTGATAAGCCACCCTCTCTGTGATTCCTTACAGTCTCGACCTGGCAATATTTACCTTAACCGAGCACAATTGCATTACACAGCTATGACAAGCCCCCAAAATACTACTGATTTATTCAGCCACATACATCGGAAGCCAGGTAACTGAACCACCTGCACTTTACGTCCTGTTTCACATACAAACGCTTGTTTAATACTATTCTTGATAACTCAAGTCTAGTGTCTCACCCTGATGACTATACCCTCTCTACATCAATAAGCTCTCGTTACTACACCATGGGCATACCTACAACCTACTGGACGCCTTAATCATTGGGAGCCATTTAGCGCTTTCCTTAACCTAGGTTCCTCCTACTAACAAAGCTCCTGACTGACCGACCACGCAAGGATTATCCTTTCTTCATTGATACACAACCTATCATCATAAAGACAACCCTAAATCAACAGGTGGGTTGCCTGCCTAACCTAATTTATTTGCCGTGACTCCTGGACATGCAAGCTATGACTTGAGAGATAGTTAGAACTAGATGCTATTGAAAGGCTACTTTCATGCTTTTCTTTCAGTTTTGCAATTGAATTACATGAATTATTTATAAGTCCTCCTACAACTGACCCAAGAAGTTGTTCGCCACCACATGAACCTATCAAGGTAACTTAAACCTTTGGATACTGGTACAGTGTTCAGTTATTGAACTATTAGAGAATTTCAGCATTTCTAGCTGACTCTATTCTCCTTTGTTTTAACCCGACAGGTTATGTTTGTTTTAACTTCTATCCCAGTTTTATCAGCTGAATAGGAATTTGATTTGAATCTTCTCTCCTGAAGAATGTGCAGTAGCCATCACCCTAAAGAACAGAAACATGTTGAGATCACAATCTCTATAACAGTTTCAAACTAACAGCACTAGCCAATCTGTGAACTATTCTATGCATTGATATTATGTTTGCAGCTTTTGACATGGTTCTAGAATATTAGCCACTTGTAGGGACTGTATTGTATTCCTATAGATACGTTTCTAGTAAGCACACTAGCACTCATGTGTTTATCTACGTGTTTACTTATTTAATACTATTTTAACTTATGTGTGAAACGATTAAACCTATGTTTTTTGACAGATGATTTTGTGCATGTTGTTTTAGCACAAAGCGTAACCTGTCACAATAGCTGTATCTCATTTATATTATTAGTCTACTAGGATTCCTCTGCTGGTTTCTAGTAATCAGAATTTGGTATTCTCTTCCAATTCCATTTTACTGGCTGGTCTATTTTTTCTTTTTGCCGGAAAATTACATTTTTTCCACATAATTGTTTTTATTTTGGGAGGGGGGTGCTGAACCACACACACATATCTTAATTTCATGAGCATATGAAATTGAGGTCAGCAAAACATCCAAAATGTCTTTTTTCACAATCAGAATTGTGAAAAAACAACATGTTGTGCATGAAACGGCCAGCAAAAGTAAATTTCATGATGCAGGTTCATTTGAAGGATCAGGCGAATGTTGCATGTAATTCACCATGTTCCCATCGAATCAAATTCATCGATGTTGCCCACCCCTGTTTTCTGCACCGAGTGCAAAATATTTAAGAGATTGAGAGAGAGGGAGAGAGAAAGATAGAAAAAAGTGCAATAGAAAGAAATAGAGAGAGAAAGAGAGAGAGAGAGAGAGAGAGAGATAGAGAGAGAGAGAAGGAGAAGGAGAGATTGTCAGTGGCCAAGGGGAGAGAGGAAAGGGCAGCTGTCTGTATATGCCTGTGGTAAGAGTGTGGGGAGAAGATCAGGCTGTATTCACGTGTTAGGGCTGTTCATGCTTTACTACAACTCATAATGTTGTTACGCCTTGTCATGACCTTATCATGCCTTGTTAGGCCACGTTTTTACTTGCAATATGAGGCTTGATTTTTGGCATCCATTGCTAAAATACTAACCACTCTAATTTCTACCATATACCATGTTGCTCTTAGGTTCCCCACTATGATTCTGCCCTATAGGATTTTCTCCCATGTGTCACACTTAAATGTTACTCCACTGAGTCTCAGTGTCATTTTGCCATACTAAGATGTGGCTCCCTGCTGTCCACCTGTAGTATTTTGCTTTCTAAAGACCAATTTTATTTATGTGACTGGCTCCTAGATTATCACACGTTGAACCATAACAGTTTTTCATAGGGTCCCCATCATGACTCTCCCCTCTCTGGAAATCCCATCTCTTAACTCCCCTCAGGAAGTACTCTCGCACTTTGTTTACAAGACTTCCCTTCTGCATGGTCCCATCTCTTCCCCACCAACCCCTACTTGCCCTACTCTCATGAAAGACCAGCCACTGCACACTGTCCACTGACAGAGATACCAGCACACAACAGGCTGCCTCGGGACGTTCATTTGCAAGTCTAGTCTATTACCAAAAGGGCACAACGAGATATCACCATAGCCACACTGGATACATTCTCCAAATTCCCACCAGACACTCCACTAACCTCAGGAACTACCCTTCTCAATCTGTACTCTTAATCAATACAAACATAATAATAGTAGCAGAGAGTGGCAGTCCCTGCACTCTCCCTGACCAAGTTGTGCAGTGTTGGCTGTGCTGCCTGTGGAGTCGCTCTACTATTGCTGTTGGTTCTGCAGGCGGATCTCTGTCCTAAACCCCCCTGCTACCCACGAGTGGCACGGAGTAGTGCAGAGTAGCAGTCCCCGCAGTCTGTTCAGGGCTGTTGTGGAGGCTGGGCTGTATCTAATTATCAGCAAAATCAGCGAAATCCTGATAACATCTTTGGCGTGCTTCTAGCTATGTGGTGTTCAAAAGGAGTGAAGACAGCCAAGCTAATCTACAGAGCCCTGAGAGCTCCGGTAGTGGACTTCAGGTGAGGGGGAATACTGCAAGGGCGGGCTGTGTGACCCTTCCCAAATGGGGGCCAGAGTGGAGTTTTAGCCTCACCCACTCTTCAAGTGCTGACTGCAGTGTGAAAGACCCACGTGCAACTCGTGGAGGACTGGTGACTGTGCCTTGAGCCAACCTTTCTTTAAGAGTTGTTTCTGAGGTCTCATACCTAGCTCGCTCAATATAAGGGTTGTGTTTTGCTAGCAGATTGAGGGATCCACCTTTTTTCACAACATTAGCGTCTATTCTATTGGGAAGAAGTGATAGTGAAAGTGAAACAATAACGACTATGCACAAGAAAAGCCCATTTGGTGGAAGGAGGCGCCTTCAAGAAAGACAGCTGGCCCCGCCCTACAACGTTACGAGCAATATTAATGGGCCAGGAATGGAGATACTCGCCCTTAGAGATATAAGAATGGCAAACCCCTGCAATGTGTTTGTTTGTTTGTTTGTTTATTTATTTATATTGCGCAACCAGACCCGGGGGTATACGGGCGCGAAGGCAGAAAGAGGGTTGTTCAACTTAGGTTACATGTTGCAAATAATCATGAAATACAGCTTGTGGTTACAGTGCTGTAGACATGTAGTGTCAAAGAATCATAACAGTATGTACAGTCAATTTACCAAAATGCAGATGTGACAGATAAATAGAACAGAACAGATATACAGAATATACATGAGATCCCCATGAGCGTAGAGTTACACATCGTGGTCTTTAAGCCATTGGACAAGTTTGGATCTGAATTGCCGGTAGGGGAGATCTTCCCTTAGATCAGTTGGAAGGGAGTTCCACAGTTGTGCTGCTTTGACAGCGAAGCTACTCCCGCCAGATTTAGTACGTTTAAATCTGGGTACTAGCAGTAGGTTAGGATTGGCTTTTCTTAAGGGGCGCGAGGCTGTCTGTCTGGTGAATCTGTCTATAAGGTATTGTGGGGCTGCCTGGTTAAGGCATTTGTGTGTGAGGGAGGCTGTTTTGAGGTGGATTTTGTCTTTAGTAGAAAGCCAGTTGGTGGATCTCCTAAGGTCTGATATGTGGGCATTTTTCAGGAAGTTTAGGGTGGCTCTTAAGGCGTTATTTTTCAATGTTTGAATTTTGGAGGTGATGTATCGATTACTGCCTATGTAGAGGGCGTTGCAGTAATCTAGTTTCGACATTTTAGTGCTCTAGTAATGGTGACGCAGTTATTAGGTGAGAGGAAAGGCTTGGCTGCTCTAATTAGCTTGCAGGTATAAGAGGTGGCTGAGGCCATGGAATTCACTTGTTTGCCAAAGGTAAGCATGGAGTCTATATAAAAACCGAGGGTTATGACTACTTTAGCTACATTTATGGTGTTGTTATCGATTATGAAGGAGTCGTATTTGGTGCCCAGTTTTTCGATATTGGAAGAGGTGCCTAGAATGAGGAGTTCGGTTTTGTCATCATTCACGCATAGACCGTGAGCGGCCATCCATGCCTGGATGATGAGGTAGACTCTGTTCACAAAGGCCAAATCCTTGTCATAATCACAATGCTAGTCATGGTGATGGTGAACCTTGGTTAATCCCTGAGGAGCTATCTCCGGCAGTATTGAAAAAAAGTATTGAAAAAATTGCGGTTTCCCTGACTGGGCGAAGTGAATCCGGAACTCATATCGGATGTTGTTTTACACAATCTTGTGGGGAAAACAAATCACCATGTTCATATAGAGCTCAAGCTTGATGTGAGGGTTGGGGGAAATATATATACTGCTGCCTCAAGGCAAGTGCTGTCTCAATCCTTGGAACTGGCGATCGACTCAGGATCTGAAGAGAATGCCCTGGGGAATGGCTGTGCTGGAGAAGAGGGGGTGTGGAGGACCTAGGCTGCAGGGACCACAGCGACTGCCCCTTTCACTTGGAAATGAAGCAATGCAAACATTTCAATTGCAGGAGGATCTAAGGCAATAAAAATGTCTATGTCGTCTATGCTATCCACAGTTATGCATAGGAAAGATCTAAGCAACTCGGAGCTGGCGGCTCAATTGGGTAGAGACCTGTCTGTGTAGGAGGAAAAAATAATACACCAAAAAAAGAAAAAGTCTAGCTACTATTGAAGATCAGCTGAATGCTGTAGATCAGGAGCTGATAATGGCAGACATCCATACCGGTGACACTTCACAGATTAACTCTGCTTTTCGTGCTGTGGATCAACGGCCCCAAACTTCGAGCAATCTGAAGATGTTGCTCAACCACACTGAAGCCACAGCTAGATCAGTCAGAAGAGACCAATCAGGAAGTGTTTTGGTCAGAGCTTCGCAAAGGCTGGGTGACAGCTGCAAAGGAAAGGAGAGGAAAATAGCAAACAGGTATCTTTAACAGCAGTTAAGGATATAAGTGAAAAGAGAGCTGATGGAGAGCGGCAAAGTTGGACTGGGGAAACTAGTTTTCCTGGTTCAAGCTGAGCGGGAAGACTTAGTTTTTGGAAACAGATTAAGAAATAGCCGTAGTTTTTCTTCCTCTGAGAGAAGCTCCCCAAACCAGCACAGTGAACAAATAAACTGCAGAAATTGGGATGTGATGTCCCTAAGAGAAGATCAAAACCATATACAGAACACCGTGATGGCAGCACTATCCGTTTCATTGTCCCCCTTCTGTAAGCTCTATGGATCCATTAACACTGCATTACAGGATCAGGCCACCTTGATTGCGATGGTTCACACAAACATTTTAAACATGAAAGATATTGTCAATAAAGTTTAGGCAAGGCTTAATACTGAAGCCGAAGCCTCAATTCAATGGCAGACTCACCTCTGTGACCCGGCAAGATGAGAAACTACAGACAAAACTACATTGATAGAAGCAATCTTGAAAGACTGTAAGTGGATGAGGTCGCAGTGGAAGGCAGAGCATGGGCTATGCCGAGATAGAATCTTACAAAATCCAATTTACCCACAACTATTAAATCAAGACGATCCAAGAGTGGATTTCCCCATAGAGGACGAACTAAACCACCCCAGCTCAATGACCCAAATTGAAAATATTGATCTAAACACTTTTGCGATATTTCAATCAACAAGGAAACAAAAAGATGTGTAGGCTAATCCTGTAAAGAAAGAAGGCTTGGAAAATAAAGTAATACATCTTAAAATATAAAAACATGCATAACTAGAAAATCAAATGGCTCTAGAGCTTTCCTGAGAAATTTAAAAACTCTGACTCCTGATGTACCCTCCCAAATTACAAAGAAGCAGAGAACATAATTAGTAATGCCCAGGGAAGAGCGACTAATGGACATTAGACCTCCAGTTGGGAATGACTCAAGATCACTAGGGGAGCTATCCCCAGAAACTTGCTTAAGTGATCTATTTGAAATCATGGATAGGGATGTGGAAGATGAGGTTTGGAATAATCACAGCAGATCTGATTGGGCAGAGATTGAAAGACACAAATCACAAATTATCCCAAATGCATCCATTCAAATAAGCAACACAGAGATGGTAAGGGGCACACAGAATCAAACAAAGAAAACACGTTCAAAGTTTTCAAACCCTAGAAGAAAAAAGTTTGGCTTTGGGGAAAAAAAAACTAATCGCTGAGCCCTGTTAAGAAGATGATGTTCAAGGGAATGAAAAGAGTACTGTGTGAAGAGTTCAAAGACTGACCTTAAGAAAGAAGTAGCCCCCCCCACCTTGTTAATAAAGAACGGAGAAGAGGGTGTGGCTAAAGGAAGGAAGTAAATAACATGGCCCAAATAAGTTCAAATCTCCCTCCCAATACTCAATCCAATAGATCGAAGAAGATCCTTGGAGAGAATATTAACAGGTCCGGATGCACCCATTCTCAATCGTAGAAATGTCATGAAGCTTTTGCAGCTCCTTCCGGGCCTGAGATATATGTCTAAAGATGATATTAGGGTGGTGGAATTTGCAATGGAGAAACACACAGACTGGGTATTCTTCATCTTGATTCACATTAATTAAGGAGGCGCTATTGGATCACAGCGATAAACTACTACCCTTGGGCTATGAACTATGGGAATATCAGGAATCCTATAACCTGAGTTGGAACGGTGGAGATGAGAGTCTGACCGAGTTGTTTGATAAAAATAAATGATACAAATTAAGAGAAGAAAGTGATGATGAGAAAATAATGAAGTGCAAGCAGCAACCGTTTGCAAGGAAAAATCTTCCAGCTTCACAGTTGAGAATGCTCCCCAAAATAAAAGAAGCAGATCCTGTCTGCCAATACAACAACAAAGAAAAAGTAGATCAGACAATTGGAATTGGCTAGCAGGAGCTTTGGTGAGACCCAGAAAACAATAGATCGAAGCCTGTGAATAAAGTTTATATTGACTCTTGGAACACAAGGAGTTATAAATGTTTATTTTCATAAGAATCTTGGTCATTGGGCTGTAAAGACATTTTGTGTTTTCAGGAGACCTGGATGCGGCCAAAGCCCTTCTGTGAAGGCTATGAGCCATTTCTGAACCCCACCAGTAAATGTGTTTTGGGCAGACCCAACTTGGGACTGTTAACACTGATTAAGGTGGACCAGGGTTTTACTATAATTAGTCAAACAAACCCTAACCCTTATGTGCAAATGTTGAAACTGTCTAGGGGGACTCCTGGGCGGGAAATCAAACTGCTATTATTAAACATGTATTGGAGTGTTAATATGTGCCAGCAGGCTCTTTTCATTAAATCAATGATGGATATTGTGGATAAAGCCCTTATCGAATTAAATGATCCTGAGATCATGATCTGTGGTGATCTAAATATCTGATTATTGAATAAAGAAGGTTTACCACTAAAAGACCAAAATTTGGAGGATAAAGCATTGAAATGGTTTAGGGAATCAAAGGCCTGGAATTTAGTCATGTTAAATGCTCAGACTGATGGTGACAGGCCTGGTGCTTGCACATGGGAAAGCAGTCTCCATAAGGTTTGCTTAGACTACTGTTTTGCTACCAAAACTATTGTTGAGAGGGTTCAGAAATGTGAAGTAATGAAGCAATTACGGAGTGACCATGATCTCCTAGCCATTACTCTATGAGAATCTAAAAATATATTGGCTAGGAGAACAATGTGACCAGTGGAGGTAACTTGGGGAGACAATAGATTGAGGATTAAACAAAAGGAAGTCAGCCAAATCTCAAATCTATATGCTCATTCCATCAAGGAAGATCCACACATGGTTGAATATGCCTGGATTCTGAAAGACCTCAGAGAAGTTGAAAGTGAGGGAAGTAAATTGTCTATTTTACCTAGACATGCCTACGGTCAAGAATTGATAAAGGTCCTTAGAACCTTCAGAGCTGATATTAGAAGCTTAAGGAGGGAGGGGGGCTTCCAGATAAAGGAAAAAATAAGGCTTAGAAAACTGAAATATCGAAATTGGCTACAAGCATCTAGAGTTAGCAGGATACAAAAGAACGCTGAAGAAATGTTGGCAGCCATGTGTGCCCAAAATTCAAGACACCTGTGGGACCTAATTAACAACGCAGGTAATTTTAGATCAGCTCACATGATGGGGCAAGTAATGAAAGAAAGATGGGTAGAGCATTACTCAACAAGGCAAAGAGAGGGAAAGAGATGGTTGTTTAAATTCGACGAGTCAGAGGCAAAATATATGATCGCCAAACTTAGCCCCTCTAGGGCAGCTGCCCCCGATGGCATTTCAAATTTTATTTTGAAGTCAAATACTGATGCCTGGGGAGGGATGGTAGTAAATCTGTTTGAATCGATTATGCTTACAAAATAAGTCCCTCTGTCTCGGAGAGAGGCCATAGTGGTACTTATGTTCAAGAAGGGCGATCAGAGTGACCCAAAAAACTATAGTCTGATCGCCCTTTTGGACTCTCTGGGGAAGTTATTCGCCTGAGTTCTTTTGCAAGATTTAAATTCATGGACTGTGAAAGCCAGGAAATTAGACCTGTTAAGACAGATTTCTGAACTCTGACCGGGTGGGCAGATGTTCAGAAGGCCATCCTAGTTTCTTTGAACAGGGTAACCTCTGGACTAGCCAGGCCAATCAAGGTAGCTATGGTCTGCGGTCAAGACTAAGTCTCAGGAGGGGTGGGGCTGACTGAAGGACGTCAATGAGCACACAGAGCAAGGACATTTACAAATTACTCCCAGACAGGTGTACATATCGAAAATATAAACACATTTATTACAAGGCCTTTGTAACTCAACACACAGTAAAAGAATCACTGCAATCCTACTAAACCAACACAACACAATCAATACAATACATATAAAAGACCATTGGGGTCTAAGGGGTTAAAGGCACAAATATGTTCACAACCTAGAGGGGAAGGAAAATAGGCAGTGCAGATAGCCTTTAGTTCCCTTCAACATCCAACACACACCTAATAAGAGGCAGTCCAAACCCTAAGAAGAGAGGAGCCTTATGCTCAATAGTACATGTAGTACAGGCACAGGCGGTTGTTCCAATGGGCGAAATGGGGTCTCTTCAGGGGTCTCTAGCAGCTCAGGAAGGTGGGTGAGGTGATGAAGAATAGATTCTCACTATTCTAGGAGGACCTCCACCTGAAGGCAGAGGTGATTCCAAGGTTCGGGAATAGGTCGCTTGTTTGCACTAGCAGTGGAAAGGAGAGGGACCCCCAGGGGCCACTTGTGCACAAAAACAGATGGAGATGCTAGAGTTTTTCTGTTATGTGGGCCCTAAGGAAGCTGAAGCCCTACCTCTATGGGACTCACTTCACTGTGCAAACTGACAATAAGCCATTAAAGTGGCTATCGAACATGAAGGGAGAGAATCCAAAGTTGCTCAGGTGGTCCATAAATCTGCAAGGCTTTGACTTCTCTACAGAACATAGGCCAGGTGTCCAACATAGCAATGCTGATGGGATGTCCAGAATGTTTAACCGACGTGAACATGAGACTCATCCAGGGGTGGATTAGTTCCCCTGTCCTTAGTCTAGGAGGGGCGAGTGTTAGGAAATATTTCCTTTTGCATGTGATTTTCCCTTCAGTTGTACACCCCAAAAACGTGTTGCTGCTGTTTAAACACCTTAGTCTGACGTTGCCAGGGGAGCACAGCATTATGCTGCACTCCTATGGGGTTAGGCTCACTTTTTATGGGCAAAATGACATGCCCGTAAGCCAGTCAGTGCTAGGAGACTTAGTTTCCCTTAGTCCTTTTCCAATGTTGCAACATTTCTGCAATATATATCAAGTGTACAAGGTACCTTACAGTACAGTGCACTTGGGTCACATAGCCAATTCCAAAGACCCTAGATACTCTAGTAGGACTTTTTGGGAGATGTGCAGATGAGTCATGGACAGGGCTGGTGGCAGCTTATCTTTTCATATATGTTTAACCCTTTCCCGCCATTTAAACCGCATTAACCGCGTATGGCACAAATAAGTAGCCTGGCTCCAAAATAGCCATGCCACGAGGTTCTTTGTCCTGTCCTTTGGCCATCTGGTCAGTCCATATTTGGTCATGCAGTTTCCTGCGAAACGCCAAGCTTTCGCTGGCTTCTTCATGCCTTGTGTGTGTGCCTCCAGGATGTGGGCTGGGGTGTCTGTCCCAAATATACAACCTGGGTGCCAGAGGCCCACGAAAGCTTGGTGTTTTGCGGGAAACTAAATGTCCAAATACCTTGCAATAAATCCACTGATTTTCAGCTTTTTGCTGGAGACACATTCTCCACTTTACTGCTAAAATTCATTGGATTTACAGGACGGTAATTCGTCGGTGGTAAATCTGCCAAACATCCCCATGGGGTTTTATGGACTCCAAAAATAGGGAATTACCACCACTTGTAATCCTGTGTTAACTCCACGGAACTAAGTGGCGGTAACGGTAATGGAGTTTGGAGGTATTTCTGTGGATTTACCACTGGAATACCACCAAACTTAGAATGAGGCCCTGAATCTTCAAATTATGATTTTGATTATGAATGGCCATATTTTTGCATTGCAAAGCATGGAATACTAACAATAGAATCTTCAGTGTATTGCCACTGCACCACGACTAAAACAATTGTGTCCGATATTACCACCAAAGTTAAGGAGCCTATTGATGCTGGGTGTAACAATACATAAAGCCATAGCACTTAATTCTTACAATGTAATCACAGTATCCTGTCCATTAACACATTAGGTGCACATTGCACCCCAGAAGGGTACATTTATGCAGAAAACAAGTAACTGTAATTGTATATACTTTGCACTGTACTGCATATGAGATATAAAACATCTTGAGTGGATCTGAAGAACAATAACATCCCTTTTCACTTATCTTTTTTTGTGCTTTTGGACACCTGTGTTAGACCACGAATTATCTTGTTAAAGAGGATAATTAAGGACTGTATCATAAAATTGTATCCTCAAAACACGGAATTACAGTTACAAACAGACTAATATGCCATGCTCAGTTGGATCTGGATTGGAAATAATGCATTGCAATACAAGTCAGACATTACTACATTTTGCCACAAAGAAACGGGGCCTCCTTCCTCCAAAGCTTGTGTATATGTGCTGTCTAATGTATGATTCTGTATGTATAGTACTTTGCAGTGAGTCAGTCTTTCCGCCTTTGGGTAATTTTCCATGGTCAGGTGTCACCTACTGACTCATTTGGTGGGTGTAACATGAGGAGGGCAAAAATAAACTTTAGATTTTGTGTCATTTTTGTACAGTGCATTAATGGTGTTTTTGTGAAGTTCCATGCTCTCACAAGAACACTTTAATGAACATTCTACAGGGGTAGTCAACCTTTGGCTCCCCATATGTAATGGCCTGCAACTCCGATCCCTTGAACCCTACACAGTATATTTAATGTTGAGGGATCATGAGAAAAGTAAGCCAAACATCTGCAGAGCTGCAGGCTGCCCACAGCTGCTACAACGTATAACATTGCATGTCTTCCTCTTAAATGTTATCTATTGTTGGTTGGTACTGTTTCTGTGCAGCATTTTGTGGTACTTCTTTGTATTCTGTGTTTATATAGTTGTATGCCATCTCGTGTCAACTGTGAAATGCCCTGGAGCATTGAGGGGGATTGGAACTGTAGCCCATTAAGTCAGGAACGTTCCTGCTTGTACAATGGTTCGGCCCATTTTTCATATCAATTTCATAATTGAATTTGATATATTGTAGCCTATCACTTTTGATTTGTGATGTGAATAAAAAAAAGCAGGCGTTTCACATAAAACAATGGATGAAGATAGGTGAAAAATTCAAAGACATGATCTTCACTGATGAAACATCTATCACTCTTGAAGGCTTTAAAAGGAGGACCTTTTAGAAGACACCAATCTTGTAAACCACAGCTGAAACATCCGGTAAACATCCATGTCTGTTGGGACTCTCCAGCCATGGACCAGGACACAGATCGATTATTGAAAGGATTATGAACAGCCATCTTCAAAGAGACCACGTTGGGCCTGATTCATGGAACGTTTTACTATGGGATTGCGCCATTATAAAACACTTCCATGAATCAGGTCCTTTGTGTCTGTCCTGTGCCCAGCATGTTTAAAGATTTAGGCCCTGATTCATGGAATACTTTGCATGGAAAATATGCACTTAGCGGGCCATGCTGTACGCAAAACCCCCCCTTCGTTGATTCATGAAATCGACTTTGCAGGACATACCCGGACCTTGCAGACAATCTGCACTGGTTCCGGCACATCTCTGCATCAGGCCTGCTCCAAGGATTTTCATCTGGGTGGGCCAGTGTTGTCATCATGGGGGGCACACATTTCATTGGGTGTGGGTCTAGGAGTACACTGAACAAAGTGCTGGTGTTGATCCAGATTTCTCAGATCTGTGCTCCAGCAAAAAATGTCTTCCCAGATTTGCAAAAATACATTTGCACCCCCCTATAAAAACAGTACATAGCAAAATAGAAGCAAGGAAAATAGTGTTGCAACATCAATCTACCCATCTTCCCTTCCCATCTGCACTCCCCTTTCTGTTATATCTGATCCTCCTTCACCTTTCACTATCCAGTCACCTTCCTTCAGCTGCCCTAACCTCTGCTCCCATTTACTCCCCCTCCTACCTATTCACAACAGCACCCAGCATGCTTTCATGGCCTGGCTTGTGAAACTTGAGGGTGATGCCTCCTTTTCCTCCTCTGAGAGGGCTGAGCAGTGAGGCCCCCAGTCTTTGTACCATCTCAGATGGTGTCTACCCAACAATGCCTTCCTGAGCACTGTGGCTACTCCCAGCAGGCCCCGGAGGGGATGCTTGTGCTCCCTCCATCTTGTTGTGAAAGATAGACCCCCCCCACCCCAGAATACTGAAGCAAGGAATAGGAGATTTTGTTTCGTACAAAATAAAAATAAAAATGTCAAGCTTCTTTTAATTTCAAGAACAGAACATACCATGACCAATCAATACGGGTAGCCTTGTTGATCTTAACAATATTTTGAGCACAACAACATATCCTCCAATAACATACACATGTATACAATCCTCCCTTCACCCACCAATCCAAAACCTCATCCCCCCTCCTTTCCAACTGAACCCCTACAGTAGTCCCATTCTGAATGACTCCAATCAATGGTTCATGTCCAAAATTACATTTTAAGCACAAAGGGCCTCATCACGAGTTGGGCTGTATCCCGGCTGAAAAAGCGCCGACTGTAATAGCCTTAGAACTGACCGGTCCCGGCGGTATTACCACCGGATCACAGGTTGGGCGTTAACAGTAAATCCCCATTCCCCATTGGGTCCATTGGATCAAATGGGGCATTTTCGGCGCTAATACTGCGGGCTAATACAGCCTGTGGTCATACCGCTGAAAGCAGGTATTTTCACCTCCAGAAAAAAGCTGGAGGTAAAACAGCCCATTTAGCGGCAAACTATGATAGGGCCGGCCCTTAAATGAAGTGGTAATACCGTTAACACCGCATATAAGGGCTACAGCCCAACTTTTGATGAGGCCTAAAATGTTATTTTTGCAACACATTTTTATTGGGTTGAGAGTGGAAGAGAGTGCTAGGGCTGTAAGGGCTGAATCAGGAGACAGACAGTGCTGGTTGAGGGGTTTTCGGTCTCCTGGTATTGCTCCTTGTGGGGCGTGCCCCTGTACATCATTGTCTGTTACATACTGTTTACATTCCAGTAATAATATGCAATTGTCCATGATGACTTGTTGTTTGATGTGTTTCTTTGATTTGCTATTGAATGGCCCAACTTTGTTCAATAAATGTTGCCCGGATGTTTTCAAAGTTAGATGTCTATCTGTGTCCTAATGCCTGGGCTGCCCATCTATTAAACCATGAGTGAGGCTTTTTGGAATAGCTTATAATGCGAACTGAATCACTTCTAGGGGCACCTAATTTTAACAGGTAAGACATAGTGAAATAAAAAAGTATGCCAAGGATTACACACTTTAGTCAAGTGGTAAAGCCATAATTTGAGGCTAGCCTGTAAATTAGATTCTTGACCACACATCATCCGAGCTCAAGTTTGTACAAATACGTGTCAAAGTTTGAGTTTGAATACCTAAAATAATACTAAATGTTATACTGATTACTTTAAAAATGTACAAGTCACCTGATAAACAAACCTGACAATGTATTCATCATTGTAGAAATATGTTGATGAAAAGATTAGGGGGCCTTTTGTTTTGAATCCTAAATTGCACAGAGTGGAATTCTCCTGTTTGCACTTTTTTTAGCAAAAGGGGCCTTCATTAATTGTAATTGTTTCTACCAAGTACTGGAAAAGTAAAACACAAGTGAAAATTGCCTTTGATCTTTACTTTACTACTACATGTCTGGAAATGTGTAAATCACTTCCACAATTAACGATAGTGGGAGCCATCCACAATGTATTCCTTTGGACTCTGCCCGCTTTTCCAGGTTTAAAAGTCAGGCAGATCCCATGGGAATCCATTGGTTTTCTGCCAATGTAAAAAATTCATGCTGGTGGAATAGCAATCGGATTTGGCAGGGGGACCTTGTTAAGTCCTATCTGCTCTCCTTGTTTGCAAGGAGCAGGCTGACCCCAAAGTAGTCTGTTGATCTCATGTTGATGGCCATGTGACCATAATGTGGCTAGAACCCAAGATAGGGTGGAGTAATTGAGAGCCTAAACAATAATTTCACAGTGACCCAAGGTGAAGTGACTGTCGCCCATGTGTGAATAAGCTGGAGGAGAAATTGAGGTGGCCAATGGGAGACTGGGCAATATGTGAATATAAGCGTGTAAATAGGTGGTATACAATGAGGGTGGTAGATGAACACGGTACATGAAATGCATCACACATGGTGACTAAAATGGTTATAACATGCTTCTTGCTTAGATTAAGACAGAAACCTCTTTGGCAGTGGACAAATAATACCCTGTTGCCATTTCCATATTTTGTATGCAAAGCAAAGCTCTTGTACTTCTTGACGCCTTTTACCCTGGTGAGATGTTAATCTGTCCATCCTGGACAGAGGTATACAAAATTAAGAAAAATGGGTCCATCCCCATCAAGAGGTCATAGAAAATGAAAAATCAGACCACACCAGTCAGGTAAAAGATAATATAATAGTCCACCATGGACTGGGGTCAAAATAATTTGCACCCTGCAAGGGGATCGCAAGGGTGCACGTCCAAATCCACATGAGTGGACAGAATAAAGAACAAAAAATACCCTCCATGGGCTCATGGACATTACAACAATGGTGGTTGAGGATGTATGGGTGTGCTGGGACTCCCAATCTGCGGTTCATCTGCAGGTGGGTCTGGGGTGGATCCAATCCATGCAGTGTCAAGGCCTGTTCTTCATTGGTCAGCCTTGACACGGATGCATGCACCAGCATCACAGTGGCAGTGAGGTCACAATGTGCTTCATCACATCTGGCTACAGAGTCTGTACGTGTGCTCACTGGTGATGCATCGAGTTGCTGGGGCAGTGTCTGCCTCAAGGAATCCATCTCCTCATGGAGCAGTGTCCTTGTGGCTGAGAGTTCTCATGCAGTGCAGTGTAGTCTTCAAGCTCTCCATCTCATGATGTGATCTACGAGATGCCAACATCTCACACCTCAGGGCCCTTCTATGTGTCCTAGCATCTGCATCTGCATGCAGGAAGTCCTGCAGAAACCTCAGATCGGTCTGTCGGCCCTATAGTTTGGCCTCCACGCCCAGTCTGTGTTAGCGGTTTACAGACTGCATGATCTACAGCCATTGTGCATCCCGGGCTGCTGGTGGGGTCATGTTCTAGGTCATTCGATCCATGCCCTCTGCAATTTTATCCAACACATTGCCATTCCAGATGACAGTATGCAACATCTGGTGCTTCCACTCTGTCTCTCTAGCCTGCACACATCCACCATGGGTGCGGGGCCCATGGCAGTGTGATGCAAGGGACCAGGCCTATTGCTGTGGTACCCCTGTCATTGACTGCAGGTCTACATCCCTCAGTTGGTCATTAACACCAGAACCTGACATCAACTCATGGGAGTGTGGCCGTGCAGCCATAGCGATGGCAGGTGTGGGGACGACTACTGACTGGCCTTGTGAAGGCAGCTGCACTGCTGCCGACCCAATGAACCAATCTGGCCTCCGCGTTGGGTCACTTACCTTCTCCATCTGTGAGTCATCCACTGCTGGTTCTGCAGAAGAGTCTGAAGAGGCTGTAACATGACTGATAATTGCCTGCAGCACATCTGGATTTTGACAATGAAGTACACACAGCCTCGACTGGTGCACTGATGTAACACCGCCTATTTTTCTTACTCCTCCTCCTCCTCTGTATCTGCTGCATCATCACCTGCACATGGAGAGTGATTGAAATGTGTAGTCTTGTGTGTCCTGACAAACATGCACATGTGCATCAATGGGCAGGCAGACACAAAATGGCAGGACACCCATGCATCTGACATTTCAACTCGGCACACTCTGAGCTGAAATCCACATATATATGTCATTTGCTTACATGCAGCACCACCCCACCCCTGGTCCAGTCCATGCCATTAGTGGACACAAACTAAAGTGACAGACACAATGATGCAAGAGATAAGGCATTGGTATGTTATGCATCGACTGATGGACACATAAAAGGCAATCATGTAAGGCAGGTGGTACTATTTTGAACCATATGAACACATTTGAAAATCAACCATCCACCTACATGACATGCAATGCAGACAGGCACACTCATTGGCCTTATTCATGCACCTAACCTTTTGCATGGAATGTCTACTGAAATGTACATGAAGTACAATGCAATGACACATGCATCGAAACTGTGGCAATGAACAATAAAGGTGGATGTGTTATTATTTGGCATGACACAGAGCTGTGCCATGTGGGTGTTGTGTGCCTGTCAGGGGTGCATGTCATGGGGTATTGCAATTTGCACATGCTTCGAACATTCAAATCCTGCATGCAAGTACTTGCACAGCTATGCGGTCCAGCAGACAGTGACGTGAAAAGTCATGCTGACAAGTGCCACATATGGGGGCCACACAGCAAAATCACTGAACGCAGACCATGTGATAGAAGTGTACACATTAGCAAATATGCATTGCCAATGATGGCTGACAGCTGTACAACTACACAAATGTGGGTAGGTCAACCATGATTGTCCACACATAATATGCGCACACATTTCACTCACCAGATGTGTCTTCATGGGTCTCCACACCTCCCATGCCTCGTAACTGCTCAATTCTGAGTTGACTCAAGGCCTCTTCGACTGGCGTCAGCTCTTCCTCCTCTGCTGCCCCCTCCAGTGGACAATGCAGTGGCCAGGTTGGCAATGAGCTTATTCTTGGTCCTCCATGTGAGATCATTCCACTGCTTCTGGACCTGTTCAGCATTGCGCATCTCCACACTCAAGGCGTTGATGAGGTCAGTGACACGCCGCCAGTGCACCAATCGTGGGGCAGATGTAAACATGCTCCCCGCAAATGCAAACATCTCAGAATGGTCACATAGATCTGGAACTCCTTATCAGTGAAGTGCCACTTCCTCCGCTGACCCGTCTCATGTGCCGTGTCTTGGGTTGGAGCCTTTTCCTGCTCTGCAGTGCATCTCCCATTGGCCTTGTGGCCCTAGGTGGTGCGGCTTCACCTGTCTGGCTGCAAACTTGTTGACGTCCACTTGCCGGGTCACCTGTGGACTGAGACTGTTAGGGAGAATTCTCCTGAATGGCTAATTTCCCTTACATACTGAGTCCCTCAGCAGCTTTGCTGGATTTCTAGGATTTATTTTTTTCACCTGGTAAGAGTGAGAGCTTTTTTTCCCACTCCTACATGTGTTTTGCTGTGTGTGTTTAACATTTTTGTGTTCATAGACTGTGGAGCTTCACCTACTCCATAGGCATCATCTTTTTCATGTGTTTTACCCAGCACCTTTAGTGCAGTGACACAGGGTTGTCTTTTTCAGACTTCCCACTTTAAACTCCATATTCTGGGACTGACTACTGTCTCCCAGAACATGTAAAGTTGCCATTGACTGTATTAGTCTTTTTAAACTCACAGACCCAGTACAAACTATCTTACATAGAGTACTAGATAGGGTTAATAGTTATCCCCTTTTGTCTGTCTCTCATGGAACATTGTTTCATTCCCCTTTCATTAAGATTTGGCTGGTGGCAGTGGTATCTACCATACCTTTCCTATCGCAGTTTATTTTAATAGCCTTAGTACTCTTTTAGGCTATCTTGATAGCCTCAAACTTAAACCCACTGGACGACATTTACTTTAATTTGGTTTCCGGCTGGGTTTATTCGCCATTTCTTTTTGTAAAGGTCTTTCTTGTGTTTTACTCTGCACACCAAACCAGGTTTTGTTCCTTTGTTCACCGTCCTTTAGCGGGCTTCTGCACAGAAGCCCTCCTTAGGTGCCTGAATGTCTGGGTAGGCGGGATGTGAGGGAGGGGTTTTAGGACCCCTGCCACGTGTTCCCTTGATAACCCAAGTCACACTCCTGTTTGATTGGCTAGGTGACTGTCCTGCTGTGTGAGACAGCCAGGCTGTGTGAATGGGGGAAAACTCCATAAAAAGCAGGTCTTTGGGACTAGGAAGGCAGAGTCGCCACTGGATCGATAGAACCAAAGAGAATCCTAAAGAAGAGGACCACTACCATGACTGAACCTCCCGGTGAAGCCCTGCTGTGGCTCCAAATCTCCAAACTTCAACGAAAGAGAAGATCTGCAAGGAATCTTCTTCCCCTGAGCTGGTGGGACCAACAAGTTCGCCAAACACCAAGCAATGCCTCCCTTTCCTGGTCAAATTTGCTGTGCACAGCTGCAGTGAACTGGATAGCCAGGAGGCTCGGACCCTTTTTGGGTTTTAAGAAACGCACCTTTTATTTGTCGCTGTGCTCTGCTGTGTGTTTCTTCCCTGGGCAGTGCAGGACCCTACAGTCTTCCTCCTTCGTGTCAGTCCGACAGTCGCTTCAGGAAGCGTGAGCCTGCAGGATCTTCCAGGAACTTCTGCCTCAGCTACAGCCCCCTTCTTCATTTAAGGTACTGTTTAAATCCGGTCGTTCGTTCTGTCCGACCACAGTAAAAGTGTTTGAAATCATTTTCCAATCCGAGGGCTAGTCCTTCTCTACTCTCTTGAATAACATTTCTGCCGACCAACTTGGTTTCAAACTCTTGGCAAAGACTTAACCGTGAACTACCCTGAACTGCGTGATCCTGAGCAAAGACTGTGACCCATTAACATTGGCCCAGGCCTATTGATTTGAATCCCCATGGTAGAAAGCCTTTTCTAGATTGCCCTGCCTACTTACTTTGTCGGTGCTGCTTAATTTTGTATAACATTGTCTTTCCCTCCCTTTTTAATTGCTGGAGTGCCATTTTGTGCACACTTCATTTTGAGCTTAAATTGTCCGGAATTTATTGGGTGGTGTGTAGTATATTCAGAGTGTGATTTTTCTGCTGTTTTACTTAGTGAACTGTTTTACAACTGATGTGTAAATAAATGTATATTCTTTTACTCAGAAACCTTTAGTCAGTGTTTGTTTGAACCATAGTAATTGCTGTCCTTTGTGTAACTGTTGATACTGCTCACTTTACTCTTGAGATAAGTCTGGCTGCTCAGCCATCACTACCTTTTTACTGTGTAGTACAGGCTTGTACCAAAGGTGAATCTGTACTTGCACTTGTAGTCTTAATTGTATGTGGTGTTCCCAAAGGGTACTGCATATGATTCTGCCTAACAGAGACCCACCTCCTCCTCCTGGGTCTGGGTCAGCTGTGTCCTCTCCTAATCCACGACCGTGACCCCACCTACTCTCTTTCCCTCTTTGGCCCTTTACACTCATGTTCCCGATGTAAAGGAGAAATGGAAGGGACACCAAGATTCTGATCTGGGCAATATGAGGAAGGAAACAGTCTATGCAATGTGCAAAGTAGATGTGTGGTCCAGCAAGTCTCCAATGTTCCCCAAAAGCAAAGATATGCATACCTGATATACAGAGGCACCGCTAGACTCATAAATTGCATACGATATACCCAGAAAGCTTCTGAATGATGAAAAAAATGGTATGCGATACGCAGAGGCACACCATAAATCAACAATTGCATACGCAATACCTGGAAAGCTTCCGAAAGATGAAAATAGTGGTGCGACATAGGCAGTTGCACCCTGAAACCAAAAATTGCCTTTGCGAAACACTGTGGGCCTCAAAATGGAAAAGAATGACATGCTCATATGCACAGAGGTAACCCACAAAAATAAGAATGCGGTAGGCGTTACCTGACGGAAAAGGCATGTGCAGGACCCCCAAATACGTGTATGCAATACTCGTCCATCTTGTACTTTTGTGCGCACGACCAGTGATGCCTGTTGCACACCTTATATTACACTGTCATTGCTGTGAGCCGAGTAGGCAAGCTGCATAGGTGCGCTGGGTCCCGTGCGTAGGAAGTAACTTACTCCTTTATGGGCCTTTACTCTGTGTTCGGCTGCTATGGATGAGAATAGCCAGTGCGAGGTTGTAGCATCCCTCACCACGGAGCCCGCTGTGGAGGTGTACCGTGCTGGCTGCCACTGGTTCTCCCAGGTATAGCTGTTGGTCCTTGAGAGGTCCTATCTGGGCCTTCACACCCAGATCTGTTCATAAAGAAGTTGTCTGGAAGCTGCTGGTGATTACCCATGGTGTGTAATGATCTACAGTGTATGTGTGGCATGCATGTTTGCAGATTTCATATTCTGTTGGCAACTTTTGTGTGGTGTGGGACTCATCAGCTTGCTGCCTCATGCCAATGCTGGGTGCATGTGGCGTCTGACATTATATATTGGTATATGTATGGGTATTGGCAGAATTTTCCTCAGTGACTTGTTGGACTGGGGCACATACTGTGTGAGATCACGGACCAAGTCAAAGGACAGTTCGGATGTGGGCATGCTATGCTGTGGATTTATGAGGGACGTCCATGATGGACACCTGCATGTGTGGCTGTGTGAGGAGTAATCTGCAGAGAGTGACACATGTGCATGGATGTCCGTGTATGGCAAGTTGTTGCATTGACAGGGATGTGACGTCTCATTTGGAGCACAAGTGTACATGTGTAAATGCAATGTGTTTATGCTGGGCCACACAACATGAGCAATTTACCCCAGATATGTGTGGTGGTACATGTTGCTTGCTTGCAGGTCATGCTGTCACCTTTGCATGTTGGTGACTTTGTTTGTTTGGGCATTTGCCTTGGTGCTGTTACAATGCCCCTGGCTGCATATCATGCTTCTGTTGGTTGGTCATTGGGATGGCGATTTTGCATGTTTTCGGTGATGTGTTTGTGGCCACATAATAATGTACTGTATTGACATGTGCCCGTGTCATGATGGTGACACATCCTTCACACTACACTCATGCAGCAGTTGAATTGCAGTTTACATGGGCATGCATATGTGTGTGTGAATTGTGTGTGTGTCAGTTCCTGGTTGCAACATGCAGCATGATTGGTGATTTAATATTGTGTATGCCACACATTCATTGACTATGATAACTGATGCCAATGTTCTTTTTCCCATTTTTAGCAGTTGCTGCAGTTCATGAAGAGGACAGAGGCATCGCTGTAGTGCAGAAGGGCAGGGACCTGGTCACCAGACCCAAACACACACCCCGGCCAGCCACCAGTGAGACCATCTCATCTGAGTGAGAGTTGGCTGGGGGAGCACAAGTAACATCGGGCGTGGCTGCTGGGTGTATGTGCCATGAGGTTGGTGTGTTTTGGACTCCTCAGTGGCTGTAGGTGAGGGTGCGGGAACAGAGGGGCCGCTCTAGGGAGATGGAGGTGTTGATGGAGGAAAGTGAAGGCCAGCACATGGGGTCTGGTGGGGGCATACAAGAGGGTGTACAGATTAGCAAAAGGGGGAGGAGCAAGAGCTTGTCTGTTAATTGAAGAATATTTTGTACAGTTACTACTATTTCACAACATTAAGGAGGGTGTTCAGGCTGCACTCCTGGGCCAGGGACAGGCGGATGTGCATTGCACCATGGAGATACCTGCACAACCGCCTGTCCCTGGTCCATCTGCTGCAGCACTGCCCACCTTTTTGGATGCCTCCACCCAGTGTGAGCCCCACTTTGTGCCCAAGGAGACCAGCCCTGAGTTGGTGCGCACCCTGCTGGCTGGTCTGGCGAGATGGACAGGGACGATTTGTGATGCTGTGATGGCTACTCATGATGAGCTGTCACTGCATCACCAATCAATGTGCTTCTACCTGGGCCAGCTGGCTGGTGCATTTCACGACAGTACTAGCACTGTACCTCACCCCAATGTTTAACATCCAGACGGCGTGGGTACCTGGCAGCCTTCTCTCAGTCAGGCAGCCCCAGATGAACAGTGCCCATGGGCAATCCACGCAGGGCCCTTCAATATCAAGGAGGCACATGAGGAAGGGCAGCTCTGACACCTGGCAGGAGGAATGGAGTTCAGAAGGCAGCTGATGGCAGAGAGACAGTGGGCTAGGCAGGTTGAGGATTGCTAGGGCCAGGACAGAGGTGGTTGAGATACGTACTCTGCAACAGACTGCCATCCTAGAGTAGACTTGCAGAGATGCGTAGGAGGAGGAGAGGAGGATATTAGGGGGCCTGCCAGGATAGAACGGAGGCCCGCTTACATGTTGGGGACGAGGAATGTGACTCTGCTCTAGAGGACATGATGAGAGAAAATTGAGCCCGCTGCCTGTGTATATAGTTCTTTGTGTGGATTTTCTTTTTTGACTTTTGTTGATTTTTGATCCTTCGACATTTTCCCCTTCCACATAGTTGTTTTTTGTAGTGTACATATTTTGAATGCAGTTTTGAGTTTATTAATCACACAGTTGTTGCTGTCTCTTTGATCATGTGCTGAATTGGATTTACTATGGTTTTGGAATGCATGTGTTCTCTGACAGTCATGGATTTGGGGGCCTCAATGTAGTTGTGTGGGATTCACTCCTCAGTTGTGCTGTTGTTATTTGGTTGGTGTATCACTCCCAATTCATGGCCACCCACCTGCACACATCAGCTATCACCCAGTAGATGCTCTCATGTCATCCTGCACATCAGCCACTCAAATGGTTCATCTTCATATTTGAGTTATTTAAGTCTGGCTGTACACATCATCCATCTCCTTGGCTCACACTCACAAAGACACCCTTCACATCACACAAACAAATGCCTCTTCAACTTGTGTTAGTTGCAAGGCCATTGACTGCTATGCCTTTCTACCTGACTCCCTTCATTCATTGATTTTTACATTCCACTATGCATGCACACATTACATGGGACTATGTTCTATCAATGCTGTCTTGGACTTGTGTCCTCCTGGGTCATTCACCTACAGCGTTTTGAGGCCATTGCAACTGCACATGTGTTCAGTGAAATTTTGCACTGAATTACATTGATTTACTTTGTCACATGTACACAGTGCATTTACAGTGTAGCTGGTGCTACATTCTGCTGCCCTGTTGCTGTGCAACTGGGTGTGATGTACCAGGGAGCCCTGTTATGAGCTACAATCATGTATTCTGCAGCAGTGCCCCCAGTTGTTCAGGCTAGTAGAGGATATGTGGCTGGTATGCTTTATGTTGGAGGCAGGCCAGTGGGGTTGAGGTGAGTTGGTCAACTTTGGAATTGCAGGGTTGTAATGTGGCAGGGCCAGGCTTGGATAGTGTCAGAGGTGAGGAGGGCAGCACGGGTGGGTGGTGTCAGGACCTGAGGGGCTCCATGGGGGTTGTGTCAGAGTTGAAGTGTCTGTGGGGAGGGGGGTGTACTGTGAGGGGGCTGACTGGGGTAGTGATGGAGGTGGGGTGGTTTGGTGGGTGCTGTTAGGACCTGAGGGGCTGCTTGGGGGTGGTGGCAGAGGTGGGGTGGGGTGGACTGGTGGGTGGTGTCAGAACCTGAGGGGCTGCCTGTGGGTGGTAATGGAGATGAGGGGGTTGATGGGTTGCGTCAGAACCTGAGAGGCTGCTTGAAGGTGATGGTGGAGGTGAGGGGGGCTGGTGGGTGGTGTCAGGACTTGAGTGCACTGCCTGGGGGTTGTGGCAGAGGTCAGGTTTGTGTGGGGAGGGGGTTGTACTGTCAGGGGGCTGACTGGGGTAGTGACAGAGGTCAGGGTGGTTGGTGGGTGGTGTCAGGCCCTGAGGGGCTGCCTGGGGTGGTGGTGAAAGGTGAAGAAGGCTAGTCAGGTGGTGTCAGAACTTGAGTCGGCTGTCTCGGGGTAGTGGCGGAGGTCAGGGCTGTGTGTGGAGGGGGGTGTTATGTCGGGGGGCTTAGTGGGGCAGTGATGGAGGTCAGGGTGGCTGCTTGGTGTCAAGACCTGAGGGTCTGACAGAGGGTTGTGGTGGAGGTGAGATGGGTTGGTGGGTGACTTGAGTTGGCTGCTTGGTGGTAGTGGAGGAGCTCAGGGGTATGTGGGGAGGGGGTGTACTGCCATGGGGCTGACTGGGGTAGTGACAGATGTGAGGGGGGCTGGTGGGTGGTGACAGGACCTGAGGGGCTGCCTGGCATGGTGTCAGAGGTAGGGGGGGGCTGGTGGGTGGTGTCAGGGCTGCCTGGGGGTGGTGTCAGAGGTGAGTGGGACTGGTGGGTGGTGTATGGGATTGAGGGGCTGCTGTCAAGTAGTGATGCCAACAGTTTGAGTGTATTGGGCATAAGGGGGATAGTTTGCAGTTTCACAAGGGTGCAGGCTTTCCTTATTGGGGACATCACGCAGAACTGCAGGGGTGCAGCCATTACTTATGGGGACCTCATGCCGATGTGTCAGGGTGCAGCCATTACTTGCCGGGGCCCTCGTGCAGAATCGCAGGAGTGCAGCCATTATGGGGAACGTATGCAGACTCGCAGGGGTTCAAACGTTACTTACAGGGGACCTCACGCAGACCTGCAGGGGTGCAAGCATTACTTACGGGGGGACCTTGTGCAGAATCGCAGGGGTGTTACCATTACAGGTGCAGTTTAGCTGGGGTGCAGCCTTTACTTACAGGGGACATCACACAGAATAACTGGGGTGTAGGATTTATTTACGGGGGATCTTGCACAGTTTATCTGGGGTGCAGCCTTTACTTACGTTGGACCTCACACATTTTAGCTGGGGTGCAGCCTTTACTTATGGGAGACCGCACTGTTTCGCCGACGTGCTGGATGTTGGGTCAGGGGTGGACGCAGAGGTTTGTGGAAAGGTTGGTCTATGGCTATATTTTTTTGGTTTGCGTGGGGGCATGTTTTGGGTGTTCCTCACGCAGCTTGATTTTCTTTGTGGGTCGGGTTGCTTTGCGATTTGGGTTCCATGAATACTGAGACAGCTCATTGGAAATTTTGCACGTAGGACAGTGCAGAGTTGTTTTCTGCGGGGGGACTTTGCAGGATCAATGCAGACTTTTCTGTGAATCAGGCCCTTAATCTTCAATACAGCCAAAAATGATGCATCATTTTGGATGATGATGATGATGCAAAACATTCCTCAGCTGTGGCATTCATGGAGAACCTGGTCCTTCATTGTTTCATTTGGGTCAGGACCCCTCTCTCCCAAGTCACCATGTAAATAACCGATCATAAAGGCAGCACTGAATTGCAACACAAAGGGCCTCATTACGACCCTTGCGGAAATCAACAGACCTGACCGCCATAGCGTAAATAGCGTTTCCGCCATTGCACGATGGAGCAAAGTGCGGCTAATTCCGACCCATCGGGCACGAGCATTACGCCATGGCGGAATCCGAAAGGCTGCGATGGCGGAAATGACCCCAAAACGCCCCTTACCGCCGCCGTACGCTGCACCAGGTGCAATACCGCCACCCATCTTAGCGGTCACCGTAATGAGCGGTCACCGTAATGAGCGGGCACCGCAAATTACGGCCACCGTAAATATACGGAAACGGAAGTAAAAGCATGTGGCCGGAACGGGAAACAGCACGCCGCACAACTATAAAATCCGAATCCCAACACAACCATTAAAAATCCGACCCTGACACACATCCCAACCCGTTAGCAACCCCAGTTAAAAAAATAAATATGGGAAAGGTAGCCAAGAAAGCGTGTGATCGCAAGCGGCAGGTCCACTTCTCCCGTGAGGAACTGACCGTGCTCACCGAGACCCTCCAGGAGAATGCCGCCGTCGTCTTCTCCAGTCAAATGACCAGGACGGCCCTTGCCAACAAGAAGGCCATATGGGCCCTGGTGGCACAGCGCGTAAGTGCGGTGGGGACAACACCCCGCACGCCACAGCAATGTCGAAAGCGGTGGGACGACCTGCGGATCCGCGTCCGCAGCATACTTTCTGCGAACAGGAACATCGCCACAGTTACCGGGGGAGGATCAGAATCGCCCATCAAGTTGACCCCCTGGGAGGAAATCTGCGCCTCCACCATAGGAATGGAGAGCATAGAGGGAGTCGGAGGGATGGAGAAAGGAGTGCCGACATCCGGAGAATCAGGTAGGTTGGCCAAAAGAAACAATGCCAAATCCACAATGCACGAACATGTGCAGTACCATGTGTGCCCATAGTGCAATACATACTTTGCCCTGATAGCGCCCTCTAAAACTCAGAATAAATAAACAAATTAATCAAAATGCCAAAAACACCCCCTACATGTGCAGCATGCACCCCCAACTGCAGGCTGGCAAATAAAAGCATCAGCAATGCACACAAAAATGAGACCACCTCCAAGGCCCAGTCCCAAATCACCCTCATGTACCACCCCAATGCATGTGATACGTTGCCATTCCAATTCCCACAGACCCATAATTAACGCTCGCCCCTCTTTACTCCACCACAGGGTCCGATACCAACGACGAGCTGCAGGACACCCCTACCAGCACACCTGCAAAGAGGGCCAAGACCAACGTCCCAAGAGCCTCCACCTCAGGTGCAAGGATCAAGACACGGCAGCAGCAGGAATCAAGTGGCAGCACACTGGAGGGGACTGCAACAGGCACCCCAGCAGCCAGCAAGTCCACAACACCAGCACCACAGGTCCCCCCAAAGGATGTATCTGATGGCACTGCCTCTGGTGGTAGCAGCACCATAGGTGACACAGCTGTCATGCCAGCATGCTCCGACACGGAAAACAGTGCTGGCGACGTAGGAACCATCCATGACCTGTCCCAATCCCCATGTATGTTCCATCCCCTACACCATGACGAAACCACGCAGGGGCACCCACAAGACGACGACTGGCCAACCCCCACAAGTCCTGTGCCAAGGCAACATGTGTTGAGCAGCCCCTCTGTCACACCAACGCAAATGTCCATGGCCCAGCAGAGGCAACAGTCCCTCGACCTGCTGATCGAGCAACAGCAGCAAGTGGCCACGCTACTCAAGGACCATGCAAATGAATGCGGGGGTTCTAGGGCAGCCATGGAAACATCCACTGAGACACTCAGGGCACAAATAGAGAAAAGTAGTGAGAGCCTTAGGGGAGAAATGGAGAGAAGCACCGAGAGCCTGAGAGCACAAATGGAGAGAAGCACCGAGAGCCTGAGGGGGGAACTGCATGCGACGTCCAAAGACGTATGTGCTGAACTTGCCGCTGTGCGCCGTGTGCTCACGGAGCTCTCACAAACCCTCAGAGACATGCATGGACGCGAGCAGGCAGAGACATCATCCGTGGCAAGTTCCGTCCAGGGCAGCCCCCAACGCAGATCTGGCAGGAACCTGCGCTCCACGGGCAGGGGTGCCCCTGATACCCGTAGAGGGGGCTTGCAATAGCGTCTACCCACGGACAGCATGCATATTTGGACACTGGTGTTGGGGGGGGGAGTTAGGAGGGTGGAGGGGGTGTGTTGGGCTTCACTGGGTGGCGGGTCCATAGGGTGTATAAATCAATTCACAATAGCAATACAGTACATCATTATCATCCAATGAGATGTGTGGACATTGATCTTTGCGTACGAGGCCTTCATAGGCGTCCATTCCACAATGTGCCTGTACTACACACACACACAGTGCCACAGGTCCCCTTTCCATGTAATAGGCACCATGCGTGGTTGCTAGAAGCATGCATCTATGACGCTCTGTCGGATTTCACGTGCATCCTGTGCCTCATGGACTCCTTGAGGTGCCTCCACATCCCCACCCTCATCATTATCATCTTCAGGTGCATGCAGTTCAGCGTCAGGGGGCATGGGCACATTCCTACGTACGCACATGTTGTGCAGCATGACACATGCCATGACCATCTTAGAAACCTTCTCATGGCTGTACATGAGTGCCCCGCCAGACCTGCTGAGGCAGCGGAAACGAGCCTTCAGTAGGCCGAATGCCTGTTCAATGACCACACGGGTACGTGAGTGGGCATGGTTGTACCCCTCCTCATGCTGGTTCTGTGGGTTCCGGATTGGTGTAAGGAGCCATCTCTTCAGTGGATACCCGGCATCACCTGTATGTGACAAATAAAGGGTGTCAGTGGAATGATAGTGCCAAGTAGGCCCCCCCCCCCCTTCCTGCAAGCTCATTGACGCATCAAATGGGCCACGATGTCATGCATGGAATGAGACTAACCGAGTAGCCAGGATCTGTGCCCTGCGTGTCGCTCCATGTAGCGTGGTATTCTTGTGTTCCTCAGGACCATAGAATCATGGGTAGATCCTGGAAATCGGGCACAACAATGCGTAAAGATCTTGTTGGAGTCACACACCATTTGCACATTGATTGAATGATATTGTTTCCGGTTGCGGTACTGGACCTCCATGGCATGTGGGACTACCAATTCAACATGGGTGCAGTCGATGGCATCAATGCAACCCGGGATGCCGCCAAGTGCATGGAATCCCACTCTAGCGTTGGTAATCTCCTGGTACGTGCGTGGTAGTGTGATGTGGTCGTCGGCGTGCTTCAGGAGGGCATCGAGCACTTGGAAGAGTGTCTGTGAGAACAGTGGCTGTGAAATGCCATGCAACTGTCCGACTGTGTGCTGGTAGGTGCCTGTGGCCAGGAAGTGCAGTACAGACACCACCTTAGTGGTACTGGTGGCTAGGTGCAACATTTCGGCCTTTCAGCTGGACTAGTGCCTGCCTCATGGGACGGACCTGCGGTTCTTGCCGCTTCCATGTTGCCTTTTGGAACGTTAATGTAGGCCCTGTGTGCCATGAAGGTACAGGGCGTCACACAAGTGGAAGCTGGTCAATTATTGCGGATGCAGCCCTCGGTGATGATGGATGTTTTGGTGTTATTGTGCAAATTGCTGTTAGCCCTTTGTCATTTGGATGTACATTTAAAATGTATTCCGATATTTGCTGTGTTGCGTAATTCTTTGCAGGTGATGTAGCAATTTCCGATTTGTGGCGCTATGTATTGTGAGTTCATCTGCATTGTGTTCCGCATTCTGAGTTGCGTTGCGTGGTACTGTACTGGCAGCGTTTGCCTACGTAGCACAGTATGGTCACGGATAGGGCCTGCCATTGTGACTGTTTTCATGATGTCATGCTCAGGGGCAGGGGATTAGCTTTTGCCCAACTGGTGCCTGTCAGCCAGGTCGATTGGTGGAATGATGGGATGTTCAGAATATGGCTGGTCACAGGTGCCTGTGTTTGCGTGCGTTTGTTGGAGGGGGACTGGGGTCATGTCCATTGGAATAGCTTCTGTATTCGTGCCATCTGTGCCCTGCAGCTCCCATCGGCCCCTCTTGAGATGGCCTGGCTGCTCAGTCACTCTGCCAACTTGTGTGGTACATGCTTCTGCTGATGGTTGGTTTGTTTACTGGCAAGAGTACAGGGCTGGTGCATCTGTGCCCTGCAGCTCCCATCGGCCCCTCTTGAGATGGCCTGGCTGCTCAGTCACTCTGCCAACTTGTGTGGTACATGCTTCTGCTGATGGTTGGTTTGTTTACTGGCAAGAGTACAGGGCTGGTGCAATCTCCCTCAGGAGACTGCTTTGGATGTTGCCTTGCGCTGGTGGCAAGCGATGGGGGACTACTGTTGTTTTGTGTCATGTATTCTTGATTTTCATTTTGATGTCCTTGTACCTTCACATGCCTGTGCTGCATCAGTACGGCTATGGTGACATGCCGTACATGGATGCCCACTCACGGGGCGCTTTGAGCCCCTGCATGCATTTCTACGTTGGCATGCATGGGTGAACTGTACATTTCACTGGTTGCATAGTGTGACTACATTGCGCCTGCCAGGAGTTGTGCAATGTGGCCAGGGAGTGGAGTACAGGCACTCAGTAGGGCCATTTATGGTTGGTTCACGATGCCGTATTTCTCACCATGGCGGAATGGTACTTTCCGCCGTGCTTGATGGCGTTCAGTACATGTCCGCTAGGGTCAGAATTCGCGTACCGTTGCGCCATGGCGGTGATTCCGGTTTTGCAGGGCGCGCGTGCGCGTACTTGGTGCAGTTAGCGTAGGCGTTCACTGCGGTGTCGCTAATGGCATCGTACTTTACGGTGACGGGTCATAATCGCAACGAGCGGTATTCGATGGCGGTATTCCATTTCCGCCATCGTTTCTCCATTTCCGCCAGGGTCGTAATGAGGCCCAAAGTGTCTGTTGAGGTATTATAAAAGGAGCTTTTTTGCCGGGCTATTGGTCAGGTGGGAAAGGTTCGTTCAGTGCTCATTGAAACATAATTTTAATTCTCATAACACGTTTTACCAGATTAATGATAGATCATAAATAGAACATTATTTTGTGTCTTAGACCAGCGCTATAGAGGACCCACGATAAAGTACTAAACCGTTCCAATAGAAAGGACCTTCCATCATTTACAACACTCAGCTCACACATCATAAACTGTAATATGCATTAAAACATCATATATAGTGTAGGCAGTAACAATTTAGAGAGTCAGAGACATGTCTTTGGTGCTGCTATAGGGGTTCTAGAATTGAGGACCCGATGGAGGCTATCATGGTACATGGCAATTCACTGAACAAACCAAGTTTACCCTGGAGATGTCAATATGTATCAGAGCAGGCCACTTCTTGCAATTAAGGTTGCTAGACCAAACTTGAATATAAACAACAACAAAAATAACTTGGGTCTACTATTCCAGGAACAACTAACACCAACACTTCCAATTAAATGTTTCCTGGTGCCCTTTGCTCATCATTGCAATTAAGAACACTGAGTTCCTGCATATATGCATGCTTGGCCACTCTCCTTTCTGGCTAAAGCATTGCCTTATGTGAGCTGTAACATTTATATCAAAGCTTCAGGAAAAGTTGCAGCAGCACATTTCACATTTACAGCTCAGATATGTTTTCATAACATCCCCCTCCTGTGGCAATCAATCTGGATTTCCTGCTGCGTGACAGGTGATTTGTTTTGCTTTCACATATCTTTTGGGACAACACTTTAAGAAAGACTGATGTTGATTAAGTGGTTTTCAGTTTGAAATGTTCAGTTAACACAAGACATTTCATTTCTATACTGATGAAGAAACATGTCATTCAAAATACCGTAAACCACTTTTATTTGGAACACAGACTCAATACACCCTTTAGAAAAATGCATTAAAGGCAAGTCTGTCAACGGTGTGACTATTTTTATTTTCCATCGGGTAAAATGTATTAGATATTCTGTCCTTTTAAAACTACCGTACGGAATTTTCTTGTTTAGCTGTTCTGGCTTATGCGTACATTTCCAGAGCATCGTGAAGGGAGCTGCTTTGACATTTATGACATAAGTAAAATAATGGTTTAAAAGCTGGCATATTAAGTGAACACATTTTGTTAAAGGGACGTTATGGTTACAAGTAAAAGCTAAGCAACCATACCTCTCACCACCTCCGTGCACTTCTAAGACTAGCACCCAGGACATCAAAGATGACATCACAAATGTCATTTATGACATCACATATTTGGACCATTTCATTTTGTTCACTGACATATGTAGGACACATGATTTTATTCACTGATAAGAGACAATTTTACCAATTAAAAGGTGTTACATATGTACACATTAACCTTCGTGTATATTGTTAAGTCACTTTCCTTAGGATTTGGCCTCAGTTCATGGTACACATACAAGGCTAAATAAGAAAGCCTCAAACACACAAATCATTTCTGTACTTCATGATGAAGTGTAATGTTACTGTCATTTAATGGTGGTGTTGTTTCTTTCCACCTTACTTAAGTTTCCTTCTATGTGCCTCAGATTTGTATGCTTTGTAGGTGTTGATGTTTATTGTTTGTACTAACACACGTATGTAGTATGTCTTCAATTATTAGCTATTAGCTATTTATTGAATGTTTATCATTGCTGAAAACTCTGATAAGGTTCCATTCATTATTTTACTATCCAAAATTACCAGATTAAAAATATTGTACTTCTATAGTGCATGCTGCAGCCATTGTCTATATGTATATATGATTAGGTTCCTGTATTAACAACACTCCAATATTATCTTTTGTTGAGTTTAATACATCCTTTAATAGATTAAGTAGTTCATGATAGATCTCCCAATTACCCCTCACATCTTGATGCTAACATTATAAACACAACCTCCTTTAGAGTCTTTTTATCACAATTCATTTAATATGTTATGTCATCGGTGATGTCATCAATGACATTTCTGATGTCATCTTTGATGTCCTGGGTGTTAGTCTTAGCAGTGCATGAAGGTGGCGTGAATTATGGTTGCTTAGCGTACATAACTGACACATTTCTGGGTTTTCCGGTTTTACTTGTAACCATAACGTTCCTTTAACAAAGTATTTTCACTGATTGGCATGGCTTTTTGTTAGTGCCCCTTTAATCTGCTACAAGTTCCTTATATTATATTCCCCGACCCCAATATGTAAAATATGGAGTCCACGGACATGCCGGTAGTGGGTGGCATATACAAGGCTCAAAATCATAGGGGAGACCCAAAAAAGATGTACCCAGCAACCAACAAACAGATGTTCCTAAAATCACAACTAATGTTGACAACATGCAAGTATACCTTTTTGTACAAATATGTTAAAAAATACAAATTTTTTTTTTATTGAACACACATTACAATGGAATGCACCAATCACAAACCATAACTGTACACTTCATACAATCTCCACACTACAACTCTGCATTCAGATTGAGAAACGCCAGGTACTTATTGGAAAAGACATTCTCACTAAATAGCGAGAACATTGTATTTATTTCTCTATTATTAGCTATCATTACATAAACATGTGTCATAACACAGAAGCTCTTTTTTTTGCTCTCAGAAATGGCAAGCACACATGTATGGTTAGAGGAAGAATTGAGCGACGAGAACATCCCCAATGGCATACAATAGATATTTCAATGTAAACACATAAGGTATTTTGTACAATCATTACTAAAATAATAATTTCTATTTTTCTTACAGTACATAGTTTTCATGAAGAAAACACACCACAGTTTAATTATTCACAGTCCCCAGAATCACAAAGAGAAGCCCTATGCCCAACTGTAACTAATCAAATCATGAACTTGTTCAACAAATTAGATGAACTTAGTAATGATTTCAAAGATTTTGTACAGTATGTGATAAATCATGTGATTAAAAATGTTCCCTATCACTATCCTTCTTGAACCTGTGCCCTTTGTGCCCAGCAATCATCCCCGCACATTCTGAACATTTTAATGAAAGACGATTTGATGAAACCTCATTCCCTTCCTCCCCTCAAAATTATTTTACAAAAGTTCATGATTCTCCCATTAATCTTTCCCATTCTGATACCCCATCCTTTTCTTGAATACATATATTTTTGTACTATAAATGTTTTGTTTATTGTTGTGTGATATTTCCTATTTTCTTTAAAACTCCCATTATGAGTCGGCAGACACTATGACTGTCTGGGTTGTCTGCACTCAAAATGGAGGTGCACGCTGACAAGCGCGAAGTCCACACATGTCCGTTTTTGTGTGATGCACTTTTAATTAGTTTGCGGGAACCACACCTGTGCTACGGACATCCCACGCATGTGCCCAGCGATGCCCGCCTGTAGGCTGTCCACCAATGGATGTCAGGATCGCGGACGGCTGCAGATGTCATCTTGTGACCACACCCATGCAACATGATGGGGATGTCCGCAAACAGTGTCCATGACTGCTGACAGTTTAAAAGTTCATTTAAAGCCAATCTAGTGTGTTTCAAGCAGAAACATTACCCCTGCACAGAAGGGACCCACCCATTACGTTTCCTCATTCTCAATCTGGCTATCCAGGAGAGAGTTCCTGCTTGTAGCTTGTAAGTTCCTGCGTTGCTGCTTTGCAGATCTGTTTTGTGGACAGCACTTGCTTCACTGCTGTGCATATTGACATCTCTTACGGCCATTGCTTCTGCCCAGCCACCCCCACCACCAACACCATCATTATCTATAGGCCCTGGAGAGGGGACCAGCACAGTGATACAGAAAAGGAGGATCAAGAGGAAGGAGAGGATGAAGGGGTGGAAGTCCCTATCACTAGTACTCGGAGGGAGTCCAGGGAGTGGCAATTGTTTACTACCCTTCGAAATATCCCAACGGCTCATGCAAGCTCATGCAAGCAAAGTGCAAACTTGTACTCAGTCGTGGGAAACCTGGCTTGTATTCCTACGGAACTACTTCCATGAGGCGCCACACCAAATTGACCCACCCGACTGCTCTGAGAAAGCCAAAATCTTTCTCTGGCAAGAAAAGGTTGACTTCCTCCACCCCATCATCTTCATCTGCTACTGTCGCCACAAAGGATATTCATTTGGGGCAGAGGATACAGTGGTGGCTTCACATGCCATACAGAATACTGTTGACCCTTTCCTTTCGAAGGTCACAGTGCTATGCATGTACTGTTAAGCACTGATCTGTAGGGAGAGCAGTTTCAGAGTGCTTTTGAGGCTTCAGTCAAGGAGCATGAGACACTGCCACCTCCCTGAATAAGGTCCAACCAACATCTTCCTCTCTCCACCTGCCCCTTCGACCCTGTGGTTGGCGCCACTTCCCTCCCTTCCCTCTCCTACCTTGCCTCTCCTGAAAAAAAGACTAAAATAAATTTAATATTGCAAAAAACACACAAAAATGGTTCCTTTAAGAGCCACCTTTCAGAGTAAACAAATTGAAGTGAGAAAGAATGACACAGGCCCCTGTGCTGCCCACACAGTCTGCAGACAGTACAGTAGTCTACGGACATTTAAAAAATGTCAGGCATGGGACAATTGAAATCATTTTCGTTGGTTTCCTTTTAAAAAGGGTGGCTCTTAAAAGAACCTTTTTTGAGTTTTTGGCTTTTATATTGTTTTACATTTTTGGTATTACAAACTGAACTAACAAAATATTTCACTGAATTTCATTATTTCTTCGCTCTTTCATATAAAACTGCTGCAAAGCATTTCGAATATTTTCCCCACATCAGTTAGATGGACTCCATCTCACCGAAACATGTTTGCCATATCAAATGTAATGTTCTAATTATGATACAATGGGCCTCATTACACGGAAGGCGGTATTCCAGGGTGCTATTAGCACCCTGGACCATGCCGGTAAATTACCGGCACCGCCTTGGTGGAAAGGGGAATTACCGCCCTATTCCAAGGTTGGCGGGGCAGTAATTCCCCCTTCCACCATTGCCCTTCCCCATTCCCATTTTTGCCCCATAGGGCATAATGGGAATGGGGAAGGAGCTCATTACGGCAACGCAATTTTGCGGTGCCGTAATTAGCACGAAGGTCCCTTAGCGGGTTGGTTTTTAACGCCTGCAAAAAGCAGGCGTTAAAGCACCAACCCGCTAAGGGACCTCGTAGTAAGGCGGTAATGGTTAACGGTCACCGTTACTATTAATGGTGACCGTTAACCATTACCGCCTTCCGTGTAATGAGGCCCAATGTCATGCCAACATCTCGAACAAAAGCACACACAGCTTTATTGATGTTGCGCCTTGCGTTTTCCATTTGCAGACCAAATGAACTGTTACGCATTCAGATCTGTCCCTGCGCAATGTGTGAAAAATTATTTTTGAATTCGGGAACATTTCCTTCAACTTTCCCAATGTGTTCTTAATTGCAAACAGCAATGAAATTCTAGTCACTTTCTCCAAACTGTTCCCACCACAATGAGTGATAATAATGTCTGGATGTTTCAATTGAACTATGTTTGCACAAAATGAAAGCAATTCCACCCACTTCACGCATTGCATTCCATACCAGGACACTTCCAATTCAGGGAATCCAAGATTTGTGGCTATTCTTCAATGCTCAGCATACACCTTCAACCAATAAACCCAAGAGTGCCCCAAAAGCCAAACACTATTCCTAATGAAAGACATTGACATGGCCATTTTCAACCCTCTTACAACTCCTACTAACAAACTCATGCTGCCCTCTCTTCCTGTACACCACACCCAAGAAACTGGGTTACGAGATCCTCCAATGTCTGCAGACACCAACCACTGTCCGTGGTCTCCACAGTCCCCTTTTCATGAGAGGCAACCTCAAAAAACCCAGATGTGACACATGCCGTCCGCGGACAACAGTTGTGTACATGGACAGATCATCCAATTGAAGGGGGTTGGGAGGTTAACAATTAATTTAAACAATTTATTATAGAATGGTAGCTCTTAAAAGAGCTTGTTTTGTTTTAATACAGTTGTGATTATTTTTTTATTTTCTGATTTTTGTTTCCTAAAACGACTTACAAATGTGTTCATACGCATTGTACATCTTTTTTAGATAAACGTTCTCACTGCACTCTGAATATTTACAAGAAACATCTGATTCCCAAAATCAGTGAAATTCACTCCATCAAACCAAAAATTGTTTGAATCATCCAACTTGGATGTTTTCATTTTCAAAAGATGCCATGCCTACACCATTCGAAAAAGCAAATACACCTTTATTAACAAGGAAACTACCTTGTTCTAGTTGTTCTGAAAAATCAACTTTGCACATGGACATCGTTCCATTAAGCCTCAGAACATATATTTTAATGCAACCTGCAAAAATAGTGGATTAAAGTGCCCCAAACTATTTCCTCCATAATGAACAACAATAATATGTGGGTATTGAAAGTGAGCCATGGTCTTAAAAAATGATAGTAAACTTACCCAGTTTACCCCAAAAACTGTATACCAGCAAACCTCCACTCCCTCCAAACCAATAGTACCAGTGATGCCACACAACTCAGTGTACATTTTCAAATTATTCACCCAACAATATCCCGACATTCATACAGTGAGCTTTTTGTAGCACTAGCCAAATCCATCTTCCCTATACACAACAATCAAAACACTTAATACCCTATCTTCCTGTAAACCACAACCAGAACACCTCATTAGCTAATCCCCACAGGCCCCATATCCATGCCAGACATCCTTGAAGGACCCAGTGTTATGCTCACCTTGTCTCTACAGAGGCATTGGGGCACAGTTCCAGACCTCCCGGGGGTGAGGTCGCTCGGGTCCGACTTCGTCCTCTGCACATATGTGGTGACTGGTGGTAATAGGTGATGCTGCTTGGGACTGCTCCTGTGTGGAGAAAAGGGGGCATGAGTATGCCAGCTTGTGTACCTGATCCCCTTGCAGACCCCTTCTCCCAAACTGTGGTACCCGTGGGATGCGCTGTACCTGGAAAGCTCACCTGTTGATTAGTTTTGGCGAGCACTCCATCCTGCTGCTTCTGACAGGGGTGCTTGTATGATCTGGACTGAGGTCCTTCACTGGTCCCTTGCACGTGGTAGTCCAGTCCTGCTGCGACTAAGCCACTATACTTCACGTAAGTGTTCCTGTTTGCCTTTGTCTTTCCTTGTCTGTTTTTGTTGTATTGTAAAGTTTGTTGTCTTGTATTGCTGTCCGTTCCATTTTTGATGTTTGCTCTTTTGCTTTCTTCCCTTGCAGGTGATGTTGCCGGCCCGGCAGAAACTGCAGAGCTCGAGGCGGCAGCCAGAGGCAATGAGGAACGAAGCTGCAGCAGTACAGTAGCTGATAAGTTGTTAATTAGTGGGCACGCAAGGTTCAAATGCGACGCGGCCCTAGGACAGATGTTATAACCTTGTCTTTCTTCTTCTTCACAGGGTCCGAGTTTGTGGATGCAGAGTGCGGTGCTGCGGCGTCAGGATCAAGATCACTGGATGTCAGGAGATGAGTCTGCAAATGAAGCGATGAAGCACCGGTTACCTGGAGGTGAGAATGCAGGAGAATGCCTGGTTTCAAAGGTAAGTAAACTGGGCCAAGCAGCGGTGAGCATCACGTTGCACGCAAGTGCACAGTAACGTGAAGCACCAGCCTTAAGGATGGAGCAGCTTATATAGCTGAGCTTCTGAAGCCACGCCCATCAGGTTCAGCCTGCCTGCCACACCCTGCCACACCTGATGAGTCAGCACATTAGGATGTTCTCTGGAATATAGGCTTTCAGCTTCTGGAAAGTTCTTGTAAAATAAAAGCACTCCTGCACTAAAATAAAGTAAAAGCACTCATGCACTGAAATAAAGTGTTCCTGCTCACATCTCTATATGAGCTTGGAGCCAAAGGCACCAGGACTGAGTCCAGCCATGGCCCTTGTGTTTATGGGTCCCAAAGGGACATAAGTGAGTCAAGTGACCCATTTCCTCATCACTAGATGGTGTGGTTTTTGTGTTTGAGCCTGTGGCCATGACACCCAGAGGTGGCACATGCCGTTGGTGGATCACTGCAGTGTCTGCAGATGTCATGGCCACTCAAAGGGGTGGGGGGAAATTAAACACAATTTAAGTTATTTCATATTTAGTGGTAGCTCTGAAAATAACCTTTTCTGGAGGGGTTTGTTAACAACACCTTTTTCCCTTTTTTTGTTTACTTTTATGCAAAGTAGTACTGTACACTCTACATCTTCCTTTACAATTTCCTTACAAGAAATCTTTCAATGCATTCCTAAGATTGTAAAGGAAAATTGCATTTCCAACATCTGTGAAGTGAACTCCATCTTGACAAACAAATTCACACCATCAGAACATATATTATCATTCTCAAAAGATGAAATTCCTGCAGCATAAAAAAACAGATACAGCTTTATTGATAAGCTGCCTTCATTCTTAAATCTGTGGACTGAAAACATTTGTTGGACATCTCTTTGTTCACCTCTGATTTATTTCAGACTAAATTATCTGAGCAGCAGTAAACAGTTGCATTGGGCTTATAAGGAAATCCTTCAGGACAACTCACAAAGACACTGGCGTCACACACTCCAAACGATCTCCTCCACAATGCACAATCAGAATGTGTGGACATTTAAAGTGAGCCATAATCTCACAGAATGAAAGCAAGGTTGCCCAGTTTAAGCCACAAACTGCATGCCAGAAAATGTCCACATCTGCCAATCCAATATTTCCAAGGAGGCCCTGACTTCCAGCATATACCTTCAGTGTCTGAATTGAAGAGTTCCCCAGAATCCACACAGTCTGCATTCTCAAACAAATAGCCATAACCACTGCCAGTGCTCTCACAACTCCTGCAAACTAAACTCCTACTAGCCTTCCTTCATGTACACCACACCCAGCAAACCTGATTGGCTAATCCCCACAGTCCCCTTTCTATTCCAGGCTTCCTTAAAAGACCCGGATGTAGCGCATGCCATTCATGGACCACCGCGGTGTCCACGGACCTTATAAAAAAGGGTTCCTGCTACTTACCCTGCAATAATGTTCTCAATAAGCATATTCTCTTTTCAACCACTCTAGCAAATGCCATGCATTGCAGCATGCATTGCCTGCTCACATTAAGCAGCAAACAATTACAATGCTCTGCATATCAAAATGTTTCTATTTACAATCCTTGTGATGAAAGTAAATAAAATACATGTGTCCATGTATAGCAGCACTGTGTCACTGTTTCATAAGACAAAGAACACGCTAATTTTTAACTGGCACTTAGTGTCTGCCAGTTTAATATGTTGGTAGCACAGGCATACATCCCAATATCACCCTTCCTGTCTATAGGTGCTTATTAAGTTTTTTTAGTTTGCATTTTGTAACTTCCAAGTGCAGGCCAGGCCCGGCTCCAGAATGGGGGGCCAGGTAGGCCAGGCACCCCCAAGGCTAAACCCTGCCCCCTAGAAAAGAGGCCTTGCATGTGGGACCAAATGGAGTGGGGGTATTGAGTGTGAGGGGGGATTTAGCTCTAAATGTTCAGCAGGAACTTCAGAGAGATTAGCATTCTTCGAGGCTGCACTGAAGGAGGCCAAGCCAGTATTTGTTTTCTTGCCCTGGCCAATGATTTATGCCACACAGCCATAAAAGTACAAATTATCAGGGACATAAAGGGCCATTCGCTCCTCTAAGTGAGGTAGCACACTTAATCAAGCGGGCTGTCTACAACTATTTTATCAAACCTAAAATTACAAAATGTGCTTCTTTAATTTATAGTATGTTCATTTTTTGTGGGAATAAAGTTTTAACTATATCAAACAATAAATTACATGTTGTTGCTTGCACACACATTTCTGCAGACACTGCATCCACTGGGGTGTCAAAGAAGGAAGCTGAAACGTGGCATGGTGGTTGTTTTAGACTTTTATTTGTGCATAAAGAGGCCCTCACTATCCCTATCTTCTAAGAGGGGGTTTCCTGCCTCAACACTAATATTAAAGGGTCTGTCAGAATGTCCATTCAAATCAAACTCTACTGTCCTATGTCACAACCTACTTCTATCCCTCACACTACATCTAACGCACAAACTAACAGGAAGTTACTCACTAGCCATATCTAACAGAAAGCCCTCACTATCCCTATCTTCTGAAAGGGATTTGCCTGCCTCAACACTAATACTAAAGGGACTGTCAGCATGTCCGTCAAATAAAACTCTTCTGTCCTGTGTCACAACCTACTTCTATCCCTCACACTACAACTAAAGGTGGGGATAAAAAAAGAAAAATAAATATTTTCGAAGGAAGGGGGGGAGGTGGGAGGGGGTTTGGGGCCAACTAGCCACCAGTGATTGTTGAAAAAGTGGTGTTATTAGAAAGGGGAGATTCTCCCCTTTCCAACAACACCATTTATGATGGCATTGCTGGTCACGGATCGGCCGCAGAGCGACCGATCCGTGACCAGCAATACCACTGAACCACCAGGGAGATGTTAGCAACACGGGGGAGGGGGGCTGCTTACCAGGTAAGCAGCCCCCTCTTCCCCCCGAAGGCACCAAAGCATGGGGGCACATACATAGAGACCCCTGGGGGCAGATGGGTGACCATCTTCCCCCAGGGGTGGGGATATTAAGAAGCAAAAAAAATGATATTTGAAAATGAAATGGGGTGGCAGGAGGGGGTTTGGGGCCCACTAGCCACCAGCGATTTTTTGTAGGGCATGAAAGGGTGGTGGCCCTCTCCCTCCCACCCCAAGTGGAAGGGGGGCACCCCTTGTAGCCCTCCCTAGGGGCAGATTTCTGCCCACAGGGAGCAGTAAATGAGGTGGCCCCCCATCCATTTTGTGGGGGGGCACCAAGGAAGTGTGGGCAGGCCCTCTAAAGGATGGGGCCTGCAGTTTAGGGCCCCCCTGGGGCCGATGGGTGCCCATCTTCTCCCATCTGCCCCTAGGGAATTGGCCCAAAAAAAGAAAAAATGATCTTGCTTGGTTTTTTGGGGAGTGACCCCCCACTAGACCACCAGGGATTTTTTTAATGGATAGGGGTTGTCCCCCCACTCAAAATGGACTTGGGGTCATGTCATGCAGCCCTCCCTGGGGGCAGTTATCTGCTCCCAGGAAGGGGCATCTAACCCCAGGGAGGGCTGCATGAGATCCCCCCTCTTATCCACCCCCAGGGAGGGCTGAATGAGATCCCCCTTGCATTTGGTATGGGGGGGAGAGGGGCACCCCCCTGTACATAACAGAATTCCCCGGCGATTTATGGTGCCCCTCAGCACCCCCCAAAGTGCAGGCTGCCATTTTCATTTCTTTTTGTTTACTAAACTTGCCTTGGCACAGATGGGCAGATTGGTGTGGCAATCTGCTCCCAGGGTGCCCACACCTTACTGTCCCACCCACTGGGGGGCCTGTCGCATATTTTTTGGTTGCCCTCTCCCCCCCACCCCAAATGTACCTCACTCAGCCGTACGTGGAGGCCTAGGGAGGCCTGCGTGATGTGCCCCCCCACCCATTTGGGGTGAGGGGGAGAGGGCCACCACAAAATGTCAGATAGGCCCCCATTTGGGAGGGGCAGTAGGTTTTGGGCACCCTGGGGTCAGAATGGTGCACTATTGTGCCCATCTGCACCAAGGGGAGTTGGGTAAATAAAAGCAAAAAGTGAAAATGGTAGACAGCATTTTAGGGGGGGGGCTGTGGGGTACCCCAAATGGACGGGGAATTTTCTAATGGAATGTGGCATTGACCCTCCCACCCCCACCTGCAGTGGAGTGGGTGCCATGTCATGCAGCCCTCCCTGGGAACAGATATCTGCTCCTAGGAAGGAACGCCTGAGCTCAGGGAGGAGTGCAGGACAACCCCCCCATATCTGCCCCCAGGGAGGGCTACATGAGATGTGCCACCCCTCCAATTGGGGTGGGGGTGGAGAGGTGCACCCTCCTTCACATTAGAAAATTGCCCAGCGGTGTAGGGTGCCCCTCAGCCCCCGCTAAAGGGCATCCTGCAATTTTGAATGATTTTCTTTGTTTACTAAACTTGCCTTGGTGCAGAGGGGCAAATTGGTGTGCCAATCTGGCCCAAGGGTGCCCAAACCTTACTGCCCCACCCACTGGGGGTCCTGTCCCATAGTTTTTGGGGACCCTCTCCCCCCACCCCAAATGGAGGGGGGTGTACCTCACACAGCTGTTGGTAGGAGGCCCAGGGAGGCCTGCATGAGGTGCCCCTGCCACCCATTTGGTGTGAGGGGGGGAGAGCCCCCAAAAATTGTGGGACAGGCCCCCCAGTGGGTGGGGCAGTAGGTTTTGGGCACCCCGGGACCATATTGGCACACCAATGTGCCCATCTGCGCCAAGGGAGTTGGGTTACCAAAGGAAAAAAAGGTGGAATGCATTTTAGGGGGGGCTGTGGGGAACCCCAAAGGGACAGGGAATTTTCTAATGGGATGGGGCGTTGACACCCCCACCCCCACCTGCAATGGTGTGGGTGCCATGTCATGCAGCCCTCCCTGTGACCAGATTACTGCTCCTAGGTAGGGACGCCTGAGCCCAGGAAGGAGTGCAGGACAGCCCCCCACTTATCTGCCCCCAGGGAGGGCTATATGAGATGCGCCGCCCCTCCAATTGGGGTGGGGGTGGAGAGGTGCATCCCCCTTCACATTAGACAATTCCCCAGCAGTGTAGAGTGCCCCTCAGCCCCCGCTCATGGCACCCTGCCATTTTGAATTATTTTCTTTCTTTTCCAAACTTGCCTGGGTTCTGAGTTCTGAGGGGCACATTGGTGTGCCAATCTGGCCTTGAGGTGCCCAAACCTTACTGTCCCACCCACTGGGGGGCCTGTCCCACAATTTTTGGGGGCCCTCTCCCCCCTTGCCCCCAATGGGTGGCGGGGGCACCTCATGCAGCCCTCCCTGGGGGCAGATATCTGGAAGGGGCAAATGGGTATTCACTGGGGGTGAGGTTCAGTAGACCACCAGGGATGGCTTGCAAGGGGGAGCATTCTTGCAAAGTATTTATTTGTTTTTGCTGGTGTGACCGTAGGTAACACATGGTTTTTTGTTTTGTGTACAGCTTTTTCTACGTGAGCAGCTGCAACATTATGTGAGTACTGTTTTTTAATATTCTATGGTTAGGGCCCACTGTCATTGGGGTGAGTGAGACTGGGACTGGATTGTTGGTGGTGTGGGTGGGAATGGGCCATCTGGGCATATATGTTGGTGGGCTAGGACACAATTGCAGGGGCAGGCCAAAAATTGCCCCCCATGCCAGCAGAACATTGTTGTTTCCCTGGGAGCGTATCCCTCCCATGTGGGTTGTCTATCTGCAGGCCCAGGCTCCACTTCTGACTGTGCTACTTTACAGATGTCACCTCCGGGTGGAATGGGGATCCTGCCGGGGCTCCCCGGAGCTGCTGCTGTGCTTTGGGGATGGTACACCCACATGGTACATGGATGTCCAAGGCCAGGCACATCACCTTCAACCGTCCTGGAGTTGCGGCTGGGCTGCATTACAGCTTTTCCCTTTGGGAAGGTATTGGCACACTGCCAGGACTCCCTGGTGGGGAGAAGCTGTGACGCAGGGCAGCCAGGGCTCCAGCAAAGTCGGCGGTAATATCCCTGGCCTTGGGCACCCTTCTCCCATGTGGGTCTTTGCCCGGGGTTCTGGTTAATAAATTCTTGGCTGATTTACGTAAGTCAGACCTCTGTGTATTCCCACGAGTGTCCTCTTTTGGGAAATGGTAGGGTTCCCTGTTTTCCTTGCTGGCTTCGACACCCTAGGCCGAACTCTGTAGGTTGCCCACATGAACAAAATGTGCTGTACCGAAAGCCTTTGGGTTACCAGTGGGTTACCCTTTTCCTTTTGCGCCCTCGGTAGGTGCACCCACACATGTGAGGTGCCGTTTTCATCGGAACACATGTGGGGACGCGGGAAGGTATGACATCTGTTGTTGGCAACGTGTTTCGGTGAGTGGACAGATGGAAATATTTCTGAAATTGGCTTGAAATAAAACACAATTCTCAGACATTTCACTCGGCTCACCCACCGAAACACGCCGCCAACAACACATGGCCTACTGTCTCGCTTTCCCACTAGTGCCCTGATGAAAAGGGTACCTCACATGTGTGGGTGCACCTACCTGGGCGCCAAGGGGAAAGCCTAAAAGACCCCTACCCCCAAGTCTGTTCTGACACCTGAATTTCACACTTTTTCCGACGGGCACACCATACAGATATGGGCCTCAGGTGTTCAAGCCACCAAGGAAAACAGGGAACCCCATGCATTTCTGAAAAGAGGACACCCGTGGAAATCCGCAGAGGTCTGACTTGTGCCAATTGGCTCAGAATTTATTATCTTGAAACCCTGTCAAAGTCTGAAATTTGGCGAAAAAACGCATTTTCTGCACATTTCACTCGGCTCACCCACCAAAACAAGCCATCAACAACACATGGCCTACCGTTTTGGATTCCCACAGGTGTCTCGATGAAAACAGTACCTCACATGTGTGGGTGCACCTACCTGGACGCCAAGGGGAAAGCCTAAAAACCCCTACCCCCAAGTCTGTTCTGACAGCTGAATTTCACACTTTTTCCAGACGGGCACATCATACAGATATGGGCCTCAGGTGTTCAAGCCACCAAGGAAAACAGGGAACCCCATGCATTTCCGAAAAGAGGACAACTGTGGGAATCTGCAGAGGTCTGACTTGCACAAATCGGCCCAGAATGTATAAGTCACAATCCCCCACAGTAGACAGGGATGGTAAGCCATCTGTTGTTGGCGGCGTGTTTCAGTGGGTGAGCCGAGTGAAATGTGCGGAAAATGCATTTTTTTCCCCAGATTTCAGACTTTGCCAGGGTTTCTGGGTAATACATTCTGGGCCAATTTGCGCAAGTCAGACCTCTGCGGATTCCCACGGGTGTCCTCTTTAAGGAAATGCATGGGGTTCCCTGTTTTCCTTGGTGGCTTGGACACCCAAGGCCCATATCTGTATGGTGTGCCGTCTGGAAAAAGTGTGAAATTCAGCAGTCGGAACAGACTTGGGGTTAGGGGTCTTTTAGGCTTTCCGCTTGGCCCCCTGGTAGGTGCACCCACACATGGAGGGACCATTTTCATCGGGACACCTGTGGGAACGGGGAACGGTAGGCAATGGGTTGTTGGCGGTGTGTTTTGGTGGGTGAGCCGAGTGAAACGTGTGGAAAAAGCGTTTTTTCCCCCCAGATTTCGGACTTTGCCGGGGTTTCTGGGTAAAAAATTCTGGGTCAATGTGCATAAGTCAGACCTCTGCGGATTCCCACGGGTCTCCTCTTTTCAGAAATGCATGGGGTTCCCTGTTTTCCTTGGTGGCTTGGACACCTAAGGCCCATATCTGTATGGTGTGCCCGTCTGGAAAAAGTGTGAAATTCAGCGGTCGGAACAGACTTGGGGCTAGGGGTCTTTTAGGCTTTCCCCTTGGCGCCCAGGTAGGTGCAGCCACACATGTGAGGTACCGTTTTTATCGGGACACCTTTGGCAACGTGGGACGATAAGGGGATGTGTTGTTGGCGGCATGTTTTGGTGGGTGAGCCGAGTGAAAAGTGCGGAAAATGCGTTTTTTCCCCCCAGATTTCGGACTTTGCTGGGGTTTCTGGGTAATAAATTCTGGGCCGATTTGCACAAGTCAGACCTCTACGGATTCCTACGGGTGTCCTATTTTCGGAAATGCATGGGGTTCCCTGTTTTCCTTGGTGGCTTGGACACCCGAGACCCATATCTTTATTGTTTGCACGTCTGGAAAAAGTGTGAAGTTCAGCTGTCAGAACAGACTTGGGGGTAGGGGTCTTTTAGGCTTTCCCCTTGGCCCCCAGGTAGGTGCACCCACACATGTGCGATACTGTTTTCATCGGAACAGCTGTGGGAACGTGGGATGGTAGGCCATGTGTTTTCGGTGTTGTTGGCGGCGTGTTTCGGTGGGTGAGCCGAGTGTAATGTGCGGAAAATTCGTTTTTTTTGCCAGATTTCAGACATTTGCCAGGGTTTCTGGGTAATTTATTCTGGGCTGCTTCTCGCAAGTCAGACCTCTGCGGATTCCCACGTGTGTCCTCTTTTCGGAAATACATGGGGTTCCCTGTTATCCTTGGTGGCTTGGACACCCGAGGCCCATATCTGTATGGTGTGCTCGTCTGGAAAAAGTGTGAAATTCAGCTGTCAGAACAGACTTGGGGGTAGGCGTCTTTTAGGCTTTCCCCTTGACCCCAGGTAGGTGCACCCACACATGTGAGGTACTGTTTTCATTGGGACACCTGTGGGAATGGGGGACGGTAGGCAATGGGTTGTTGGCGGTGTGTTTCGGTGGGTGAGCCGAGTGAAATGTGCAGAAAATGAATTTTTTTCCCCAGATTTCAGACTTTGCCAGGGTTTCTGGGTAATACATTCTGAGCCGATTTGCGCAAGTCAGACCTCTGCGGATTCCCACGGGTGTCCTCTTTTTGGAAATGCATGGGGTTCCCTGTTTTCCTTGGTGGCTTGGACACCCAAGCCCCATATCTGTATCGTGTGCCGTCTGGAAAAAGTGTGACATTCAGCAGTCGGAACAGACTTGGGGGTAGGGGTCTTTTAGGCTTTCCCCTTGGCCCCCAGTCAGGTGTACCATTTTTATCGGGACACCTGTGGCAATGCGGGATGGTAGGGGATGTGTTGTTGGCGGCGTGTTTCGGTGGGTGAGCCGAGTGAAGTGTGCGGAAAATGCGTTTTTCCCCCCCAGATTTTGGACTTTGCAGGGGTTTCTGGGTAATACATTCTGGGCCGATTTGCGCAAGTCAGACCTCTGCGGATTCCTACGGGTGTCCGATTTTCGGAAATGCATGGGGTTCCCTGTTTTCCTTGGTGGCTTGGACACCCGAGGCCTATATCTGTATGGTGTGCCCGTCTGGAAAATTGTGAAATTCAGCTGTCAGAACAGACTTGATGGTAGGGGTCTTTTAGGCTTTCCCCTTGGCCTCCAGGTAGGTGCACCCACACATGTGAGGTAGCGTTTTCATCGGGACACCTGTGGGAACGCGGGACGGTAGGCCATGTGTTGTTGGCGGCTTATTTCGATTGGTGAGCCGAGTGAAATGTGTGGAAAATGCGTTTTCCCCAGATTTCAGACTTTGCCAGGGTTTCTGGGTAATTTATTCTGGGCTGCTTCTTGCAAGTCAGACCTCTGCGGATTCCCACGGGTGTCCTCTTTTCGGAAATGCATGGGGTTCCCTGTTATCCTTGGTGGCTTGGACACCCGAGGACCATATCTGTATGGTGTGCCCGTCTGGAAAAAGTGTGAAATTCAGCTGTCAGAACAGACTTGGGGCTAGGGGTCTTTTAGGCTTTCCCCTTGACGCCCAGGTAGGTGCACCCACAAATGTGAGGTACCGTTTTCATCGGGACACTAGTGGGAATGGGGGACAGTAGGCCATGTGTTGTTGGCTGCGTGTTTCGGTGGGAGAGCCGAGTGAAATGTGCGGAAAATGCATTTTTTCCCCAGATTTCAGAATTTGCCAGGGTTTATGGGTAATACATTCTAGGCCGATTTGCGCAAGTCAGACCTTTGCGGATTCCCACGGGTGTCCTCTTTTTGGAAATGCATGGGGTTCCCTGTTTTCCTTGGTGGCTTGGACACCTGAGTCCCATATCTGTATGGTGTGCCCGTCTGGAAAATTGTGAAATTCAGCTGTCAGAACAGACTTGATGGTAGGGGTCTTTTAGGCTTTCCCCTTGGCCCCCAGGTAGGTGCACCCACACATGTGAGGTACCGTTTTCATCGGGACACCTGTGGGAACGCGGGACGGTAGGCCATGTGTTGTTGGCGGCTTGTTTCGGTTGGTGAGCCGAGTGAAATGTGTGGAAAATGAGTTTTCCCCCAGATTTCAGACTTTGCCTGGGTTTCTGGGTAATACATTCTGGGCCGATTTGCACAAGTCAGACCTCTGCAGATTCCCACGGGTTTCCTCTTTTGGGAAATACATGGGGTTCCCTGTTTTGCTTGGTGGCTTGGACACCCGAGGCCCATATCTGTATGGTGTGCCCATCTGGAAAAATCGTGAACATCAGATGTCGGAAAAGACTTGGGGTTAGGGGTGTGTTTGGCTTTCCCCTTGGCGGCCAGGTAGGTGCACCCACAGATGTGAGGTACCATTTTCATCGGGACACATGTGGGAATGCGGGAAGGTATGGCATTTGTTTTGTTTGTGTGGTTTTCATAATGTTTTAACCCATTTTCTGGTGCCCTTTGTCACACAACCCTTTCATTTCCCAAATGTGCCCTACATTTAGTCGCTACTTTAGGCACCATACACTTTTGTAACCTGCTCAAGTCAACTATCATTGAAAAGGTCTGCCTGTGCTCTTTCAAAAAATGTATGCTTGCCGTTCCTCACCACATTGATTTTCCTGGAAAAGGTCTGCCTGTGCTCTTTCAAAAAATGTATGCTTGCCGTTCCTCACCACATTGATTTTCCTGATTTACACATGCTAAGTACGTCTGTTCAGGCGTAAGCATAAAACTCCTGTGTACCAATGCTCAGTGTTTGGCTTGTGGTATTGCTTGTTTTGTGAAACACTACAAAAAATGTATGCTTTCCTAACTGCAAGAGTCGGAGGAATGTAGCAGAGCATTGCTTTTCTCAAAATTCATAGAAGCCATTGCCGTACCAAGCCAACCATGTCCACCACATACCTTAATTTCGGTCATTTTCCTGCTTTTTCCCCAATCTATGGCATTTTCCCCTACCTAGTTGTTGCACGACCTGCGCAAATCCCCCCTTCCTAAACTTGAATTCTGTCTACTTTTCCTAAATGTATGCCTTTCTGTTCTCCAATTCGGCTTTCCTACCCTTTTCTTCCATTCCGTCCGTGCATGTCCAATTGGCAAAAATGGCCAAAATCGCCTACCTCTCACAAAATCCTTGTAAGAGCTATTTGCAATGCGAATTGAAAATATTTGAGGAACTCATATTGTGAAAATAGTTTATGCTACCACAGAATGTCTCAGACGAATATATTTTACTTTAATTTGATCTAAACAGTGTTTTTTCAGACTTTTATTATAGAACAACAATGTGCTGTGATAGACTGTATAGTTTGGACAATTACACTATTGCTGTCCACTTTATGCCGGCTTTTATTCACACAGACAATTGCTGGAAGATGGGTGCATTGGGGAAAAATGTTGCCTCGACATAAAAAATGGTGTAGCTGCTTTGAAAACATCCAAGTAGTTAGATAAGCACATGAGTTTAAATATTGGCTGAAAAACAAATGTAAGGAATTGAGTACAGAGAATAGCATGGTTCAACTAGCAACTTTGAGTGATAGTGGGTTCTTCCTGAATCAGAAAATGGGACGCATATCTACTCCAGGCTGTGTTAGAGCATATCCTTGTTCAAAGATATTTAGACAGTATATCCTAATGAAATTTACCAACTGTGAGACTCTGGAATTCAAAGTTGCAAAATTGGGGATAAGAAGTTCAAAAAAGTGGTGTCGCCTATGTGGGGAACAAGTATTTGAAACACTTAAACACTTGTTAGTCGACTGTGCAAGTCTATCGGTTATAAGAGAAAGGTTTCTAAAATCATACGATAATCACTATAATTGTAAAGATTTATCTATGGTTTGGAAAAAAATGTATGGAAGGCAATGATATGAATTAAATATATTTTAATGTTAAGTTTATTGGAAGTGTATTGATATTTTAAATGAGTTATTAAATGGAGTTTTATTTTTAAATGTATCTAAGCCGTTGTACAGGAATGTTGCAAACCTGTACAAGTTGAATATATGAGCGAGTCTTAGTATTTTAAATGTGTAATTTTTGTGTATTTTTTATGTTTGATGTAATGTTTTAATGTATATACAAAACCTTGTGGTTAAATGTACATTAAATCAAATAAATAAATAAACAGAAACCATTATGGATGGCTCCCACATTTGTTAATTGTGGGAGGGATTTACACTTTTCCAGACACATAGGGCCTCATTACAACCTGCCAATCCGTGACCGTGCAAAATCCGTGATGGCGGTAAAAACGTTTCCGTGTCCGCAAGGGTGCGGAAAAACCGCCCGATTACACGCTGTCGGTCGCGCGCACCACACCGACTCGGAAACGTTGATACCGCCGTCACGGAATACCCCACGGAAATGGAAATAACGAAGCCACAAGTGGCGCAAAACCCGTTTCCGCCTCCACCGCCACGGACACGGAACCGGAAATACCATGATCGCCAAAACAGGAAACAGAGAGGCGGCCATCATATAAAAGCACAATCCATTGCCATCCAGAGCCAGCACAAGCACAATCCTGACTCTGAGAAGCCAAAAGGGACCACCAGCATGTCTGCCAGGATTCCTGCACAGAGGCAGCGCAAACAGCGCTTCAGCGAGGCGGAGCTAACCGTCTTGGTGGAGCACATTGTGGACAATGCAGAGATGCTGTTCAGCGCCGACCAACGGCGTGCCACACAGCAGCGGAGGAAGGAGGTGTGGGCCGAAGCTGCACGCAAGTGCACCGCCGTGGGCGTGGCAGTGAGGAGCGTGAAGGACTGCCACAAGCGTTGGGACGACCTGAGGCTGAGGGTACGCAACCTCATTTCCACGCACCGCCAACGCAGCAGTGGGACAGGCGGAGGACCCCCTTCCCCACTGAGGCTGCAAGCATGGGAGGAGCGTTGCAGCAGCGTCCTCCACCTAGAGGGAATCCATGGCATTGGGCAGGCTGAGGCAGGAGTGAGCCCACCTGCAGATGCGGGTAAGTGCCCAAACATCAATGCCACATGTAAATATGCAGTTGTGAATACTGGGCCAAAGGACCCATTAACTACCCCCCCCCCAGGCAGTGCATGTGTGGGCCAAAGGACCCATTAACAACCCCCCCCCCCCCAGGCAGTGCATGTGTGGCCCAAAGGACCCATTGACAACCCCCCCCCCCCCCAGGCAGTGCATGTGTGGGCCAAAGGACCCATTAACAACCCCCCCCCCCAGGCAGTGCATGTGTGGGCCAAAGGACCCATTGACAACCCCCCCCCCCCCCAGGCAGTGCATGTGTGGGCCAAAGGACCCATTATGATCCGTATGGGAACCAATATCACTGAATGCAGACACCAGCAATCAGATGCATGTGACTAACACTTTTCAATGTACAATCTCAATGACGCATGTGATGCACCCATCTGCCACCACAACAACACTAATTGCATGCCCTTTGTGTCCCCACAGCCGTTTCAAGTGACAGTGACACTGCACAACAGGCCAGCCAATCAGCATCGGCAAGTACAGTAGCCACCGCCACCACACAGGAGGATGCAGCCGGCAGTTCTGCACCTCTGGCCACATCACCAGCCACTACAGGTGTGCGGCACACCACCACCACCACCACCAACATCCCCACCGTCTCCACACTGGCTGAGTCCAGACAGGTGCCACGGGAACCTATCATGGCCACCCAACACAACACCGAAGGCAGCAGCACTGCAGAGGGGGCGGCCTGCAGTGATAACAGTGCCCCGCAAGAGCACTCGGAAACGGGGCCACAGGGGGAGATGCCCACATTGGAAGACCTGGGCTCCTTCCATGAGCTGGGGTTCAGCCCCACTTCACTGGGGAGTCCCATGAGTTCGCCCACACCATCCATGGCGGAACTGAATGCCCGCATGCAGCGGATGGAGGACCAGCAGGCTACCCTCACCCAGCTGGTGGAGAGGCAGCTAGAGGAATCCAGGCTGCAGAGGGAGAGCTACAGCGCCTCAGTGCGTCGCCTGTCGAGGTCCATAGGACGCTTTGCGAGCACCATTGTGACCCTTGCACGCCATGTGCGGGAGGGCAATGACCACACCTCCAGGCTTGTGGAGGCCATGTTGGTTGGCCAACAGGCAAATCTGGCACGGATGCCCGCAATCCCTGATTCTGGCCAATCAAATACTACCACCCCATCCAGCTCCACCACTGCCAGTCCGAGGAGGCGCTCAAGTAGGCTAACGGGTCCCTTGGGCAAGGTTGCACAGAAGCGCACACGGAAGTGATGGCATGTGTGTGGGGCAGTGCAGGACACATGTGGACTACAAGAGTGTGAGAGGGGTGGGCACGTTTGGGTAGTGGGATAGGTAGTTTTGGGGGTTTGGACAATGGGCTCTGGGTGGGGGTGGGCACGTTTGGGTGGTGGGTGGCGCCGGGTGTACAGCTTCCCTAACCAATGCACCTTCTTCCCTGTTGTTATTACATCAATACATCACCATTTCAAATCAAGACATACATGTGTGGACATTGATCATTTATTTTGCAGTGCAACTATTAATCCATTGTCGTCACCATGTTTGTGCATTACTGTGAATGTGCTGTGACTCAGAAGTAAATGCGAATCAGGGCATCCCGTGCTCTCTGCCCATCATGTGGACCCCCAGGGGGAGGCAGTGCCATCCCATCCCCATCTCCATCCCCATCCCCATCCCCATCCCCATCCCCATCTCCATCCCCATCCCCATCTTCCTCATCTGCATCTGGTGGCATTGGGATGTTCCTGCGCAGGCATATATTGTGCAGCATGGCACATACGAGCGTGATTTTGCCCGTCTTGACTGGGCTGTACAGCAGTGATCCGCCAGATCTGCTCAGACAGCGGAAACGGGCCTTCAGCAGTCCAAATGTCCTCTCAATCATTCCACGTGTGCGGATATGTGCCCTATTGTATGCCTCTTCATGCCTGTTCCTTGGTCTCCGTACAGGTGTCATCATCCATGGCGTGAGTGCATATCCCGCATCACCTACATGGGATGTAGATGGGGGAACATGTCAGTGTTAGTGGCATCATGTCCTCATCTGCTGCTGTGCATTCTTGTATCATCATTCATTCATGCATATGTACCATGCAGTGTCTGGAGGTATGTATTGGCCATCACGAGGTATGTCACTGACTGCATATGGGCCTACACATTAACTTGCATGTTTGCTGTGCCCTGCGGGTGACATATGATTGTGTGCATGTCATGGTGCAGTGCTGTCCACACATGGCAGAGTGACTCCACTGTACGGAAGTAGTAAATACACGTCGTATCATTTACACCCCTCTCGTGCTTTTTGGGGCAGTGTTTCAATTGAGGGTGGGTGTGTGCAGTGGCACAGGGTTCATGGGACAGTGACGGGATTGGCTGTGGCAGCGTGTGCACGGGCACATTGTGGTGCCCTGTCATGTCTTCCTACATGATGTTTGGCATCCGCTGTGTATTTGGTAGATGGAAGGGGGGTGATGCATGTGCGGTCACAGCGGCACACTCACAATGCTCATTGGCCTGGACACACACACCACTCCGACAGGGTTGTAGCATCGTCAGCTGTACTCACCCAATAGCCATGTGCTTTGTCCGGCATAGCGTTCCATGTACCGTGGCAACGTGGAATTCCGCAGTACCATTGAATCATGTGATGAGCCTGGGAAACGTGCACAGCAGTGTGTAATCAGTTGCATGGCATCACAAACCATCTGGACATTCAAGGAGTGATACTGTTTCCTGTTGCGGAACACCGCCTCAATTGCATGTGGTACTGTCAGCTCGACATGGGTGCAGTCAACTGCGCCTATGCAATTTGGCATGCCTGCTATGGCATGGAAGGCCAACTTGGTGGCAATGACCTCGGGGAGGGTGCGGGGTAGGGCTATGTGTTCCGACACATGGCGCAACAGGGCATCCAGTACCTGTACCAGGATTTTAGAGAAACACGGTTGTGATATGCCGTGCAGCTCACCAACCGTGTGTTGATAGGTGCCAGTGCCAAGGAAATGCAGAACTGAGACAACCTTCAAGAGGGGGGGGATGGCGGTGGGGGTGTCAATTAGGCTGCTGATGTTGTCCTCAATCATGGCGGTGATGTGCAGGATTGTTGCACGGTCCAGCCGGTATAGGGTGTGGATCTGTCCTGGGGTGAGGTTCCAGGGTGAGGCCCTGATGCGTGGTATTGGTGGCTGGCGGCAGGGTCGGGCTGGCTGGGCAATGGGGTTTGCCATAGCTGCAGGGTTGGCTGGTTGCCGCCTGCGCCTCCTCCGCCTACGCCTCCTCCTCTGCGCCATTACTGCCACCATGTGCAGTACTGCCTGTTGGTTCAGTAGGCCCAGTCCCAGTGCTACTAGCCCTGCTGCCTGCATGGTTCTGTGTTGTGTTGGGCTGGGTGTGGCCCTTTTGTAGGCTCCCAGTGGCCTGCTAGGTCCAGCTGGGCTGATTTGGTGCACCTGTGCCCTGATTCAGTACAGCAGGCAGTGTATAACGCCATGTTCGCGGTGGCGGCGGTTCCGCCACCGTGATCACGGTATTTCCGCCATTTTTTTCCCGGTATTTCCGTGTCCGCGCTAGTTGTGATGCTCACGGTGTTTCGTGTTGCCGGTAACGGAGGGGTTTCCGTGCAGGCGGAATTAAGGGGAACCCTATTTCCGCGGTGGCGGTTTATGGTGGTGCTATTACCGGGGCCGCGGGTCATGATTGCGCGGACATGGAAACAGTGCCGGTATGGTTTTACCGGCAGTGTTAATTCCGGACCGGAGTACTTGTAATGAGGCCCATAGTGGAGTGGAAAAAAGACAATCAGACGCAATATTTACCAGTGTATTATGGTTTACTTTACCAGTACTTGGTGAAAACAATTAAAATTGCATGGAGGGGCCATTTTGCAAATACTGCAAACAGGAGCGTCCCCCTCTCTGAAATGTAATATTTAAAACTAAATGAATCCCTCACTCAGCAGCATGGTTCTACAATGATGCATACATTGTTAGGTTGGTTTATCGTGTGACATTTTAAAGTAATTGTATACAATTGAGTATTATTTTAGGTATGCGGAACCAAACTTCAACACATATTTGTACCAACCTGTGCTTGGAAGAAGTGTGGTCTACATTTCAAGCCAGGCTCAAATGCTGGTTTTACCACTTATCTAAACAGTTTGTGATCCTAGGCAAATCATTTAATCACAATGTCCATTATCTGCCAAAAACAGGTGCCTCTAGAAGTGATTACATTCACAGTATAAGCTATTTAAAAAAAGCCTCACTCATGGTTTAAATATGGGCAGCACATGTTTTCAGGACCTGCCAAAAACCCACACACACCTTTCTTTGAAAGTATCAGATCACATTATTAAACACAGGGAAGAACTATTGGCAAAAAAAAAGTAAATCAGCGCTTGCACACACACGGTTGTGTCTATTAGACAAAAGGCTGCGGGTCATTATCACTTGGAATTAAGTCATGCTATCACACAAGGTACATTTCATCATTTCTTTTTTTGGGAATTGGCAGAGTAACTATCTGGTCGCGTAAACCAGGCAGAGCAAAATACTAATGACATATTCTTATATTTTTTTCTTGTCTCCCTTCCTGTGACTATGTTAATCATGTTTTTCAAAATTTGCTTGTTTATGTTTCTTCTTTTTCACAAAATTGTGTGTGCACTATGTTGTGATATTTGTGCAATTATTTATTGTTTCCTCACGTGTTCTTTTTTCTGTATCACTGCCCTGATGTGATATACCTGGCGGGGGATCACCAATTTTAAACATTGATCATATTATTCATGATATACCTAATGAATGAATGTACAATTATGTTTAATCGGCCTCAGAAGAAGAGCTGGATAGCTCGAAACACGTGCCAATCTTAGCACCTTATCACAATAAATGCAAAGTGTGCATTTCAATTTTGACTAACTATGGCACAGTGTCTCTGGGACTTTCATTGATGTTCACATTATTAAACAACATTGTGAAATTTAATAGCAAATCAATGTAAACACATCAAACAAAAAGCCATCAAGGACAACCAGTATATAAACAATACCTACCAGACAATGATGTACAGGGGCATGTCAGGTCAGGAAGAGCCCCTCCTCCGTGTCAAGCCCCACCGGGGCGATACCAGGAAGCAGGAAACTCCTCAGCCTGCACTGTCTGCCTCCTGATCCCACTTCCCTCCGCCTCCACCCTGGTTCTCTCTCCTGTATGCTAGCACTCCCTCGTGCAGTAAACTCAATTAAAATGGTCTGCAAAAATGCAACAACAAAATAAGATATTTGGCCTCATTACGACCCTGGCGCTAAGGGATTACCAGTACCGGTAAGGGTACCCGTACCGGTAATCCCTTAGCGCCTGATTACGAGGTCCCTTTGCGGGTTGGAGACTTTAACGCCTGCTTTTTGCAGGCGTTAAAAACCAACCCGCAAAGGGACCTTGATGCTAAGTACGGTGCCGCAATTTGCGGCACCGTACTTAGCGCCTTCCCCATTCCCATTGAGCCCTATGGGGCAAAAATGGGAATGGGGAAGGGCCATGGCGGCATGGGGAATTACCGCCCCGCCAACCTCGGAATGGGGCGGTAATTCCCCATTCCGCCATGGCGGAGTCGGTAAGTTACCGGCATGGACCATGGTGCTATTAGCACCATGGTCCAACGGCAGGGTCGTAATGAGGCCCATTGTGCTTTGAAATGTCATTTCATTTTGTAAGAGACAAAATGTCTTATTTCTTGCTTCAGTATTCTGATAGGGGGCCGTGACTTTTACATCAAGATGCCATGACCACAAGCACCTCCTCCTTAGTCTGCTGGGAGTAGTCATAGTGTTCAGGCTGGCACTGTTGAGTGCACGCCATCTGAGAAGGAACTAAGACTGGGGCCCTCACTGTTCAGCCCTCGCAGAGGAGGAGGAAGCATCACCCTTGATTATCCCCAGCCAGACCAAGAAAGACATGCAGAGCTTAATTTGTGGGGGTGTTTGCTAGGGCTCAGCCCTGGCACTTATTTTTAAGCCCCAGCACTTATTGTCTCAGACACACTGTAATTATGAAGCGGTGATAATCAGCGCATCTATCAACCACCATGAGGAGGTGCAAACTGTAGTCTAACCTCAAATATGTCGACACTGTGGGGAGCAGCTATGGCTGGTGGCAGCAGTGGTGGGGAACTGCCATCCAAGCAGTGTCACAGGAGTGGTAGAAAATATTTGGGCTGTGGCACTTATTTATTTTTCAAATTAAGCACTAAAGACATGGGGCCTCATTACAAATGTGGCAGTCTGGAAACAAGGGTGCTGATGAGTTTACTGGGTGCGATGGCCCCTCCATGCAGACCTGTCACAGAAGCATTGGCACCGTCAGTGACAGTGCTGGTGCTTCTGAGTGCCCATTCCCACGGAGACGTGTAGGATTCCAAAGGAATGGGGACTTACAAAATATGCCGCCTGACTTCCCACTCCACTGGAACTTGTAATGTCACCGGGAAGTCAGGCGGCGGATTTAGTTTTACGGGGTAGGGGGCAACCCAACGTTGGCACCGGTGGGTTACTGCCTACCTCTTAATGAGGCCCATAATTTGGGTTTTTGGGGTAGGTGGGAGTGAAGGTAAATGGGAATAGTGGTCAGGGGCACGTGACCTATTGGGAGGTTACAGCGGGGTGAAAGGTAAAGGAGAAGTGGATATAATAGAAAGGGAAGAGTAGAAGGCAAGGGAAGATAGGTAGAATGATGTTGCAACACTATTGTCCTTGTTTCTCTTTAGCTCTGCGTTGTTTTTTATAGAGCGGTGCAATTGTATTTTCCGGATATGGGAAGGCATTTTTTGCTGGTTCACGGATGTGGGCAATCTGGATTAATGCCAGCACATTGTTTAGGGCACTCATACAGCCACACCCAATGGAAATTGGGACCCCAGATCACAAACCTGGACCACCCTTGCACATTTTGACCTGTTTTTCTGTTAAATCTCATGCAGTTCTGAAATGTAGTTGGAAATACAATACAAAACCAGACGACTGTAGTAATTCTAAAAAAGAAAACAATCATCATTGGTAATCTCAATCTACCTCAAAGCATGAAATTAAAAATATTTGCATCATTGATCCACATGTGCCGGGTGCTGCAATACAAAATCAAAATATTGCACAGGTCTGTATATTTGTAGGTTTTTTGTGCAATTTAGTAAGGTCATATGGCTATGCACCTATATGCACCAATTAATTCTGAGTAATGTTATGCTTTTAAATATGAATTATTCATCCCCTGATGGAGAGCCAAAATAGCTCAAAGGCATTACAAGGACATAACAAGGACAACTGCCCGTGCTAATCTGAATATATTGACATCATTACTGGAATCTCTTTCGATCAGAATTCAGCATTTAAAATAGTCTATATACCATATTTGTAGTTAAATTTAAAATGGAAATTGGTATGAATAAAAAGATCCGAAAATATAGCTCTCATTATTACTTTGCATGAAGCATTTTAAAATGATTCCCATTCCGAGTATTGGTGCCCTGCGGTCTAGTTTATGTGCGGGAGTGAGACTGCTGTGATACAGTTGTTATATTGCAAATGTCATGGGGTCATTTCTCCTAGTAGTATCATTGCCTCTTTAAACGGAAAATATATGGTTGTAGAATATCCTGTTAAATGTTAACACATAAAGTGGGGTGCACACAAAGCTAATCCTGACCTCACAGATATTTACAACTCCCAGAACTGGTCCACGATGTGAGTGAATGCATAGGCAGCAGAAGAGGCATTTTAGGAACATGGGGCTCCCCGGCCCTCGCTGGTCGCTCCAGAATCACAGCAGAGAGCATCCTATGCCAGCCGTTCCGCACAGGGGGCTCCCCTCCAATATGTGCTCCACTGATTGGAACCACAGAGCTGCCATACTTTCCATGAAACGTGCATCCTACTCTGGCCAGGCAGGGCTGGACTGGCCTATGGGGAACTCTGGAGATTTTATGATAGGCACCTGCGCCCTGGGCCTATTTTGTGTGCTTTTATTTCCACATTCTCTCACAGGAAAAGGGCTGTGTTTGCTAAACATGTGTAATATGAAGCCATTTTGGAAATTATTTCCAGGGCTTCTTTTGCTTCCCAGTCCACTCCAGGCTGCAGGTAATTTGACAGGCAGGTATTGCAAAGAGGCCCCTTCCCAGTTAGGAATATTTAGACCAGCGAATCCTCTCAACTCTAGAAGATTGTTTCAGCCTTGGATTTTCACTGATGATATGTCAACTCTTGTAAGTGTAGTCAGGGGTCCTCCGAACCTACCATATAAAATATCATAATCCAAAAAAGGAGCACACACCAGGCAAGAAGCACCGCTGTTTATTACAGCTGGGCGAGGAAAAATCAAACAAAACTGTGGATGAGTACTGATTGTTGAGAGCTGACCTCTGGGCATACAATGAACACTAGTTTTATACTATGAGCACAATAGGCAAGAAGCTAGTTACACTTGTAGCTTGTTTTCACATTTTTCAGTGGTTTGCAGAAAGTTCTTTGGTTGAGCTACATCATATCCTCAGAGCGGATGAATGTTAGTGAAAAATGATTGGAGTTAAGTGATCCACTCCATCCCAACTCGTCACTTGCCCATGTGGTGCCACATCCATTCTCACCCCTCTAAGGAACAGTTTGCAATTTGTGAAACATTTGTGCTGACCGCCAGGGCTTTATTATTCTGACATTGGTCACCATTTGCAAAAAGAACATGAGACACCCTGCTTCTCGTGGGAAGGGAGGCATTCACATGGCACCCGACAAATACTGACTTTCACAGGCCCTGTGTTGGATACTCTGAAGACTGACCACTTCCCAGGGACATGGAAATGTACAGTTTGATGGGTCTTCCCAGGAACACCACTTCATTCAGCTCTGTATTCCCAAAGCCACCTGCTGATGGGCACTCGTGGCCATGTGAATGAGTGTCTGGCTTGGGTCCACCTCTCCTATGCCTGCAGGATTGGCTTGTCGCCGTTGTTGCCTTGGCTGCTTTGGTTTGCTTGTGATGCACTGCTTTGGCTCTTGTCTCCTGCCTGCCTAACCTGTAATGTATTGATCAAAGCAAAGTTCCTGAGCAGGGCCCAACCTGGGGGCATCCCTGCTGAATGTGGGACTAAAGTTTAGTGTGTTACCATATTTATTGTGTACCCATTTGTTCACCCTTGTTTACTCTCACAGGTGGTAAGTTCACCTCCCTGTCTGGCGCTGCATTAGCACCTTCAATACATAAGTCACAAGTAGAAGAATCATATTTTGGTCCAATGATGGTCTTTTTCATACAAAACGCAATTAAGCAGTAGAGGTGAGGTTCCAGTACAAAGGCTCACTGTTTACTCACCCTCATTCATTTGACAAACTTGATTACTTGTGCAGAAACCAACTGAGGCATCCAAATACCTCTTCCATGGGATTAGTATTGGGCAGATCAGACCTACTGAAAAAATATATAACATAACATCTATCCTGGTGCAATTGTTAAGACAGCCAGGGTAGTCCCCAATTGTGCAGAGGTTTTGGAGCCAGATCAAACCACACTCAATAATGTAAATAGACAAAGTGAAAGGCAAAACCCAGCTTTATTACCATCCAAGTAAAATAGGGAAAGAATATGATCATAACAAGTCTTGGAGCTCTCAAGTAATCCAATAGAAATAATGGATTAAATACTCAAAACGCATCATTGATGCCATCACAACCTAATCTCTCAGTACATGACCTATGGGGACTAGGGATTGGTCAAGGGGAATGGCTACATAAAGACTCTCTAAGTGTGAAGTATTTCATTGGGCCATGACAATCTGATGGCTCCTCCTGAGACTTCCTCTAAACTGATAACAGTAAAAAAGAAAAAGTCATCTGTCCAAAAAGCTATTGGTTGGCATAATTAGTTATGGGTGGCCTAACATCAGGGGTTTTGATTAGTTGTTTTTTTACCGAGCAACCTTGGACAACTGACAGGTCACCAAGGCATGTGCCAGACAGGAGAAGGGGGAGAGAGGTCCATGGACTGTTTTCCTTTCAAATAAAGAAGACAGTCCCTCATTTCTAAACCATCAGCCAGGGTGATGCCTTTGTATTTGGCCTTGTGTGGCATCTCGTGTCTGGGAGTATGTTTAGGGAGTATAGCAGGTGTCCTATCTGTTTTCTTTGCTAATGAATAGACATTGTTCTTCAATTATGGCCACGTGTAATGAGACTGTGTTTGGAATTATTACACCCTGTATTTATTAGGATTTTAGCTAATATTGGTGCAAGTGTTATTGTTTATTTTACCACTGGGGACACTAATGAGCTTTTCTTCATGGGGTCTTTTGTCTTATGATTGTCCTGCACCTGGCTTACAAAGGCAGGTTGTACTTTAATGAAAACTAAATTAATCCATAAGTGTCCTTCTTGCATTCTGGGAATTGCTATCTCGTGCTTTCTCTGCAACGTTCTGACCCTCCCTTAATTTGCTGTAACCTGGGCTCGGGTTGTCAGGTCCTGCATGAGCTCTGCACAGACCTGCATTTTGTTATTACTGCATTTTGAGTTCTCCTGAAGCCTTGAGGCCTTTTGTTTACTTAGAAGCTTGCAGTGGCTTCCATTTTGGAAAGAGATGGGGTATCACACAAAAATATAGTATATAAAAAACGAATGGTTGAAATTATCACAGTTCAGCTGTACCAAAATTACGTACAGGCAAAAATGCAGAACATTTAAACCATTCGGTTTTCATTATAGCAAACCACAGAAGCAGGGGTTGATGGGGTGTCCCCGCACCCTTGTTCACTCTAATGGATTCGGAGGTGGCGGGGGTGTCGTCCGCATCCAAAACAAAGTTTTGGAGAGAAAAAAAGAAAGGCCCATGCTGCACCGGTTCCCATCCACCCAAGGAAAATGGTGCTGCAGGGACTCAGCGGCACACAGTGAAGTGTGCTGCCAAAAGGTAAGTAGAGGTGTGGGGGGAGCAGGGTCAACAAAGGGGATTCAGCTGTGGGGTGATTATTTTGAATATGAACATTTAGAATACAACCTTTTCATCTTCTAAATGTTTGTATTTGAAATAATCACGTACATCCAAAGATGGCTGCTCATTACTGTTGCATTTCTATGTCAGTGAGCTATATTCACATGTCGTTCATGTTGCAGTCAGCTCATACTTTGCCTATGTTAGTATTCTTCATGTCTTATGAATGCTATGTTAATATTCTTCATGTATAAATGCAAGTGTTACCTACTGCTCGTGTTCTTCATGTTGAGTGCATATTTGCTTTGTGTCTAATGCATACACATGTATTGTCACAACGTTGTTTTGGTTTTATTCATGCCATTTTCAGCTATAGATTGTGTCCATCCCCTGCAGTACCTGCCTGCGATAAGGGCGGTATGGTTGGCTTAGTAAGAGACATTTCTCACCTGTGAAACATTGAGCTGGGGGAAGGGCAGAAGCTATGGACGATATATTCATCTACCTCTCAACACAATAATGCTGCTCGGGTAAATCTATAAAATGTGCATATATTGGTTCGTCTAAAGGCAACAGGATGTAGTAGTTTCATCAATCCAAAACAATAGTTTGTTTTGATCGACATACATTTATTAAAGTAGTCTTACCGCTGAATCATGGTGCCAACAGGCAAAAACATGAAATTTAATGGCACCTCAACCAGATGATTGACGAGTATCCTCTAACGTATCAGGGTCTTTTTGTCTCTCTACGAGGGAGTGTTTCTGGGCTGGCAGAACAGAGAGGCGGGAGTAAAGCAACATGTGGATGTGGCTTGAAGGGTAACTAGTAAGGGTTGAGAGGAGAAGGAGGGATGGGGAGTGAAAGTGATTGGAGCATGCATGGAACCCGAACTATGAGTGTGGCCGCAGAGCATGCAATCAAAACATTGGAAAGGAGAATGTGGGGCAAGACTGGGTGTTCATTGGGGCAGAAGAGGGATTATGGTGTGGCATCCCATTTAGTTTGGGGTCTGCAATGGGGCTAAGTGAAATGCTTTTTAAATGAAATGAAGGTGGCTGTGGTGAAAGCCAGCCAGGTGTGTTGATGTGCTGATGGGTCATGGGGCACGCACCCACATTTTGAAGAGTGAATAGCTGGGAATAGCAGGAAAGCAAATTGAACATGTGCCCATATGTCAACTAATGGATCACTAAAATGCTGGGAAACAGATGTCATTACAATGTCTTTGACCAATTTATTAAAATTAAACAAATGATAGAGCCATGGTGAACTTGTTAATCCAATAGTACGAACATACAATGAGGCAGTTTTAAAAGAGTGTGGTAACAGGTAGAGATGGGGAACATTAACTAGTATGCTCTGCATCATAGAGGCTGGGCACATGGCCACTAGCCAAAATGTCTTACACAAATTATAAAGTTCTAAGGGAGGTTTTTCATGGAAGTTAGGTAACCAGCACTCTTCTCTATTCTAATGAGAATCCTGAACATACTTGTGTCTACTACCAAAGCAATAGTTTATATAAGGGCCTTACAATTATTCTGAATCAGAAAAAGAAAAGGGAACCAACCACTGCTGAAATTCAGTCAAGACTGAAATCATCGTCTTTGGAAAGAACATGTCCAAACTGCTCCCCTTCATGCATAACTTCCATTTACTACCTCAATTTGGGAGTGATCATGGAATTAGCATTATAAATGATTCCACAGAAACATGAGATCGCTTGGAAGACAGACATCTTAGTACATATGTTGAGAAGCATAACACCTACTTGTGTCAAGGCCATCAAATATAAAAATGTCAGGGTCCATATGCTCCCTCTGCTTGTCTACTGTAACAGCCTTATTCTCACCTCTGCCAACCTCTGCCAACCTTAACCAACTGTTAGTAGTTCTTATCACAATGTCAGACTGCCTGTGCCTTAGAGCTAGAGAGAATATGAACGCAAATCCTCAGGCCACTTCACTGGCTACCTGTGAAAAATACAATTGGGTTCAAAATGCGGTTCCCATGCTACTGCCTGTTCAGCGGCCAAGATCTAGGATACCTCCAACAGTATGTATGCAAACACCCAACAAAGATGAACTTAAGATCTGATTATAACAGGAAGATCAAAGTAAATACTTTCATTTCTTCCACCCATTCCATTCTGACGCGGGACGCGAGAACAAGACATGCTGTTGGGATTTACCCCAGTTATTGTTCTAACCCATACCACTTAATTGATCTAAAGCAACAACATTGGATACGCCCTGATTTGAGAAAGGCACCTTGCCGAAACACGTGTCATTTTAAAGGGCTACTTAAAAATTAAAAATTAAATTCTTTTTACCACCAACATACTTTGGATTCACCTCCTATCATTTCTGGCGCAGTAATAAGGTGTGCTCAAAGCACTTTTTTCTTTTAAGTTCAACAAACGGAGTATAGGAACTCTAAGTTTCCGTTCTTTGACACACCAATGCGACAGGACAACTTAGCAATTAATCAGGTCATGGAGGTCACCAAGTGATATCAACCAAAAAGTTTCTTCAACACTTGCAGGATGGAAAGACATTGGCATTTCCAGGTCCTAAACAATAGGACAACCTAGTGACTACTCTTCAACTAAATGAGAACAATAGAACATGAAAGAAACACAAAAAAAGCAGTACTGTTTAGAGTGGATGTTCTTCCCTTATGGGTGACTGAGCACACGCATGCACCAATTATGGAGGAGCCATAATAAACATTATTATCACAATGTCTAGCTCAGTGAAAACACTGGTTCTCCGAAAGCAAGCCTCTGAGGATGTACTTGTGCACTGAGTTTGTCCTTGTACAGTAACCCAGATATACATGTCCAATGAGCCATGCCAGGGCAGGGGTGTTTTGTTTCTCCAGCCTTCCAGTGTCCGTGGGCATGCAGGCAAACACATATTTGCTGAAATCCATTTTCTATGCAAGCTACAAAGAACTGAAGTCATCCTTTCATCACAGAAGTAGCAGTCACAATGTCCACAGACTTATTTTGCAATTTCTTGCCCACAATGGTAATCTGAAACAAGATATTGTGCCAAACTACAAATGGAACCAGAAATTTGAAGTCAGTTATCTGGTTAGCCAGACTTTGGCGTCATGTCTCACTCCAGCATCAGCTTTGCTTAAATGTGGGAATTCCATTAGTGCATCATAGATGTCACTTAGAACCTAACGGGTGTCGCGTAGTGGCTTTACAGTGAGATTTCTAACATTCTTTGTGAGGACTTTCCACCTAATAGTAGATGCTAAAAAAGGAGTGTATATTCTTTGTAGTAATCCAAAGAGAGTTACTGAATCCAAAAATGACAATGCTGCATCGGAAACAATGAGACTGAGAGAAAGGCAGCCGCAAGGCATGAAAGAAATGCTCTTGGAGAAAAGGAATAGTGCGCTCAAAAATATTATTGTCCCGAGTATTCAGGCATGTTGTTTTAAGCATACGTTGATCGATCGTAAAAACATCTCCTATGCACCTTACCGTAGTTTTCCTCACGTTTACACATGCAAAATCAGGCAGCAGGGCGCGGCCATCTTGTGCTAATCTTATCCGTTTATCCATCGCCCTAAGTTCAAGTGCCCCTGCGGCACTAAATCATATCCCCCGCCCCTGAAGCTGACATCACCATTCTTAGCGATATTCTCCGCCTTTCTCCATGATGTTACTGTGCAGCGTAGCCAAATGCGCCCAGTTATCACCCACGTCTTGACATCAGTTGACGCCGAACCCGGAATGTCAACAGACATCCTCTCACAGAACAGCACATCTCAATTCTGAATACAAAACACAATTTTTAAAGAAAACCACAGTACTCTGCAATTTATAGTGTGCTTTTATTTCACAATAAACGCTCCGAGAACATCTGTCGATTTCCATAGTCAACCACATTGGTAATTTCTTTCTTTGTTCTCGATCCAAAAATGTTTATTGTGAGTCACACAGTGTTCCTTTGGGTATAAGAAGTGCATTGGACGCACTGTGATTCAAAAGGCTTTGCATTAGCTTGTTGCTAGACCACCATAACGATGTCAGGTTGCTCCTTGTCGCTGGTACCGTGAAAGGGCATATCAGCCCGGGGCGATCGTCCCAAAACAGTGGGATAGAAATGCAGCCATTTAGGTGTATATGCAACTGCCTGCAGAAGAAGCCATCAACTGGTATCTAGAAGCGATGACATTCGCAGAATGGGACAATGTAGCTGTGTAGAAAACATAACAGAAATGTGTCTCAGTAGCCGTTCTTTATTCTAATTTATCAATTTACCCATTCGTTCTGCACCGTGTGAAAACTAATGATGAACACAAACGTGAAACAATGGAAACATAGTCTACGATGCGCTTGAGAGGTTAGTGCTATGGAGAGTGTTTAGCTCGCAATGGGATGCCAAGGCGCCAGTTCTGGGCTGCCCATGTGCCTGGGACACAGGTTGGATTCCCAACTAAAGTTTAAGAAACAACAATCTTATTTCGTAGTCTTCTAACAGGGAAACAGAGATATTCGCCTTGACAAATAACTGTTGGGTAAGCCATTTATCGGTATAGCCACTAGTTTGCATGGAGCAGGGAGAAAGCCAAGGCAGGACAAGGCAGGCGAAAGAAAGTCAACAACCCATTACAATGTTAGCCAGCAATACCGGTCATAAAATGAAACCTTGACTCGTTCGGCTATAAACTCGTCTACAGTAAAACATACATAATATTCGTCATTTCCATTCTCTCGGCGTAACGCAGAGTGTCCATTCAGATCAACGAATTTTCATAAAATGAAATGATATGTTCAATTGTCCAGTTTTGGAAAGGTGAACGTTATCATATGTGAGGGAATTACACACCTCGCTTCATTCATTCCATTCCGAATCCTCCCTTTCTTCCAAGGATGAAAAACAATCAAACCGTTTTAGAAGTTCCTATGCTAAGTTAGCTTTTGGTGAATGGAAGCCACAAATCAGAAACATACAGTGTAGGATGCGTGGGTATGTACAGCTCACAAGCAAAAATCAAACACGGTGACCTTCACTCCCATGGGAGCAATTAGCCCTGCAGACCAACGTGGCATTTTAAATATTTTTGAAAAACAAATTGTTTGCTGGCATCCACCAATGCTGCACAAAGTTTATAGTGATTTACCTATTTTATGAAAACAGTTCCAGTTAGTGTCCTCCCCATTGTCACATCTGTGTGTGCACTGTTTTCGAGGAGGAATGTGCTCTGCGGATAATGTGAGACATCCACAAGTCATAAATACAAGTGCCCTTCATCACCACTGAACTTTGCTTTCACTAACAAATGTTGGAGGAGAGGTGGTATATCCCGCCCCCCTGAACCATTCTCGTACCAGTCAAATGTAATCTAAGCTAACATGGGAGACACCATCACCCCTCCTGTACATATTTGCATCACCCATGTTTCATCTAAGTCTATTAATGCTCTGCTATTGTGTATGCTTTGAACCTCATTTTGTTTACTTCCAAATGCCTCCATTTTAGAGTCCCTCTGCCCCTCTGGTGAACTGCTCACTCTCCCAGCGCCACACACGGCTCCCTCTCCCACAGCAAGCCCCAACCACCTCTCAGCTCAGCCGGTCTCCTGTTTTCACGGTAATGTAGCTATTCTTTTTTGCAAGAAGCGAGTCTCGAGCCCTGACAAAATGTGCTTGTACGAGAATGTCAGACCAAGCCCTGCTCCAACCTTAGTGCACAGCCTGTCTCTGCTGACTGACTCATGCCATTTCCAACCCCCTTCTGCCAGGCCGTGGTCCCCTGAACCTATGACCCCTGTTCCCTTTGAACGCATCTGGTCCCCACACCCTAGCCCCGCACCACCTCAAATTCACCTCCCATATACCTAATCAGGAGTGGTCATATATTTTGGTAACCCTAACACCTATCCCCACTGTCCCCACTGTCATGATCTCTGCTTCCAAAAGGTCAGGGTTTTCCCAACTCCCTTGGAAGCAGATCCATAACCCAGGTTCCGAGTGCCAACCAGTCCCAATTGGGACCTTTTGGACCCAGTCCTGGCGCCAGTGGCACCAGGCTCATAAATATGCCCAGTCCCAGCGCTGGAAGCGCCGGGCTCATAATGCTTGGGTGCACTTACCTGCAGCAGACCATGCTGCTTACTTGCCTGCCAGTTGAGCCTCTGATCCTCTTCTGTTTGGAACTACTTTTCCTGTTGGGTGGGGCAGGAGCCACTCCCTAGATTCAGAACACTGAAACTCTTCTGGAAAGCAGGAACTCTTTTCTTACCTAGGCATGGCTGTGGAAGGAGACACCTAAGCACTACAGGAGGCTATTTAAACCACACCCGATGGATGAATCTTGCTTTGCGTTATTCTGCATCCTCTGCAGCAGAACACTCATCGTGTCTTCTGCATCTGATCCTGGGCCTAAGGGAAAAGGCTTACCAATCGGAATCCAGTCTTCAGCAACACCTATAAAGACAAGAAAGAACAGGTTAGCATTACGGTCTTCAGTGACAGCTCTTCACTTACCTGGTCCATCGGCTGTCACCAACGCCTCGCGCTGCATTCCGGCATCTGAAAGACAAAGGCTTACCTACTCTTCGTGCGCTCCGGAGGTCTTCACACTGCATTCCGGCATCTGAAAGACAAAAGCTTACCAACTCTTTGCACGCTCCGGAGGCCTTCGGCGCTGCATCCCGCATCTGAAAGACAAAACAAGGTGCGTTTAAAGACATTGGGGAACTTTAATACTCACGTGCCATTACTCCTTTCCACATCCAACCCAGTGGGTATTCCGGCACCCTGCAGCCGCTCCGAACTTGTACCTGCAAAATAAAAAGACAGTTAGAGCGCATCGTGAAGCAGGCAACAAGCGCTTACTTACGTGCTTCCAGGCGCTTCTATTCATCACACGGGCTCCATTTTCAACTCACTTCAGCCCGTCATCCGCCATCGCCGGAACCCTGCAAAACAAGAGACATCATTACTAAAGACTTTAAAGACTTTAGAATTACTTACCGTTTGTGCAGTAAACGACGGACAGCAGTCCTCTGAAGTCAAGAGGCCTGCTCCCCTTATCCAGTGAAGAAACTGGTTACAGCACCATGCCCCGAGGCAGATGGAGAGCACGGCGTTCACTTACCTAAGGTGAGAGCATTAACCTTCGGGGTTCTACAGGAGAAGAGAAAGGGAAGAAGAGAGAGACATTCAATAACCCAGTTCCTTAATCCCATATTTTCTATCTGCAGACATCTTACCCTTCGAGTCAGACATACAGTGCACAGAGGTCCAGCCCACAGAGCCAGCCGTGTGTTACACATCACCTTTGAAGATACGGTATACGCCCAGTCAAGACCGGCGCCTCTACGGGAATCAGGTGAGCGTTACACCCACTGTGTTTGAAATCGTAAGCCTCCAAAGGCCGCAAATCAAAGATCGGCCCTTCTGATAAGGCATCCGATAGCAACAACACATAACACATGACCCCATAAAAATATAGGTCAGAATGCCCCTATTTCACACTAACAGCCCGCTTTCATGTGTTGTTTTGCTTACAGTCAGTAGTTCTTGCATGCCAAGTTTGTTATCTGTCCTCCTAGGTCTCATTCCTTAGTTGGACGCGTATTTATTCAGCAATTTTGACACGTGCTTGCTAAGGCAACTGCAGACCCTGCAGTTGCTTTCATGCTGATATCCATCCAACCCCCCCCGATCAGTGAAGGACCCACAAGAGCTTGGCGAAAGCGGGAAGTATGAAAGCACAAAGTTACAATGTATGGCATCTTCCAACAGGCACTTCCTGCAAAAATAATTGACAAACAGGATACATTTGAAAAGACAATTTGAACGCTTTATTTGGACAATTGACAAAGAGGATACAGTTGAAAAGACAATTTGGACGCTATATTTGGCCAATGTATACATTTGATAGCTTTGAAATTCAAGTTAAATAGATTCCCATGTGTCATGTACAATGCATAAACATTGTTGAAGATATAAATAGCTGCTAATCATTTGAACCGGTAAGTTAACTGTTCCAGAAGGTCTGCTTTCGGTGGACAGGGCACGTTTGCAATGTTTTGTTTGTTTGTTTATTATTTATGAAGCGCGCCAGACCCGAGGGTATCAGGGCGCAGAAGATACAAGAAGGCTTTCAGCTTAGTTACAAAGTGACATACAGTACAAATCAAGGTGTACAGGCATGCTATACAGAGTATACAGTTAACACAGTATCAACAGTAGCAACATTTTTAAGGCAGATTGATACTATTTACAAGGCGAGAGAGATAAGGGCCAGTGTGTTACTTGTCGTTATCTCTGAACCAGTTAATGAGATTCTGTCTGAAGTTGGTGAATGTTTGGTCAGCTCTGAGCGTGGGTGGCAGGGAATTCCAAAGCTGATCTGCTTTGAACAGAAGCTATTGCCCACGATTTTAGATAGTTTATATCTTGGCATGAGGAGACAATTAGTATTAGCTGTTCTAGAAGGCCTGCTTGGGGATTTTATATTGATTCTCTCTGTCAAGTAACATGGTGCCCTATTATTTAGACATTTGTGGGTGAGTGATGCCATTTTCAGTTGGATTTTGTCATAGGTAGATAGCCAATTGTGTTGTCTTCTAGTCTCTGAAATATGTTCTTTCTAACTTTCTTGAAGAGTTCCTTGTAAAAATCTTTTTTGATTACACGCAAGTAAATAAAAAAATAAAAAATATATGCTCTTTCCTAGCTATGCATAGCGCAGCTCTGAGGGCATTATTCTGGAGTGTCTGTATTCTCTTGATAATGAATTTGTTGGCACCAATGTAAAGGGCGTCACAGTAGTCCAATTTTGATAGCATGAGGGCTCTGGTCAAGATAATACAGCTATTGGAGGATAAGAGGTGTTTGCCAGCTCTGATTAATTTACATGTATATGCAGTAGATGAAGGCAGAGTATTTACTTGTTTAGTAAATGTGAGGGTAGAGTCAAGGTAAAGCTTAAAGTTTTAACTTCTTTGTCAATTTTGTTGGGGTTACCGTCAATGTTAAAGGATGAATATTCGGGGCCTAATCTAGTGAGATGGGAGGTGGTGCCAAGGATCATGAGCTCCTTTTTCTCACTATTCAGGCCATGGGAGGCCATCCATGCCTGAATAATGCTGTAGATTCTATTCACCAAGGCCAAATCTTTGTCATAATCCCCAGTAAGTGGTAAGAGAATCTGGGTATCATTTGCATAGTTAGTGTAGGTGATACAGAGATGATCCGAATCATCAAAAAAGGGGCTTGGTAAATAGGTTATACAAAGTCGGAGAGACACATGATCCCTGGGGCTCTCCGCAGGTGATAGGAATGGGGTCTGCCACTGCTGAGGGAGAGAAGACTCTCATAGTCTTGTTACTGAGGAAGGATTGTATCCAGGCTAGGGTCTCCTTAGAGAAATGGGCTGCTGAATCCAAGTGGTTGCATAAGACTTTGTGGTCAACCAAGTCAAATGCAGCCGAGAGGTTGAGAAGGAGAAGCAGAGCTGATTTACCATTGTCTCTAAATTTGTCGATTTGGGCCTTGAGTTCAATTAGTGCTGTTTCTGTGACATGTTGTGGCTGGAAACCTGATTGGCAGGCTCCTAGAAGATGGTTAAGTTCCAGGAACTTCTGAATTTGGGTGTATGTCACCGTATCTAATATTTTTATGAGGAATGGCACTGTTGTGATGGGCCTGTAATTGGTCGGTATAGTGGGGTCTAGTGAATGTTTCTTAAAGAGAGGGAGAACCAAAGACTCTTTAAGGTTACTTGGGATAGTACCTGAAGAGAAGGAGGCGTTGATAAGCTTTGAGATGAAAGGTGCTAGATCTCTTGTGGCGTCCTTGATTAGTTGTGCTGGGCATTGGTCACTCTGGCAGTTCCAAGGTTCGAGTGAGAGTATAACTTTCTCAACCTCGAGAATAGAGATTTTGGAAAAGCTAAAGCGTGATAGAGGTTTGTAGGGGTGTGTGGGCGTTTTGTTAGGTAGAGTTGAGGAGGTGAGGGAGAGTTTCTTTTGAGCTATCTTATTCTGGAGATTAGAAACTTTATTGACTAAAGTGTGCTGAGTGTTGGAACACCAGGTTTTGTCAAATGTGGGATGAACCAGGAGTTAAGGTGACTTTTAGGCTTGCTATTTCTCTGTTTGAAAGGGGCAATCTCATCAAGAGTAGTGGTCATAATTTTGTTACATATATTGAATAACAAATTGGGTTCCATATTGTGAGGTAATGTATTAAGAGTAGGTAGGATACAGGGTAGATGTTTACCTAGTGTAATATTCTTTGTGTTTCTTTTTAGTGAAGGTGGGGGGGATATGGTCAATTTAACAGTGGGCCTTTTGGTTGTCAGCGTGAATGACAGAAGGTAATGGTCTGTTCAGACTTGCAGGGTGATTGTGGTAATTGAGGCATTACATATCTAATCCGCCACCCAATCAAGTATTGTTGCAATGTATGTGTCCTAGGAACAAAATCATGAGCGATTCCATGAGTATGCATGTCCAACACAGTCAAAGTGAGATCTTTCACATAATCAAATTCCATTTCCTGGTATATTGGCTTGACCTACCATTTTTTGCTTCTTTTTTTGCAAAGGCCATTGTGTAACAAAGCATCTTAAAGTTTCCTGCAGTTCTCGATTGTTATCTCCCATGTTCTTGTTATACACTAATACCACTAGTAAGGTTCGATATTTCATCCCCTCAAAGCCGAAATGCAATCTCTTGGGCCTGTACTTTAGGCACATATTGTGGAACACCTCCAAATCTCATGTGTCTCTTCAGATCTCTTCATAGAGTTTTATCAAACATGATTTTCTCAAGAGCTTTGTGTGGAGGTGTAGATGGAACCAACCACTTCTTCTTGCATTCCTGCTCCTCCGATAAAGGTCCATGTGCACATTGGTGAAAGTGTAGGTTTTCTGTCCATGAGTGAACGTTGGAATAGTGGTGCATCAATGAGCACCATTTTTCAAGTAGAATTTCCACAGACCCATCACAAGTTTTGGAGCTCCACCAAAGATGGTTGCTTAAAGACTGGGACCACTGTAAAATATTTTCAGAACCCTTTTTTTACCAGCAGCTGTGATTTTTTATTGATTGATTTGGCAACGTGTCATACATCAAATTCATGGTGAATGTTTGGAAACTGCTCTCGCATGGCCTTGGCCATTGAAACATGTCTGTCAGTGGCTATGCGATCTATTTGCATTCCCTTCGATTGGAGATCTTGCAGAGATTTTATAAAACCATGTTTCTCCATGGCCACTGAGGATTTAAATTCAGACACCTGCACGACCACCAAACTCACAATTATTTTAGTTTGCATGTCCTGAAAGTGGTATGTGCAGTACTTTGCTGAAAATCCGGGGCTGTCACACTGTCCATCGCCAGCTAGCCTGAACCGTAGGTCAGAGAATGTCCTTTCAATTGACATTTGTCAATTTTCCAGGCTTCACCATCAGCTGGGAATAAAAATTCTCGTTGATATTTGTAGTACTCCATTTTAGAGAGGAACTGAAGTCCCACAAATGTACAGAAACGGGACAATTTACTAAAAGTAGAGCCACTGAAAAGTAAAGCTGCTGCACACAGTAGATTTCCAGCTGGCACTTTGCCCAGCATCAGTTGAGCAGACCATGAAAATGTAGCATGGATCTGGGCACAGGTGGCTTGGATTTTCAGTTTAGTGCCTTGTGATACACTAGTCACATTCACCAATGGATGCCCGCATACTTCCCCCTTCACTGGATGGACACATTTCAGCATCATTATAATCTCTACCAGGCAGATGTTGAATACAATGTATTTCTGGTCCTTTATTAGACTATCATCCTGCATGAATGTGGTTTGTGACTCAACTCTGGTGGACACATCGCCCAAACTGCCCACACTGAAGTCGAGATCTTTAGCAAGTTCCTCGGTCAATTGTGTTGAAGCTTCAGTGTCTATTATTTCAGCTTGTGATTTTGGCACACAAATTGGAGAAACCATCAATGTCGATTGTATATTGGGTTGCCCTTTTTTTGTGGTGTAGATTGTATAACGTGGTCAGCGAGTAATTCAAAAGCATCTTCATTATATTCAGTTTCATCTTCATCTTGTCGAGTTCTCGCATTGTAGCAATGGTCCAACAACACTTTGCTTGCTTCGCCGGTCACATTCAATTCATTTTCTGGCCATTGGGCATAAGCATCTTGAGTCTGCTTATTGGCTGGACCACGCTGCTCCTCAAATAATAGTTGCTCCATGGGGAAATCTGTTTGACAAGCAGCATCTTTGGTTTCATTTGTTGTCTGTGTCTTTATACTTCTTTTCCTTCTGAGCCTCTAGGAGATGGGTTGTAAAAACATGTTAAATGTAAATCCAACATACAGTATATAGAACTTTAGATTAAAAAAACATGTTATGAAGACAACACCAGCCCAAAACACTTTTCGTAAAAGAAATTGTTTGTAAGTTACCCTTGTTTTCTTGATTTTCTGTGAAACTGTTTTCTTCACTGTGATGACCGCAATAGCAAGCTGGTCCACCACCTCTGATCTATGTGCCTCCACTTCTAATTCCTGAACTTGTATACATCCCTTGAATAGAATATTCATTAAATAAAAGTCAATCGTATTTGAAATCAAATTCGTTCATCACACACATTGCTTACATACATACCTTTGTAAACAGTGTACGTCATTTAGTCAAAATAGACATTTCGAATTTCACCAGATTGATGGCAAGAGTACTCGATCAGAGATCACCGGGCAAAACCTACTGATTGTAATGTTCAACTCAAGCATTTTGCATTGTATTTTGCATTAGGGTAGAAATTGTAACGTTAGAACTGAAATGATAACATTTTGAAGCACTGCACGTGTATATGAATGTCACTGTCTAATAGTATCCAATGTAGGATTTACTTTAGTTCATTCAAGGGATCTGTCATTACGCATATCTCATACTCTGGACCAGCTCCAAAGGATGATGTCATTGTAGTCGAAGTACCAGCATCCCTCTGTAACACAGTACTTGTTTTAGTATGGATGAAAACAGTGAAATTGAACATAGACAATCAGATGCAGACAATGGTACATATAAATAAAAACCCATACATGAAACATTATGTAAACAAACAACAGGATACGTAAACTATTTCATATTATTTAAAATTCCATGCATAATACATTTGCGTAATCGAAAAGCGAAATAAAACTACCTGGTAGGCACTCTAGGTTGTTGTTGACTCCAGAAAATAAATGGATGCAGAATCTTGTTCCTTCATTTTCAGTGCATTATCACAAAGTGATAAAGGGAAAATTAGATATGTGGGAAGATCCAACTCTCGATAATATGAACTTCTGCAAGTCTGTATGGCTCACCATTGGTATAATAGATGTGGTGGTGATGTTGTCACTACCGAGGGTCTGTGCTTCAGTCAATGCTCACCTAAAAGAATTGACATGTGAAGCAACCGATTACGAAAAGATTATGCTTCTTGCGAAGGGCACTGTGGCATAGTTTTCTATGTTCATAATTAGTTTCTATGATGCTCCTAAAACCAGGACCATATGTCGAGCAAAATTAGGTATAGTTATAAAGCAATACAATCTGCTAACTATGCAAAGTTTAGAAACATTTACACCGAAAGCACCAGTCCGTTCATGTAGTTACCTGTTCAGTACCCCAAAGTCTACAGCTAATTCATCATCCGGAGCTCACCTGGTCCCGCGTGTGCATTAATAGAGTTGGAAGTGCATTCAGAAACAATTTACGAGAGGTTCGGAGCCGATGCTTTTTTGTACTATATTTGGTTGTACAAATCTGGAGTAAAGTGCAGGCTGCAGATGTGGACTCGATCGCCCTTCAAGTCCCCCAAGACATCCAGGGCTCTACTTTCAATCTCGCCCTGTGAAAATCCACAATATATGACCCATTCTACATTATTGTGCCCTTAGGTTTGTCATGGGTCTTAGAATGGCAACCGTAAACCATACAAGCAGGCATTCTTGAAAAATCTGTTTAAAAAAAGTACACATAGTTACAAAAATGTTTGACATGAATGAGTGAGAAAGATGGAAATATATCAACATTTTCCTATGCAATGTTTGTTTTGATCACAGAGCAAAACCTGTGTAGCGTAGTCGACTATACACTATACACTAGGATAACTTTCATATAGAATTGATTGATGTGCCGCAAATTGTAACATGTTACTCATCCGTTGAATGTACTTTCATGCATCAAAAGGAAACATGCTTATAGACATACTCCGCAAAGGATGCAATTCTGTCCCAATAGACACTGATGACATTTGCTATATATCGAGAACAGAACAAATTAAACAGAAGACAATAGTAAAGGCAATGAGATGAATGAACATTACACTACTGGGTACATTCTTGCGAAATGGATAGAAATTCTGAGATCAAAAAGAGATGATAAGGTGACCTACCCTTACCTTGACTAACAAACAATTAGATTCAGCAAGCAGGGTACTTAGTAGCAGAAGAATAGGTAGCGCAATCACAAGTTGACTTGCAGTACTCACAGATGTTCTCAGGATGAATATCATGGGGTTTATAAAGAATTAGAAAAGTGGGAGTGTATGTGAATGAGTGACGTGTTTATGATGTGGTCTTATGTGGATTGCAGGGGCGTGGTTTGCTTCAGGGGAGCATGCCTCGAGACACTGGATCTGGGGAGGCCATGTGTAGAATGGCCCCTGAGTGTAAGATGCCTTTGAAGTGTACATGGTACTTCTCACCTTGGCTGTTCCCACCCAGTCAGCCCTGCAAGGACAAGTGAACATCTTTCTCTTTTGACTAATTCTGCCTCAGAATACTCTGGCTCATACTGGTAGGGCATTATTGATGCCATTATACTACAAAATTAAAATAGATAGTAATGACAGTACTAGTATCTGTTTGCATGGGCTACGAGCAACGAAGAGAGCTGAACAGAGAAGAAATGAGCCACAGGATACACAAAAAAGACAGTGAAATGATTGAAATGCAACTCTGATGTTGTCTGATGAGAAGCGGTCTGTGTATACTTATTGAAGAAAGAGGCGTCTAGCTATTTCCATGGAGACACATCATTCGCTGGCGTACAGAGAATGTTGACACAAGACGTGCATTTGCATTGTGAAATGGGCCGTGCGCCTCTAGTGATGTTAGCTGCAGAGGTGGAGGACACACTTTAGTGCCGCCAGGGCAGTTCACCTTAGGACGATACAGCAACGGATAAGATTAGCACAAGGGGCCACGCCCTGCTGCCTGATTTTGCATGTGTACAAGTAAGGAAAACTATGGTAAGGTGCACAGAAAACCACATGCCTGAACGCTCGAGAAAATAATATTTTTGAGTGCACTATTCCTTTAAGAGCAAGAATCCTACCCTGAACGCCACTGTTTGTGCCTTTCATGTTTGCACCATTTTCATATCCTTGACCATGGTATTATTCAAGCATTCTTTTATACTAGCTGGCGTACCCGGCGTTGCACGTGTCCTGATTGAGTGGTGTCTCATGTGCCCTGGAGGATGCTGCTCTTGTCCTCATGTCAGAAAGTCTTGCTTCAGTTTGCTCTGGCATCTCATTTGCCTTGGAGAAAGTTGTTCTTGTCCTCTGGTCAGGAAGTTGTGCTGCTGTTTGTTGTTGTGTTTCAGATGCTCTTGATATTGATTTTCGCTTTGCATCAGATGGAGCTTTTCCAAGTGATGTACGTTTTTTGTGCGCCATGTTTCAGTCACTTAATGGCTTCAGCACATTTGCCAAAATGTCCAAGAAAGATTGATTGTGCTCTCTTCTCATGAATGAAAGTAAGTAAACTGTAACCTTGCCATTTCCCATATTTGGAGTGGCGAGATAATACAACATTTCCAATTCTTTTTTTTTTTTATTATGAACAGTAGTAATGCATTTTATACGAATAACCAACATTTCGAACATTTTACTGCAAACACTTTTCCAAATTTATCCTCTGTCTAGTATCCACTGTAGTGAATGGGGATGAGCATCAATAAAAGAGAGTGTCTACTGAGTACATTTTTTGCATCCAAACATAGACTAGAATCTTGCCCCACAAAAAAGAGGAATCCATGAAAAATATGCTAGCCGTGGGTTCAACGGTGTGGATTTGTATAGCCCAACAAACATACACACACACATACATACATTCAGCTTTATATATAACGATTCATTCAGGACATTAATAAACAGTTCAGTTAGGCCTTTTCCAGTAGAGTCCTCCACAGGCTTCAAGCAGACAAAGTGTTTCTTTACTTTCATTTGTCCGTCAGTGACATCTGTTCTATATGACTCAAGTCGGAAGTGCATTCCATGATAACTGAGTAGAATTTTGGTTTGCAGAGTCGCATTAATATGTTCCCATCACCTTTCTTGCCATAATGTACAGCAAATTGTTTTGAATTATTTTGCTGCAGTAATGATCTTTGACTCTTTATAATAATAATAATAATAATATTAATAATAATAACAATAATAATAATAATAATAATAATAATAATAATAATAATAATACTTTATGAACTACTTGTTTTAAATGCTTACTTATGATATCATCATATTTGCCATTATTATCAGTGAACAATTTATCTGATTAGCTAAGTTATTCTTTGCGAGGAAGAGTCTAATAGAGATTAAACATTCAAGCACCTTTCTCCAATGAGCGATTTCTGAATTATCGATTAGCTGGTTTTCTGAATCTATGCAATTGTTATGTCTGAGTCTAGACCCTGCTTCTGTCCATTTTGAGTAAGAAATAAAATTAGCGTTTGGCACTTCATGATATTTTAGAGCATCAGCAATGTTATGCCAACGGTTGTAACCAGAAAGTGCAAGCATTGATTGTGTTGCCCTATCAAATATTTTACAACAAAAGCAGAATACTTTATAAACTGATTTTGAGTAAATGAGCCAAGGTCTGTATATTATCTCACCAAACTCAAACACTCTTTGACAGTGTTATATTGGGAAGTGTTGCTTCTGTTTATTCACTGGGAACCTCATGGCTTTGATTTCATCTGGTTCATTAAAAATTATCCAGTTTATATCAGCAGAATGTAGGACCTCTGTCCACAAAACAGGATCTGATGTATCAAAGCTTGATTTGTCATTTGGTTTACTGCAGGTTCCTTCTCTGGGAGAGTTGAGCTCTTTTTCAGAGTCCATTTCTTTTTCATATGGAACAGATTCTTCTTCTGTATTATCCTTCCTCTCAGGAGAGCCACATTCTTCATTATTCTCACTCAAGCTGCGTTGTAGATTTATGGATCCTGCATCATTTCCAGACTGATCACCACTCACTATTTGCTCTGTATTGTATTCTGAATGACCCAAAAATGTTTTAATCAGTTTTGAAGATTTCTGCAAATCAGATTCAAATGGAGCACTTTTCTTCTTATTCTGAGCTCCTGACAATTACTTGGAAGGCATATTCTATACTCTCTCCCCTTAAATTAAACAAAACAAACATTATTTTAACTTTTCAGTGTATTGATAAATGTGGATTCAGAAACAAAACAGTGCTCAGCTAGGCACCACGAAAAGCTCCCGACCCAGGAAACATAATAATAATTAGCTTTTTATATAGCGCTTTAATCGAAAGAACTTTAAATAGGACATATTTACATAGATTACTATTATTACCCAATCAGAATTGGTACTCATTTATCGACTTGGGAAGGGTGAAAGGCTGAGTTGGCCTTGCTATGATTCTAACCTGGAACATATAGATCAAACACAGATCGCAGCAACAAGCATTTAACAGGCTGAGCCATCATTGTTGAAGCAGAGATTGAGAATGTTTCGCTAATGGCTTAGTAAATGATGTGCCAATTAAAAGGCAGAAATTACTCAAATGAGCACTGTACGGCCTAGTCTTTACCTCATATGTATACACATTTCATACACATGTCCCAAACATCACTACAGAGAATGGGTCACACCGGCTGTCCGTGAAATTGAGTAGGGGCAGGAAAGTGAATATCCCCTACCGACTCACCAAAAGTCCATTGGGACTGACTGAAAGGAATACTTTGACGTGAACAACCAGACTTTTCTACCCTGGGGTCCCATCATTTCCAAGTGACCCAATAGGATCAGCTTCTTAGGCTTCTATGCAAGAGGAGTTAACTAATCACGCTGCTCGCGTACAAGGCTGAGTCATCCTGCTATAGAATAGAGTCCGTGCAACCACACTGTAGTTTGCTGGTGATCACGCTACTAAAGCAGGCCTGGCTTTAGATGTGTGGAGGGCCATTTCACCATGATGGTTGCAAGCTCCCTCCTTAGAGCGAAAACAGTGTCAAGCACCCGTGGGGTGCATTATGCATACATTACAATGGCGACAAATATAAAGTTGATAGCCACCGATTATTACGAGATGGCCAGCCGACAAGGAGCTTAAACACAAAATGGCCTCTGAAGAGCTCTAAACCCATCTTTGTCACCGAATAGCTGATGTGGAGGAACCAGTTTTAGAAGGCAATGGAGTCATAACACTTCTGTATATCCTGTGGTAAGAGAGAATACAGCTTGTAATGCAAACACTGCCAAGCACAAATTTAAAGCCCCAGAAGTCTAGGTGTACTCCTGTGTGTTTGCTGGATCCTGGGAGTAGTGACCATTTAATCATTCATTTTTCCATGTTGACTTCTGCTCATAGGTGTGTCAATTTTTCCCTTATTGATTCATGTCAAACCTACTAGGAACGGTCTATCCTGTAGATGGAATAATAGGACCTATGGAAATCCCATAGGCTACTTGATGCAAGTGTGTAAAACAATGGAGGATTACATCTCTCTGGTCAAATATGATCCTTATCAGCAAGATAACTAGATCATGATGAAGACACTTCTTAAATCCGATAATAGACTATTTTGGGCTTGCATAAATAAAATACAGGATTCCGCTTATGACTCTAGAGTGGAATCCATACAAGAGAGCATATTGGTCTCGTACTATGTTAACAAATGTGGAACTCTTCCCCTTATGGCTGCAAGCTTTCCCAGTGTCTTTGGACAACCTATCCATGATGAGCCCTGCCCTTGGGCAATGGCGTATATAGTATGGGCCATAAATAAACTTAAACCATCCAGGGCTCCCGGTGCAGATGGCCTTCCACCATATCTTTTAAAACGGGACACAGAAATATCTGTGGGTTTCCTTAACTTCTATTTTGACATGATGTATGCTACCAACAGGGCTCCCTTGTCTTGGAATGAGTCTATTGTTATTCCCATATTCAAAAAAGGAAATGTCACAGACCCTGGTAATTATAGGCCCATTGTTCTTAATGACTCCACCAGTAACATGTTCTCTATTCTACGTTTAAGGGATCTCAATATCTCCCTGAATCATAAACCTACTCTTTCACGCTTCTAGGTGGGCTTTCGTCAAGAAATTGGCAGATCCCTTAATGTTACACTGCTGAAACATCTATTGAAGAAAGCCAAAGCTACCCAGTGTTGGACATTTACAAGGCTTCCCTGGACTTGTCCACAGCTTTTGACTGCGTAGGCCGTGAACGTTTGTGGGCTAAATTACTCAAATACAAGGTTTCTATGAAAATTGTTCAGCTAATTGCCAAAACTTCGAGTTTGCCTAAGTAAGGATGGAGCAGTCACTGGACATATATCAGTTAAGGTGGGATTTAAGCAGGGTTGTGCCCAGGCTCCAACCCTCTTCAATTCATATGTTAGTGATATTGACAATATCTGGCGTTTCCAAGGTCTGTTTCCTGTTAGGCTGGGCCATCTTGACATTCATTGGTTGGACTTTGCTGATGACATTGTCATCTTCGCTAGAACAGAGTGAGGCCTCTAATGTAAGTTCAACATTTTCTATGAGTACGCCCAGTCTAACAATCTAGTGATAAGCGGGGATAAGTCCAAACTGGTTGTTTTTTCTAGTGGAACAAAGTCTGTGGTCAAGCGTGGGGTATTGTGCACTGGACTGATGGAGAGGGTGGCCTTTATCTGCTACTTGGGGTATACCTTGGCTCATGCATCCTCAGTCAAAATGTGGAAAGAGTCACTAAAGGCCAAATGGAATCCCTTGAGGTCCCAAATGAAACATATATTCTGGAGAGTCTGTGGCTTTTCAATTCTACCAGTAGTCAAATACTATCTAGGTAAGGTAGAACCGGTCCTGTTATTTGGGCTTGACATGGCATCTGTTGATGTGCAACCTGTCGTTGATACCCTGCAAGGACTAATGTGGAAGAATGTATTAAGCCTAGCATCATCAGTAATTCGCCATGAACTAAATCTTATTTCTCTCCTGGCTCGACACCAATGGAAACAGCTCTTGATATATTCCAAGATTTTGAGACCTCTGGCCAACTAATTATTTGTGGATTTTCAATCTATGGCAGAATGTGGTACAGTTCCCTCTGTGAATGAATGTAGGACTTGTATGAGGGACCTATTGGAAGAAATTGGATCTTCAGACGTGGAACTCAGTTTGAATCCAGAAAAAGTAAAATTCAAACTATTCCAGGATGACTAGAGGTTGACCATTGAGGCTTTGTCCAACTATTCACTTTTCAGAGAATATGCTAAATTCCCCAGAAAAAAGGGAGTCTTACCTAGATACCTGAAGTGTTTTCCTTGTCAAAGGATGTGGCAGGTTTATCTATGTTTTAAACTTAATCAATTTCACTCTAGAGAGCGAACTAGTCACTGGTCTATGCCCACTCATGGTATGGGGATCCCCTTAAATTGCCGTTTCTGTAAATATCACAAGGTCACTGAAACTCTCAAACACTGGATATTAGATTGTGAAACACTCAGTATAATCAGACAGACTGCCTTTATCGAGGTACAGGATAGTTTTTCATCTGAGTCCTCCAAAAAACTGTTTTGGTGTAGGCTAATGTGGGGACCTAATATCTCTTTGATTATTGCACTGAGGCACTTTCTGAAAGGAATTATTAAGTGAATGTATCTCTTTTTTCCTTTTTATCTTCTTTATGGAGGATGAAAAAGAAGTTTGTGCTCATCATCTGTGTTTAATTTGTATTCCTTTGTACAAATCATCATTTGGTTTTATGCCTATCATTCGTATGTTTTGTATTTTGTGGAAGGTTTCCTGTAAACCAAAACACAATAATAAAAAAATAAATATACTATTTGCTTTTCATGACTGCACTATTCTGAGCAGCTTACTGCATGCAGAAATATGGGATGCAGAAAGGTTCACATTAATACATGCCACGCTTAGGCGACAAAGCATGGGATAACTTCTAGTTGTAAAATGAGAGAAAATCAATAAGTGTCCAGGAACAGACTTCAAAAATGCCCAGATAAAACCAGAACAACAGCAATATTGTCAACATATTACTTATGCTAAAAGCAGGCTTTTTAACAGCAGCGTGATTCATGTGTGCAGTTCAGCCCTTCAACCAACAAAGATAAGAAAAGACCTACCCAATCTTCCAATGAAACACAGACCCTCAACATGTATCCAGGTGACGAGATGCCCATTTGGTTTAGGAAACAGACAACAGCACTTCCTGAGGGAAAGGGCCCTACTTGCAAGAAGGAGAAGGATCAGGAGGACACATATCTGCAGGGTCATAACATGCACATGGTCACTTAAAGACTGATGATGCAGGTGGACCTAGAGTGTCACAATAACATATTGACAGCCATAACCCTTCTGTTAATAGTGTTGTCCCTATTGATTTTACGTGCACATCCGAAACTTAGTCAGCATGTTGCACCATATTTTGAACCCCGCATTCTCATGTTTCCCTCAATCTTCAGAGCACTTTGCTCTACTTACCACCCATGATACCATCAAAGCCTTAAAAGTAAGTTTATTTGACATTGTTCTCTTTCCAATATCATAGGTCCCCTGGACTACACACATGTCTAATTGGTATCACCTATGCAAGGGAACAGGTGTACCATAATTGAAAGCAGCAACACATCATCAATGTGCATGTGACTTCTGATGCTGATCTCACCAACATCTATTGCTGTGAAAGGTTTTCTGGAACCAACCATGTTGTCATGATTTTCCAGACATCATTCTGCCAGGCACAATTGACAGGGTTTTTTTTTTTACATTTCTAACATCATATTCAAAGGTTGCGACCTACACATATGTGAGAAGAGGAAAACCATACCAATAGCCTGTATTATTTTAAGGGTTATTTTCCTGCAAATGGTGGAATTCATCAATGACTGGAATTGCAAAAGTATTACGCCTCATGGAAGGAAGTTTAATTTGTTTATTGGCTCTACGAAACACCAAAATAACTGATCTGGAGGCATTAACCTCAAGGTCAACTTTCCTAATGAAGCTAGTGTATTCATCAATGAGTTTCTCTAATGCCATAGGGGGTGTGTGTGATTATAATGGTTTTGAGGGCATAGACAAGTACAGGCTACTTCTTCCTTCTGATTGTAGTGATGTCAATTCCCAATTGGTTTAAAACCATATGTAGGTCATTTATATGAAGGGAGAAAAGCAGGGGGACCAACACACCCCCTTTCCGACCCTAGTACCAGTTGGAAATATGGGGTGCAGTGTCCCACTCCACCACTTCTAACACAGGCCTCCATGCCCTTATGAATAAACTTGACAGCAAGACTTGTCCTTGGCCTCAAGCCCAGGGATCGAATCTCCCCAGTACTGAAATCTCTGCACTGGCTCCCAGTGGCTGCGAGGATTAAGTTGAAAACCCTTTGCATTGTCCACAAGGCCTTCTGGGGCCTCAATATCTTCAACTCTCTCTTCTGAAATATCTCCCTTCTCGAGCTCTTCGCTCATTCGCCTCCAACTCCTTCAGGGTCAGTCGCTTCTCCAAGCAATGAGTTGGTGGTAGATCTCTTTCTGTGGCTGTGGCCTCCCTCTGGAACAGCCTCCCTGCCTCCCTGAAACTTGAGGAGAACCATCTGCAGTTCTGGAAGTACCTCAAAACCTTTCTCTTTGCTTCTGCTTTTTCTCCTCCTCTCCCATGCTGACATCCTGGTTGAAATAGCAACTGCACTGGTTACCAGGCCACCCCTCTGATCTCTGGCCCAGGTCCCTCCCACACCAGTCACACACGCCTGCACTGCCTGCCCAGCAACCCACACACTCAGAGACTGTTTCTGTATCCCTACTGTCCCACTACCAGCACTTGACACCCGATGTCTGCACTTCCTTGCACTTGCCACCTGCTGGCCATTATTTTTACTTTTGGTATTATTCTATTCCCATGTATTGCACTGTTCCCTCCTCTCCCCCCACACTTTTCTCCTTCCCCCATCCCATGCACCTGGCCTAGTAGGATCATTGCCTGTCCTCCCATTGTTCCCCCTCCCATGCCTTTCCAGCCTTGATACACTTGTGTATAGGTGTGTTATTAATGCCATATCATATCATATCATATCATATCAATATTCTCTAAAGCAGATACTGGATCTATTCCGTAACTTTGCCCGTTTGAATTTGTCAAAAGCAGTTGACATGTCTATATATGCTAGATACATTCCTTTGTTTTTAATAAAAAGAGAGTTAGTTACTATTAGATACCGATTCAATGCCTCTCTGTGGTCCCCAACCTTGAAACCCAGTTGAATATCTGACAGGATGTTATTTTGTTCAGCCCAGTATTATATTTTGCTTAATAAAGCTCTCTCAACGATATTGAATTGGGTGTCTAAAAGTGAAATCAGTCTATAAATAGCAGGGTTGTCTCTCTTTCCTTTTTTGAAAAATCTTTTAATAAATGCCTGTCTCCATTATTTGGCATCTGTCTGTATATTTCCCTGTATTATCTGTCCTTGACTCAACTTTCCCTCTAGATCCTTTCTCCCTGACTCGAAAAACTTGAGTAAAGCCGAGCGGCTTTGGAAAAACTCTCACTCCCCTTCCCATCTTACTACGCTTTCAATGCTGCAATCTTATTTTGACTCTGCTTTACTTATCGCTAAGCAATCCTACTTCTCTGAACTTACACTTTCCCTATCTCATTACCCTCCTCATCTGTATCAGCTTCTGCACAATTTCCACTCTCCAAAAGCCCCTGATCCTTCTGCTATTTCGTCCCTTTCTTCCTCTGATTTTGCAACCGACTTTACACCTAAAGAACCTAACCTTCATCTAGTTTTCACCTCTCTGCCTCTCCTTTTTCTCCTCTTTCTCCTACTCCAATACTTCACTCCTTTTCATCATTCTCTCCTATAACAGACCTTGACACTTCTGCACTCTTAACTCGTGCTCATCCTATTGCCTCTCCTTCTGACCCGCTCCCTTCTTCTCTCATCCCCCAAGTGTATCCCCATCTTCTTCCGTACCTTACTTCTCTCATTAAGTCTTCCTTTGTACAGTCTTATTTTCCTGAGGCTTTTTAGCATGTGCTTATTCTCCCTATCCTGCAAATACCTTCTCTTGATTCATCTTCCTCAGCTCATTTTTGCACTATTTCCATTTTACCCTGAAGCATTCAGTACAGGGACTCAGACTCAGAGACCAGGCGGAGGCGGTAAGTACTAAAAGAAAAGTCTGTACTTTAATCTTCAGTTTCAGTATAAGACATAGGCAGGAACCCAGAGGGTATACATCTTAACATCTCTAGCCCCGTGCTGAAGCCCCTCACCAACCGCCACCCTCAGAACTCCCACACTCTTCATTCCATTAGGCATTCCATAGGCAACACCCAGCACAAGCATGCAGCATAACACATACCCTTTCTCTCTAAAATTCTTGAATGGGCCGCCTATACCCAGGCAACCTGTTATCTGAGTCTTCATTTTCTTCTTCCTCCCTTGCAGTCTGGTTTACGCCCCTCTCACTCTACTGAAACTGCCCGTCTTCATGTTTCTAATTCTCTCCTCATAGCCCACCACACCATGATTTCTTTTATTCCTATTCTTCTCAATCTGTCTGCGGCATTCAACACTGTAGACCATTTTCTTCTTATCTCCTCTCTTATCTCCTCTCTTTCCACGTTGGGTATATCTGTGTCTGCACTCATATGGTTTCACTCTTATCTTTTGCAATAGACCTATTGCATTACTTGAGCTGGACACTCCCGTCCCTCTTCTCTATTATGTCCCTCAAGGCTCGGTACTCTGCCCTCTTCCTTTTTCTCTCTACAGTGGTCCTGTCTCTTCCCTGATCTCATCTTTTCACCTTTCTTTTTACCTTTATGCTAATGACACCCATCTCTTTCTCTCTTTCTCTTTCTTTGATTCTGCTATGTACTCAACCATATAAAACTGTCTTTCAGCTGTCCAGAACTGAATTCCTTCCCATTTTCTACATCTTAATCCCTCAAAAACTGAGGTTCTGTTCTTTCCCTCTCTACTATCTCGCCCATTCTATCCCCAATGCCCTCACTCCTTCTCCCTACATATATCTTCTATAGCCCACTCCTACCGCTGTGCTCTGTTTAACATTTGCTGTGTCCGCTCCTATCTTTCCTTACACACCACTAAACTTCTCTTTTCTCTTGTCTTTTCCCATAGTGACCACTGTTCCTCTTTATTGCTTGGTCTCCCTGCCTCCACCATCTTCCTCTTCGTTCTATCTACAACTATTCCTTTAGTCTCCTTTTTTCTCTACCTCCTTGGTCCCCCATTACATCTGCTCTGATCTCAATCTCATTCCTTCCTTTCGAATCCTGTCTTTTGAATCACTTTCTCTCGATTGTTTTCAAATTCACTCATGGCCAGTTCCTGCCCTACCTCTCCTGCTTACTTTCGTTCTATGTCCCTCCATGCCCCTTACGATCTCAGAATCTATTTCTTTTAACCGTTCCTAAGCACCCCTGTGACTCATCTTGTTTCTGCTCTTTTCCTTTTTTGGCTCCTAAACATTGGAATGCTCTTCCCATCTCACTTAGCTCATCTTCATCTCTTTGCATGTTTCAAACTAATCTCTACCTTTTTCATCTCTTGCTTCATCACAATACATTCCTGCAGCTTAGACCACTGGCTTATTGGGATGCAAATATAATCAGTTGTAGAGAACCAGTGGTGGCCCTTAAATGTATATTTACCAGGGATACCCTTAGGAGTGCACACGTTGGTGGATCGTAAACCCCATTCTACAAGCCAAGTGTAGAACATCATGCCAGTGGGACACATGCAATAATCAGTCATATTAGTTTCCAACAAGCCTATTGTAAAATCTTCTGTCTTATCAAATAGGTTCGGGGGAGGACCATTATTAATGTTTAGCTTAGGTCACCCCCCACAGTAGTACAGCAAGCCTTATATCAGAACAGCAGATTGTCCAACAATAGTTTATAGATTAGCAATGACCAACCACTATTATGTTTTTGGGGACTGATGTAAAAGTTAATTGACAACACACATTTGTCAGCGTTGGGATGCAATTCAATTGCTTGTAAGCAATTATGATTGGCATGCTCCTCAATCCTAGTTACTCGGATATATGACTTTGCAAAGATACAAAGCACTAGTGAGCTCCTGCCTCTGTGCTTTTTGGTGGCCTTCATTAGATACACACAGAAACCATCCATAACAATATCAGATAAGTATAAAGTGCCTTGTAGAAAAATGATATAAAATTTAGACAATGAGTTGACTGTCTCAACTCAGTTTTTCCCAAGCCCCAGCTATATTCCAGCTTATCATTGATAAAGGATGCAGCATAGCAGTTTCTGGGCAGGTCTGCGTCAGGTTTATAACCTCATGACAGCTTTCATTTGAGAGGGTTGTAGCAAAAAAGGTCAATATTAAATTGTGAAATCCAGTGAATTGGTGGTCAATCAATTTATTTTAGATTGGAGAAACACTTGTATCTGTTGGAAGCAACACAGATGCTATTAGGAGCTAGAGCATCTTTTTGTACAGTGGAAGACAGCTCCACAATCTGAGTGTCTGTGGGCCTACTTGTAAGATTACTTCTCCCAATTGTGCAATTTGAATGCACCTCTAGAGCCCAATCCGCAAGCGAGATAGCCTTCTGTAGTACTATGTTTGTTTGGAGCAATTTAGGTGGGTAAATATAATATAGTGGCATGATTTGCATTAAATTTATTAATGTACATGCTCCTACAAAGGAATTAATGATCAAGGTTAGCAATAACAGAATTGAAAAAGGTTACAATACAATCTTCTGTTATGGTTTTGTTTATTGCCTCACCTAGTTGACACAGTGGCGTTACAGTATGGTGTTGGGATCAATACTGGGACCACTCTTTCTGGTATTTATCCAGTGAGTTAACTTAATAATGGACACTGATGATTCAAACAAGCCTTTTATTGGTGGCCCAACTCCCAGCATAACACGGACTAATGGTAATGCTGCTGGTGATAAATGGAGGATAGGTCGCAGACTAAGCTGCAAGTCCTCAGATGGGGGGTTAGAATTAAACAAAATAGAAAGGAGAGTATGGGTACAGTTGAAGTAGAATATCTATGCACATTAACAGACACGGTCTTCTGAGGTCTATCCCCCCCTTCGCCTTCTTAGGTAAAAGGTGGTTTCACCTGCGTGCCAATTGTCCACATAACACCAGGCTTGTCCGTGGTTACCGAATAATCACTACTTGTTAGAGATTTAGAATTATTCAACAGATTGGCTTCAAACATATCCGAAAGTGTTAAACCATTATTTGTTTGTTCCCTTATAATATCATCAATTTTCAAAAGAGAATTAAATACTGATTTTCTTTAAAACGAATTAAAAACGACATCATGCCTGGAATGCCCTTTACAATCTGTGGAAGAAGATACACAGGTTGTTATTACACAGGTTGTTATTACATCCTCCATTTTTGAAGGGATTTGGTCCTTTAAGTTGCCATTTTCAGTACCAATACAAATTCCATTATGGGAGGCTCCTAAAGTTAGTGACGGAGGGTCAATATTTCTTGGGAGGCAAAGGACTGGAGGTATTCTGTTCCTGTTGCTGTTCCAGTAAAACTACCGGTACATTTGCTATAGTCTGAGGAATAAAGTTAGCACCATTAGTCAATTGCGATGAGCTTTCCGGTTGAGCTTATAGGTTGGTCCTCCAAGAGATGACAAGCTAATGTCTCTTTATCGTCAAACTGCACCTTCAGAAAAGATCTGGTTAAGGGGAAACCCCCTCTGGAAGACAAGAGTCACATAAGATCTCTGATACAGCTCTTTTTTGCCTGTTGAATCTTTTCTTCCAGCTTGCCTGAAACTTCCTCAAGGAAGGAGTACAATGAGTGCTTATTGTTAGGGGTTGGGGGGGTTTAGAACCGACTTTCCTGGTCTTTTTTCATGCCACTTCCTTCTGCATGGTTGTCCCTTTTCTTTTCCCTATGTGTTATAGCCAAATATGTGTCTAGAGTATAGGGCTGCTAGCTCAAAAAATTTACTCAGGACACCACACACTGGAAGAACCAACTGGGTTACAAGGATAACCACTGCAGTTTTCTCCACACGTTTAATGTTGAAAATAAACACAGTAGAATAAATAAATGAAAGTTAATAGAAATCAGTAGAAGGTGGAGTAGCTCAAAGGCCAAGCCCATAGTAACTAACTCCAACCAGACAACACCAAGGAGATCAAAAATACAATGTCCAATGTCCGGGGCTTAAGGCTCATAGATTAAGACAAAAACAGCCCCTGAATTATTCAGGCTCATAATAAAGTGCCAGCCTGATTTATAAAAAAATACATTTAAAAAAGCACACAGTCTCTGAGCCATGGCTTAGGAGTAGAACGGGTGCTGACCAGAGACCACTGACCATACCCCCATTGACCACCAATAACAGATGTAGACGAGTCAGACTATTTCACTGGTGCCAATATACAAACCTTGGGTGGGTGCATAGATGGTAAATAGTGGATGGTAGAGAAGTGGGGAGGAGGAGGGAGAGAACCATTCAGGACGGGTAACGCATATTATTTTTGTGGACAAATGGAGCATACATTAACAATGTTGACTTGGCAGGATATGGGATTCAGGGATTAAACGAACAGTATAGGTGAATTAGCATTTTACACATTCTTAAACTTCTCTCAAATGTTAGAGTTCTCAATGTAACTGGTTTGAGATACCACAAAGTAACATGAGATTGAATTTTGCTGCAGGATTCAAACTGGAGTTCAACCATAAAAAAAAAACATGCATTGGCACAAATGAATCCTTGCACTCCTACAAAGGATGTTCAAGTTGTCAGTAGGTCTCTTTTTTTGAGAATGTGAGCAGGCATAGGGGTGTCCCTCTTTTCAATGCTGTTTTGTGTGGACATTTTCCACATCTGTCAGGCTCAAACAGGCAGATCTGTTGGCCTTCAAAATGTTCGCCCCATGGCTTTGACACATTGGACTGTGACTATGTTGAGCTGGTTTAAAGAAGACCTTGATCACCTGATCCGTTCTGAAGACCTTCCTCTTCTAAACAGACTGTAGGGGAACAACTGGTTTTCCCAAGACCTATTTCAGAGTGAAAATTAAAGAGACAGCTAGAAATAACCTTGGAATCTGCTTTAGACAGACAGCCTGTGGATAATCTAAAGAAAAAATGAAGTTCAGAAAATATATTGCTATTTCAAATTAATGTGTTCAATTCCAACCTGTAGGTGATGATATAGCACACTGCTTTAATGCTAAAAGATTACAAATACATATTAACAACTCCATTACACAGCGCATTTGAAAGACTGTTGCAATCAGTTAAACCCACTGTCCCTCTCTCTTTGTTTTACCAGAGTACTGCACAGTAGCAAACCTTCAGAATCCCCAGTAAACTGAGTCTGTATCAGTTGTAGTTATACCTACAGGTAATCCTTCATACTTAGCACATTATTGGTCTACATAAAGCCTGTCATATATGGATAAACTGTTTGAAAACGTGTGAAGTCATCATATTTAGACTTTCATGCAAAGTAATACCATCTTGAACCAACACCCTGGTGGTTTCAGACTGTGACATGGTAAAGAAGCAGTGATCATTGTCTCTGTTTTATTCAGAAGCGCACCAGCTTTGGGATTCCTCAACGCACAAAGGTGTCCCCAGTTTTATTTAACATCTGTTTAATCCCCTATTCAAACTGATTGAAACCTTTGGTGTCAGTGTCTACAATGTTATGGACAGCAGACAACTCATATTTCATACGAGGGCTGATGTGGTGGAGGTTCCATGTCTTAAAATCACGGCAAAAATGGCCTTGTATACAAAATATTGTGACAATAATGCCATGGTTTTGCCGCCACAATCATGTAAAGAATACGTGGGACACCCCAGCAACCCCCAGACCCATTATACCATTTAAGGGGAGCGGGGGACACCCCTGCAACTCCCGCTCCCCTTAAATGGTATAATGGGGTACACCTTTACCGTGTCAAATCACAGCATTTTTACCACGATTTATTTTATCGGTGAAATGTTTGCCGCAATTTTATTACCTGATACCGTGGTGGATGGATCTAGTTGCTTTTTCTTTACTACTTACTGGCTATGTATAATTGGATGCAACACAATGGGTTGCGTTACGGGTTTGGTGGTAATGCAGTGGTAAATCCACCAAATTTCTGCTAAACTAAATTACTGTTACCGCCACTTGGTCCCACAGATCTACTGCAGGATTACTAGTGACAGTAGGCCAGTGTTAATCCCCATTACCGGAATGCAGAGGATTCCATAGGGATTTTGGTGGAGTCATGATTGAGTGGTACCATACATTCTTGACCATTCCAATAGTGCTTCTAAAGTGTAGACCTCAACTGCTTCAAAAGGCCAGTCCACGTGTGTTGTCGTGGAGCTGTAGGTTTCCTCTTGTCTCACTGGAGCTTAGACATTGGTTGCAGGTGGATTGTCATATCGGATGTCAAACACTCTTCACAGTTCACAAGTTCCTTCATGATGGAGGTCCACAATGTATTAGAAATATTATCAGCAAGCGCACCCCCTCACTAACCCTTACAATCTCCGAATTCAGGCGAGCATGGACAGGTGAAAGATTGTTCTCTGTGCATACATCTTATGGAATTTCATTTTCTGTCTCTGTTGCACATATTTCAAGTCATCTTCACTTTTGAAAAGCTATAAAAACCGCATGTTTTCCGCTTTCAGTAGATTCCTTTAAATTGCTTTACAGTCTGTATCAGTCGGCTACTGCCTGGAAGTGCCCTTGAAAGCATTGTGCACTATAAAAAAACAAAAAAAAAACATGAATGGCTCTGTCAGCAGAGGTTGTTTTAGCGTGACCGAGAACGTTAAGCAGGATGGGAGGGTTAGTGTCATTACGCCCATACAACTAACAATACAAATACCACACTTGAGCAGCTATCTGCAAATCTAACTAGAACATTTAAATCTATAGAGATGCAAACGCTGCTATAAGGAGCTAGAGTATTTGATTCTGGATATTTAGGAAACCTAGTTTAGAAACATTTGTTTTAGTACCATTTAAGTTGTGCATAAGAATGCAGACTGTATCGTTTGAGGCTGATTTAGAAATAATTCACTATTTTTCAATTTATTATTCATTTTTTTATTTTTTTATTTAAGCATTTAGCATAATGAATCACTCATTGTCCATTATTATGTCATCATTTGGTCGATTTCTATAGTTCTATTTTAACGACATCAATTCCTAGGTTACGTTTGGCTGTGTATTCCAAAAAATCAAGTATTAGCTTTAGTCACTTCAGCCGAATTGTTCAAATTACGTAGGAGCTCTGTTGTCTCTTCTGCATTCTAAGTCCTTGTTTCATCAATTCTGACATGGTTAAAATGTGTGTATGGGATTTTTAATAGTATTGCTTTCTTTAAAATGGCATTTGTGTGAACAGAAGCAAGGCTTTCCTAAATCCTCCTAAATCTCCTAAATCTGCTTGATTTGTGTATAGCTATCAAATCCTTTCCAAGCTGTGAGTGTTGTTATTTTAGGTCCGAGAAAAACAATGTTTTAGTCTCGTAGACTACCTTTGTACAGTGGTCCAAGGGTGCAGGAGCATTTGGGAGCAGTGCTCCTCTACTTTTAAAACAGTTTTAGTGTTCCTTTACCTTTATTTTGAAAAGAAACCATTCTGGAATGGAAAGGAAGAAGTTGAATCTTGCACTTCAGTGCACTGCGCTGAACATTACCTTAAATAGCAGGTGTGTTTGTTTGGTGGTTTCAATTGTGCATGGGAGGTAGTGTGGTGATGGTGACATAGGGAGCAGGGGCAGGCCAAAAGGAAACATAGTTCCACGACTTCTTTTCGTAAACTCAGACCATTGCCTTTGTACCAGTTGTTACACTGTATGCCGTACCCTGTGGAAGACTGCATCAGCCTTATCCTCTTGGCAATAGTTAACCCAACCTTTGGTATAAGCATGTACTACACAAGTTGGTAGAGTGACTGAACAGCCAGGCTTATCTCAAGAGCCGTCAATGTGTGCTTTAGGGTCATAACATAGAGATCCACAGTGACAAGTAATAAACACTTACACTAAAGGTTTCTTGATCAAACAATTATTTATTAATTTAACAGTCAGTTGACTAAGCCTTCTTTAAAAGGGAGCAAATATATGAACACAAATATACTTCAAAATACGCACTCTCAGTTTCTTTAAACCAGTACATACCCATTTGGGATGGCACACAGACTCTTCCTGCACCCTGAGGTGACTTAAATAACTAGGACACTGTGAACATTGATATATCACTGGCACATTCAGAGCATTACTGAGGTTAGTGTCAAAAGGAAAAGATGAGGGAATGAAACAATGGTTAAAGCATATTCTTAAGCAGGTAAGTACTTTTGAACCCCCTGATGCAACACAAATTAACCTGTCCCAGCTACACAAGTTATAGAATGTGTGAATTTTGTTGTGGGATAGTTAAAGCACAAAGTCAGAGGTTAGAAGAGTTTTTCAGGGAGCCAGGACAGCCAATGTTAATTGAGCAAATGTCTAGGTGAGCTGAAGCACTTTTGTCAGTTAAGCAAAAAGTCTTGCACAATGTTTTAGAAGTCTTTGTAGAAAATGAAATCACTGTTGGGCCACAATCTGGGAGACTTGTGAGGGGCAAAGATGCAAACAACACTGCAATGGCAACCACGACAAGTCTCAACTGAGAGCTAGCAAGGCTACACGACAAGAGGTAAGTACCCCTTAGTTGACAGTACCCTAGGTCTGAAGAAAGTGGTTCCAGCTGGCTTCTGTTCTAGTTGTAATATGGCAGATCCTGTTGTTCCTGAGCCTCAGTCGTGGGGACAAGAGGGAGGATGTCCTCCTGCACTATGGTTTGAAGGTCGGCGGCAGCAATGGGCACACTTCAGATCAGAGATTGTGGTTTCAGCTTCTCGCGAATATCACCATTGCAGTTTTTGGATACCTATGTACTTTCCTCTCATCTGAGGTCCAGCACTCTGTTGAGGTGGCTCAGGCTTGGTCATTCCTGCTTCATCTGATTCATGGGAGTCTGGAGGATCTTCCTGGAGCTCGGGTCCGACTTAAAGATGACACACTCGATTTTGGTGTTCCTCTACCCAGCAATCGGTTCCTGCAACAGCAGTGGAAGTATAGCCAGCTCAGAGAGGATGTCCAGATGAGTTTGTCTTGGGATCGATTGGTCCCACCAACCCAAGGGGAGAAATTGTACTTTGCAGAACTACTGTAGCAGTCAAGGCAAATTTGGAGCTTGTTCACTGCAGCAGGGCTTCACAGGGAAAACCAATTCCAGGAGTTGCAGCAGGCGTCTCTTACAAGTTCTTCTTCGTATTCCTTCGTCCAGTGGTCAACCTTGCCTTCCAAACAAAAGACTTTGCCTTTTATGCAGGTTTCTCCCATTCATTTGCAGCCTATCTGTCACTCACACAGCAGGGTGGCTGTCCTACAAAGTTTGTCCACAACCTTGAAGGGTCCAATCCATTTGTCATGTAGGCCTTCTGCCTTGTAGGCACCATAACTAGAATTAGCTGGTCTGGAGTAAGCTCCACAATGTTGGCGTTCTGGTCTTGCGGATGTTAAAACAGAGCCTGACCTGCCTTCAAGTTATCAGAAGCTTCTGTCATCATTTGTGTCATTCTGATTCAGAGACCTAACACATAGTCAGTGACTCTCACTGGCTTGAGGGAAGGAGCACTCTCCAACCCTTCCTTGATTAGGACCAGTGGACCTCTAACTGGATGACCATAGAGGAGCTCAAAGGGGCTGAAACCAACCCCTTCCAGGGACTTCTCTATGAGCAAAGAGAAGGCATGACAGAAGAAGGTCCCACTTTCTTCTAAGGGATTCTTCATAAGCACCGATCATGCTCTTCATAGTTCTATTAAACCTCTCCACCAATACTTGGTTTGGGGATGGTAGGCTTTTGAGAACTTGTAGGTCACTCCACAGTTTTTCCACATGGCTTGCATGTAGTGGGACATAAAATTGGTCCCTCTGTCTGGGAAAATCTCCTTAGGAAACCCAACCCTGGTATAGATACCAAGGAAGGCCTTAGCCACTGCCTGAGTAGTAACAGTCCTCATAGGTATGGATTCAGGATACCTGGTGGCATGGTCTACCACAACCAATATAAATTGGTTGGCTGAAGATGTTGGAGGGTTTAGGGGACCAACAATGTCAATCCCTACCCTCTCAAAAGGAACTCCCACCACTGGGACGGGCACCAAGGGTGCCACATTCTTGGCTCCACTCTTGCCAGAAGTCTGACAGCGTCTACAAAACTTATCTACATCAGACCTCATCTTGGGCCTATATAAATGTAGAGCAATCCTTTCATTGGTCTTCTTAAAAATTAAGGGACCAGCTAAAGGAATCTCATGGACTAACTGTAGAAACTGGGGTCTCATCACCTATGGTACTACAAGTCTTCTTTAGTCCCCTGGGGTAGACTCAATAGGCTCACTGTAAAGGAGGCCATCCACCCAGTACAGCCTGTGCTTCCCTGGCTCTTGCCAATCCAGCTGGGAAGCTGCCTGTTGGTGAAGTCCTTCAAGAGTAGGACACTCTCTTTGACCTCTGCTGATGTCTTCCCTAGAGGGTCCACCTTCTGCAAGCAAAGTCTGCAGCTCAGGATGGTCTTTTGGATCCAGGTCTCCAACATAGAGAAGTGCTTCTTCCAGCTCTGTTTCACCAGTAGCTGTTTCATCATTCTCTGGTTGTTCCTCACACTCAGCCTCAGCAGGTGAAGAGGTCACAAGTGTGACCTTGGACTTCCCACTCAGGAATGTGCTTGTCCTTTGGATAGGTGTGACACCTTTCCTCTTTCCTGATCCCTTGGGTTTCCCCTGTGTCTCCCTCTTTGTCCTAGAAGTAAAAGAGTGTCCTTCCTGTGGACTGGAAGTTATAGGTTCCTCTGTAACTTCCTCTTGAGAGTCACCTAAAGGTGCCTCTTTGGCCAATCTCATCTGCTCCTGCTTCCTTTTACTGGGAGTCCTGGGGCTGCTTGATACAAGTCCAAGAGTCTTTCAGTCATTCCCCAACAGGACTCTCCCAGCCACCTCACTTTGTACACTGACAGGTATTCTTACAGTCATGTTGTTGCACTGGATGAGAGCCGGTAGTCTAGGAATCATCTGGAGAGGGCCTGCAGCAAGTTTAGTGGGAGCCTTGGGTGCCTTAGCAACATCCTCTGGCTTGCAAAAAGTGTCATCCACCACTGTAATCCTGTCCCACAGTGTTTCTAATGGCAGGGGTCCCCTGTCCATTTACAAGTAAACTGTCCTTGTAGTATTGTTTTGCGTTGTCTGGAATAGAGTCATGCACAACTACATGCTGCTGTTCCGGACACTAAAGGAACACTGGCTGAGACTCTAATGGGGTTTTCAGACAATATTTGAAAGTAACCTCTTGCCATATGGATTTCCTCATCAGGGACGAAGGCTAAGGAGGCAATATGTTCCCCTGAAGGTTTACCCTTAAATGTGGGATCCCCTTTCACATGGTCAGTTGACCCACAAACATAACATTTACCAAATGTTTTCTGGAATGGGGGCTTCTGCTGACTTCCCACTAATTTGGGGATCACCGATCAGGCTCTGGCCTGGCTGAACTCTTTCTTCTCTGATCAACCCTCCAGGTCCAACTTGGGTCTTTCCTATCATCTATATTCCTCTCCACCTGTGGTGTTCCCCAGGGTTCTAACCTCTCGCCCTGGCTTTTCAACCAATACCTGGCAACTCTCGCCTGCTGTATTGCCATTTTCTGCTCACCTTCCAGTGCTACGCAGATGACACTCAACTCATTTTCAGGCTGCCCTCGGCCACCTCCTCCACCTCTCTCATCACTGATTGCCTAACTGCCATTCAAGATTGGTGTTCCGCCAATGATCTTTGTCTTAATGCCAGCAAGACAGAGATCCTCCTCATTGGCACACCATCATCTTGCTTTCCCCTCACTCTCTGGCCGGCCTCCCTTGGCCTTCATCCTATCCCCACCTGCGAGGCCAAGAAACTTGGTGTCACCTTTGATTCCACACTCTCCTTCTCCTCCCACATCGCTGATGTATCAAAAAAGTCAAACATCCGACTGCACCTCTTCAGAGGTATTCTTCCTTTCCTCTCATTCCCCCAGACGCTCACTGTCTCCCAGGCTCTGGTTCTCTCTAAGTTGGACTATTGCAAAAGCCTCTTTCTTAATCTACCTGCCTCTACTCTCCACCCTTTACAGCTTATCCAGAACAGGACTGCAAGACTTGTCCTTGGCCTCAAGCCCTGGAATCGTATCTCTCCAGCTCTGCAATCTCTCCATTGGCTCCCAGTGGATGCAAGGATTAAATTCAAAACCCTCTGCATTGTCCACAAGGCTTTCTGGGGCCTGGGTCCAACATACCTTCAGTTATCCCTCTGCAAATACCTCCCATCTCGAGCACTCCGCTCCTCTACCTCTAACTCCCTCAGGGTCAGTCGTTTCTCAAAGAAACGAGCTGGGGTAGAGCTCTGTCTTCGGCTGGGGCCTCCCTCTGGAACAGCCTCCCTGCCCCTCTAAAGATTGAGGAGAACCATCTCCAGTTCCGGAAGCACCTTAAAACCTTTCTCTTTGCTTCTGCCTTCTCCTCTCCTCTCCCCTGTTGATTCTACTCTCCCTTGGCACCATGCACCTGGCCACCCTCTGTCCTCCGGGCCCAGGTACCTGCTCATCTTGCCACTCTCACGCATTGCCTCCAGGCCATGCATTGCACTGGGGTCTGTATCTGTACCCATACAGCCCTCCACTTTTCTTCCTGCACTTTCAGACCTACCCGGCCTGCTGCCATAAACCCAGCACTTGTCACTTGCTGGCTGCACTCCCATTGTTGGTTGCCTTTTTATTTATTATTTTATTATTATTTTTATTTTTTCCTTCTCGCTCCGCACTCTCCTTTTGTTCCCCCTTCCATGCACTTCTCCTCCTTCCCCCTCTACCCTGCACTTACACGTTCTCAATGTCACTGGGCCTAGTAAGATCGTTGTTTTTGTTATCCCCTGTTTCCCTTCCCTTGCCTTGTCACGCTCTGAAACACTTGTTTATGAGCGCGATAGAAATAAAATATCAATATCAATAGTTTAGCAACAGAGGTTTCACTAGACTGACCTGGTTTCCCATAGGACTACCGTTTTTCTGTTTGTGGCCCTCTTCAGGGTGGTTGGAATTTGAATTCTCTTTTCTATCTTTCTTTTGCTGCTTCCCCTCATCCTTTTTGTTATTCGCCCCAGAATCCTTGTGAGTGGTGCTGTTGGGGACCCACAAGTCGGCAGCCTTTGCTAACTTCTTGGGATCAATCTCTTTTCAGTCAGCCAAGTGCTGTCTCAGCTCAGGAGAGCAGGCCTCACAAATAGACTCTAACAAAAATAGATTTCTCATTCCTTTAAATGAGTTCACTCTGTAACCCTTAAACCAACCATCTAAGTTTTTCAAGCATTCACACAACCAGGTGGCCCAAGGGGTACCATCAGTCTTTTTGAGGGTCCTAAACCTCCTAAATTACTGGGAAGGAGTTCTCGCAAATCTGGCTATAAAAGCCAGCTTCACATCCTCATTCTCCTGCCTTTCAAGATCACCCACCTCCATGCAGCAACAGCTGCAACTTGGGGGAGCCTAGACAAAAGCCAAGGAATCACCAGATTCCCTTTGATACCCTGAATCCCATGATTGTACTCAAAGGCATCCAACCAATCCAAAATATCAAGTTTCACATCATACATACTCACTGCTTATTTAGGCAGGCGATGCCTCTTGGGACTGGAAGACCTAGAGGACTCTGGGAGGGAATCCATTTAAGAGACTTTTTTTTTTTTTTCATTTCAGGAGCATGTTGCATTTCCAATTCCCTGAGTTTGATGTCTTCAGGTTTGACTTCAGCTTGAGCTGGTAACCTTTTGAATTTCAATTCAAGTCTCATTTTCTCAAGAGACACATATTCTGGACTCAGATATGTACCATGTGGGGTCCCAGTGGACATAGTTTGAGGAAGAAGGGCCTGCTGAAGCAAATAGGACTTTAGAGATAGACTCTGAGAAATAATCCTCATTATCAATTTAAACATGTCCTAGGTTAGTAGGTGTGGCAGGCCTACTTCCCAAACTTTGGTGATTCAACAACCTTGCAATTAATTAATTTGTCTTTCTTTTACCAGGGAGATTCCTGACTTGACACATTTCTTTCAGTTGATCCACTATTGAAATTATCAGGGCTTCCTGACTGACGTTATCCATATTTGGCATGTTAAAATTGCTGTTCTGATGGAACCTAGCCTTGTAAAGGTTTTAGTAGAATAAGAGTAAAGCAAATACCCAATGTAACAACTCTACATAGATCCTCACTGCTTTCCACCAGTGTTAGGCAAGATTGTATGCAGTACCCTGTGAGAGACTGCACCAGACGTGTCCTCTTGGCAATACTTAACCCGACCTTTGGTATAAGCATGTACTACACAGGTTGGTATAGTGACTGAGCAGCCAGGCTTATGTCAAGAGGGGTCAATGTGAGCTTTAGGGCTATAACATGGAGATACACAGTGATGAGTATCCAAATAAACACTTACACTTAAGGTTTCTTAATTAAACAATTATTTATTAATTTTAAAGTCATTTGAATAAACCTTCTTTAGAAGGGAGCACATTTCTGTAACACAAAAATATACTTCAAAATGCACACCCTCAGTTTCTTTAAATCAGTAGATACCCATTTGGGATGACACACAGACTCTTCCAACACCCTGAGGTGACCTAAATAACTAGGACACCGTGGACATTGATACATTACTGGCACATTTAGAGCAATACTGAGGTTAGTGTCAAAAGGAAAAGATGAGGGAATAAAACAATGGTTAACACATATTCTTAAGCAGGTAAGTACTTTTGAACCCTCAATACAAATTATGCATATGTGCCGCACCACGGCATGCGTAAAAAACTGAAGAATGTCTTCCTGATAAATAAATCTGTATTGTTTTGTTCTCCATGGTGTGTTTGCTCAGAGCTAGTAGTAATCTAGCTCTTTGGCAAGGCCTTAGTGACCTCCTGTCAAGCTAATGACCTGGGAAGCCTTTGACTCAACCCCCTCGTATCTTTGTACTACTTAACCCTCTCGAGTCAGGCCCCCTAAAAAAGAGGGTTCGCCCATCCTTTTTCTCCCCCAATACAAAGTACATTAACCCTTCCCCAGCTACACAAGTTATAGAATGTGTGACTTTTGTTGAGGGATAGTTAAAGAACACAGTCAGAGGTTAGAAGCGTTGTTCAGGGAGCCAGGACAGCCAATGTTAATTGAGCAAACATCTAGGTGAGCTGAAGCACTACTTTTAGGTAGATAAATGTCTTCCACAATGTTTTAGAAGTCTTTTTAGAAAATGATATCGCTGTTGGGCCACAAGCTGGGAAGCTTGTGAGGGACACAGCTGCAAGCAACTCTGCAATGGCAACCAAGACAAGTCTTAACTGAGAACTAGCAAGGCTACACAACAAGACGTAAGTACCTCTTAGTTTACAGTACATCAGGTCTGAAGAAATTGGTTCCATCTGTCTTCTGTTCCAGTTGTACTATGGCAGATCCTCTTGTTCCTGGGCCTCAGTCATGGGGACAAGAGGGAGGACATCTGAGGACTCCTGTACTACGGTTTGAAGGTCGGCGGCAGCAATGGGCAAACTTCAGATCAGCGGCACTTCAGGGTTTCAGCTTCTCAATAATAGCACCACCGCAGTTCTCGAATACCTTATGGACTTTCCTCTCATCTGGGGTCAAGCACTCTGTTGAGGTGGCTCAAGCTTGGTCAGTCCTGCTTCATGGGAGTCTGGAGGATCTTCCTGGAGCTTGGGTCTGACTTAAAGACGACACACTCGATACTGGTGTTCCTCTCCCTGGCAATCGGTTCCTGCAGTAGCAGTGGAAGTACAGCCCGCTCTGAGAGGATGTCCAGATGAGATTGTCTTGGGGTTGATTGGTCCCACCATCCCAAGCGGAGAAGTCGTCCTTTGCAGGGCTTCTCTAGTCGAGGCAAATTCAGAGCTTCAGCACTGCAGCCTGGCTTCACCTGGCAAACCAACGATCCAGGAGTTGCCGCAGGTGTCTCTTACAAGTTCTTCTTCGGATTCCTTTGTCCAGTGGTCATCTCTGCCTTCCAAGCAAAAGACCTTGCCTTTTATGCAGGTTTATCTCATTCATTTGCAGCCCAGCTGTCACTCTGACAGCAGGGTGGCTGTCCTCGAAGGACAGCCAGCCAATCACCTTTGGGTACATTCCTGTAACCAAGGGGATTAAGCACAGGGAGTTTCTGGCACCTCCCTCACTTCCTGCCCTGCCAGACACGATGGAGCCAGGGGCGGGTTTCAGCAGTGAAAGCCGCCAAAGACAAAATGAACAAAGGGACCAAACCTGCTTTGTCGCACAAAGTACATCTCAAGAAGGGCCGTTCCAACAAGAAATGGCGAAAAAAGGAGACTGTAGCCATTTTGACAACATGTGCACCCATGGGAGCTTTACTGCAGCTGCAATGGCAGCCTGTGGTAGAAACACACAATGGTAGGAAAAAGTAAACCACAGCCACCAGCCATTAATTGTAGAAAGGGTAACATAAAAATGTTACATGAGAAACTAGACAAAGGGTTTACTAAGTAACTACTCTAGCACCTTATTGCAAGATAGTGTGTGCTGGGTCTAGACAAGTTACAAATGTAAGTAAAATCTATTTCACTTCACTGCTCTTGGAAACAGTGGTTCATCCAAGAGAAAGTATTTTAACCTTTGGGAAATCTGAAACCCTTCCCTGTGCCACTGCACTGAAGGTGCTGTGTGCCACAATGTAAAAAGATGATGCATATGGAGTTTGTCAGCCTCCAAAGTCACAAGAAACACAGTTTTCAAATTAAAGAAAAATATATTAGAGAGTGGGAAAATGTCTCAACCTACCCACGATAAAAATTCAAATTCCTCCCATCCAGCAAAAGAGCTGGGGGTCTCTAAGGTAGAAGGGAATAAGCACAATGCTGAGAATTCTCCCTAACACTAGTATGCTTTCCTGGGCTGTGCAAAAACACATTTTTTCAAACAACCTTTGACCTGTTTGCAATAGGAATGGTTACAAGTTCAAATGTATTCCACTAATGAAGCCAACGCTAGAGAAGCTAAGCACGCTCCCACAGGAAGTGTTAGGAGAGAAGTTCAGATGTTGCAGCCTGAGCTGCACAGAAACAGCTGTTTTCATCGTTACCGTGAATACACAGTCTGTGATGCCAATTTAAGCAAATACAGGATTGCTTGTTAGAGGAAAGGTCGTTTCCATACATCAGTGACCTATTAGCTTTCAGACAGGAAATGCTAACCTTTGCTTCCGCATAGCATACAAAATGGAAGCGCGTGTATTATTTTATATTCCTCGTGAGCCGGAGCGTTCTGAGCAATCTATGAAATTATTTGGTATTGGATCAGGTTTAAAACCTTTCCACGGGAAAATACAATTTAATTTTGACCTTTTTGACTGGCTATGTAAAACATTATCAAATTACTTAAAACATAATGTCTGTTGCTGAATTGACTTGGAAGTCTCACCTCTGTGATAAATAAGCAGTTTTATGACTGGTTAGACAATGTTGGTTTTATAAATTATTACGCAGCTATGTGCTCTGAATGGTATACTCTAAGACTGTGCACATAGTCATCTTTCCTGTCATTTGTAGACAATGGAATACGCCAGAGGTCCCAAGTTTCATGTGCTAAATGTGTTATTTTTTTCAATAAGATGTATGCTTTAGTGAGCATTTCTGTAATTATATGCAGGAATGTGCAGAGCCTTTCAATAGGCCAGGGATGAATAAGGAAAACGTTATCCCAGCATCCCGCATAACCAGACGTTCTCAATTTGCAATTCCATTTTAAACTACTGAAATTACAAAAAGTGCATTGTGTACTGCACCTTAATTGTTATTGGATGAGGATTTTTTAAATTGCAGAAATGTTTTAGATTTGGTAATAACCAGCCCTACAGATAACGGATGTATTGGCCACTTTTATTTCAGACATATACGCAAATACTCACAGAAAATAAAAAAGGGAGTAAACATACTTCCAAGAAAAAATAGCTTTCACCCACAAAGCTGCAGGGAAATGTTTGGACCAGTAGTGCACATAGTACCATGGGAAGAAACGACTATTATTACTGCCTCATGGGAAGAAGTAAACCTGCATCTTGTTGTGTGCATGAATAGCTAGGTGCAAAGAAATCATTATTACAAAAACATTTCTGTTTTCCAGTTAAAACATGTTTACCTTCATATAAAATACTCCCATTGGGAATTGGAACCCTAAAAAATAATTGTACGTCCAACTTTAAAAAAGAGGGAGTAAAATACCCCCACTTCAAAATCGTATATGGAACTCTGGTAGCAACTGTTAAAACGGTTTTGATTTTATTGGGGACATATATGTGGCATTTTCCAAGCCCTTGATGAATGGAGCCATTCACATGCCACAGGTTTACAGTCCAAGATTCTCTGGTTACAGATGATAGAGTGCTTACAATGAACATGTGCTAATGGGGGGGGGGGGGGGTGACTCATGGTAAATTGGGGATGTTGCACACACTAGTCTCGTGGCAGGGAGGTTAGCGGGTAGTGCAGTATGACCTAACGTTCTTTCCTTACTGTTTATAGTAAGGTGGTAGCACCTAACGTGGTGTGGCAGGGAGAACCCGAGTGCCCAGGTGTATCCAGAGGATGCCTGATTGCTGGTCCTTTCTGTGCATGTCTACCGCATCCCTATGAGACGAGTTTTAGAGCTGCATTTTGTGAGAGTTTGCCCTGCAAGGTGCTGCCTCTGTCTTTGGTAGCCAGATCTGTATGGAGACTCTTGAAAATGCTGTTTTCAGATTTACTCAAGCCTCTTGGTGGGACATAATGAAGCTTTGAGTATGGTACGCTTTCTGTTGACTGCTGATTGTACACGCTGAGGCTTGAAATAATCACTGAGGGTGTTTTTTGGGGACAACGGGTGACCAGTATGAGTGTGTTCTTACTATTATTTTGTGAATGCAAAAGCGCTTAAATATTGGAGTGAATGTTACTGTCAAGTAGGAGTACTTCTGAAAGACAGCTGACACCAAGGGGCCATGTTTCCTCTTATTATGTACTTATGAATGAAATATCTGTGTATATGAGGACGATTTGGCAGTGGCAGAGGGTTGAGAAAAACACTGGAAGGCATATTTCTGGACTAAGATTTGACTCAATCAAAATGAATTCTATTAATGTTGGACGCAGTTTGATGTCATTATGCATCCAAATCTATATGCCATTCTGCCAGTCTCTGAGGGGCTCGTTGTTTTTAGTGAATTATTATTTGAGATACAGTTAGTTGTCACTGTCATACTGGAGCAGCATGATATTTTTCCAGGACAGAAGCACCAACCAATTTTACACGTAAAGATTACATTGCATTCCTGTCAATATGGATGCTTTGGAGTTGGCAGAATGGAGAGGAAAGGTCAACAATCAGTATGCATTAATTTGCATGTTTTGTTGGAAGGAGGCAAATCAAGAGAGTACCGTGTTTTAGATGTCTATGTGGGCTGGGGAAACTGAAAATAGAGAATTGATGCTAATATCCCCTACTCTTGACAACAACTTATTAGGAAAGTATATTTCCTTTTATTGACTCCCCTACAACCTTTTTTGCCAATGAAAACACATCATTTTTTTCCCTCTTCACACTTGCATCCCCGTCAGTCTCTCTTCCATACGTCACTGGGTGGAGTTCGGCTCTCTAATGCGTGTCTCTTTAAAAAACGAATTTGCTCAAGATCTCCTTATGGCCCACCTTTTCTCCTTCTCCTTAATTACATCCACTCGACTTTGCTAAGTCATTCCCTATTGCTTGCAAGCTGGTTCTCCATGATAGTGACCTTTTTAGCTCAAGCAGCTTATCACCTCGATGACCAGACCAGGCACGTTTAACCTGCTCAAAATCCAGGAACTCTGACTAGCCCTCACACTTCTACAAACCATAAAGCAACACAATCATAAAGGTAAATCAGGGACAATCAAGAGATATACCTCCTTCACCACTAGTGGTAATGTGGGGAGAGGGAAGGCTATACTCTTAAGAAGGGAGAGAGGTGAACCAGTAGTGACCCAAACAATACATTATCACAGTCCAAAATAAAGAGGATGTCCAATCAAGGTTTGATACAAATATAATCACTTTAATAAAACAAACCGTTTGCACGTTGAACCCAAGAGATTGCTATACAATAACCCACCTCAAAGGAAAGAATAAAGAAGATGCAACACACTCAAAAGTAGCACTCTGAGTGTAGATACAGGGGTGGGAGGTAGGTAAGGTACTACCATTAAAAGGACATTAGGTTGAAAACAGGAACAATCATGACCCAAACAGGCTACAGGTTCCAAGTGAACCCTGGGGGCAGTTCAGTGTCAATAATACCTGTTGGACTGATGCCTCAAACCCGGTGTCACACGACAATTAAATCTGATCAGACTCAGTTCGGGCACATAAAATTGTGGAGGCCCCGGCAGCAAGCCAGCATCAAGCTTGTTTGTTTGTTTTTATTACTTGTATTGCGCACCAGACCCAGGGGTAACCGGGCGCATTTTTATAAAACAGTTTACAGCTTAGTTACAGGAAAAACACATGGCAGAAAGAAACAAGAAATATACAAAGAATATATATACACAATATAAACAACAGGCAGGAGTGCTGGTGCACGTATTTACAGTTCTACTTAAGCAGGCAGTAACTGCTAGGCAGTAGGTGTGTGCAAAATGCAGAAGCGAAGAGAGATGCAGGATAAGTCCAGGCAGGATGGTAGTCTGTTATTTGTCTGCGTCTTTAATCCACCTTGTAAAGTGGTGTCGGAAGATGAAGTATGGTTGTTTTGTCCAGAGGCAAAGGGTGGATGTTCAATGTAGCAGGTCAGGCAGTGCCAAGAATGCTTTGCAGTTGAAGAGGAGGAGCCAAGTACCCCCACCTCAACCACTTCGCCTATATTGCCAGTATGTTGGGAACCAGAGAATGTGACATACACAGAACAGTTAAAATTACAAAGGTCAGAGTATGAAAACCGTGCAGTACCTTTATGAACAATAATACCTAAGAGAATCCTAGAAGCAAGATTCCCATTGGAGAAGTCATACCTACATTCAAAGAAGTATGATAGTTGTTTAAATGAAATTCCTGAAGAAGCAGAGCAAATGAACGGGAAAGGCGAATGGTGACGTCACACTGAGTCGAGTTGACGTACATAGAGGATGCAGAGAACTAAGGGAATGAAGATATTCTATAAGGCATCAAGAAAATATCAAGGATAAGTGACATCTTGGGATCAAGAATAAGAAGCTTATGCCACAGTACTGATGAAGATATCCAGTCATTTTACACGTGTACAGTTGAAAGAAATGCAAGCAGATGAAATAATCATGAGGCTAGCTTTATTGTGAGTAGATTATGGCAGCGCCAATATAAACATATATGTAATCAATCAGTAAAGGATGGATGTTTCCACTACACATTATAGCAGTGTTGGACTTGAACAAGAAGGCCTCATTTTCAGTGTGTCGCAGTTAAAAAGCAGCTTGAATTAACAGAATAAATCTCAGAAAGCAAAGTTGGATGAGCTAATGAAGCCAAGGTCTTATCAAACCGGATCAAACTGGCATTGGATACAAATCATGTGAAAGAACAGAAGTCTTTTTCAGAAGGCATGAACAAAACAATAAAGACATCCGAGGTATATTAGAAAATAGTATTTTAAATGCACGAAAGGCTCAATTTCATGGTCTGCAGTCACGTGGAAGGATGAAGCTTGACAAACAAGATGGTCACGCCTAGGCATGAGGGCAGACCGTGCCTTCACTCCCTGAATTTCTCAGAGCTAAGAACACTCTCAAGGCCGAGCTTCAAAGCCCCAATTGACAGTAAACCCCTGAGGTGATGATGGATTAGTATGCTAATTGGTGGGAAGCTATGGATAAAGCGAGCTCACCAGCACCTGGATGGCCAGCCTGCATGCTACAAGATGTAGGTGGAAAAGTACTGACATAGGTTAGACTCCAACCAACTGTAGAGGACCGCGTAGTTAAGGGTCCTATAGTTTTTGGAACCAATGGGACATTGTACATTTAGTGATGTTCACAGTGGTCAATTTTAGGGAAGCGCTTAGTTGCCCCACCTGATGTTAAGTAGCCAATCACTTTCATTCACTGTCCCACAATAGCATAGAACATATACTTAGATGATTCACTGAGAGCCTACCACTACTGCCCATAGGTTTTTGTAGTTTGCCACCTAGGATGACGTTAGTAACACATAGGTTAATGTCATCAATGATGAGTTCTCTGTATAAGAGTTCAGTTTTTTATGAAATGCGTTGAGTAAGAGGATCGAGCGAGTTTGTTGATGTTTGTTGTACTCCCTGTTTTAGACACTTGATATTAAAACAGTTATCCTTTTGCCAAACTACCTAAGTCATTTGGATTACTGATGTATGAATACAATATGCATCCCCATCCATCTCCAGGGTATTGCTACTCATTGTAAAGGGCTGGGATATCCAGTTCACGTGGTAGCATAGAGATGATGTTTTTTTTTTTTTTAAACCATCAACATAAGTAAAGTTTGGAGTCCAGGAAATATTGCATGACCTTTGTCATTTGGCTGATAGAACGTGAAGCTCCCCGTAGATAGTGGTTAGTTTAAATACCAAAACTTGCAAGTTGGGTGCACAAAATCCCCTCCCACATCTACGAGAAGCTGATGTGACGCTCACCTGGCTCCCACGGAGGCGTGGGCGTGGCTGGGACTGCTGTGACCTCTTCTGCAGAGATGTGTAAGACCCGGAAGATGGACTGGACTGGATTCCCCAACCTGGCTTTTCTGGCTCGGAGGAATATCCCACTGTGTGTGAAAAGGAAGGGTTAATAGTCTGCGGGTGATGTTCCGACCTCCCACTTCCCTTCTCTCCCTCCGTGAAACCCTTTTGGGATTCCCTGCGAAGACTCACCTTAGGGACCGAAATGATGAGCTCTCCTTCCTGCTTCTGATGCAGGGGCGCGTTGTGATTCCAGTTACTTCACTGGATTGATGAGTTTAAACTAGTTTGTCCATTCCCGTCGTACCGCAAATGTTTATGGCAAGTTTGGGTTTATATTCACTCATCTGTTCTTTTCTTTCGCAGGTGCTGGAGAAGATTCCGGGCTGCAGGCGATTTGGATGAAGCCAAATTCTGGTAAGAATTCCGATGAGAGATTCCTTTGCAGTTTTAAGTATCTCCTTTAATGTCCAACGTCTTTTTCCCCATAGGGGCTGGGGTACGGCAATGCCGGAGGTAAGGCGCCGACCCGAAAAGAGCTGCTGTGTCTCTCTTGCAAATGGGTAAGTCTTGAGTGAGCGTATTGCTAATGTTCTCACATGCTCTCACTAATACAATGTCTGTTTCTTTTCCCCTTAGGGGCCGGGGTGCTGAGATGCCGAAGGTATGGCACAAACCCGAAGGCGGAGAGGGAATTGAACCACAGGTAAGTTCTACTTAGATTTGTGTTTCCCTTCTCACCTCTCTTTCTCCTTCCTTCCAATAGGTGCTGGATGGCGGTGGAAGCTCCGGATGGACGTTGCAGGACTCGAAAACGCCACGTGCAGGTGAGTGAAATGCAGCGTGCTGCGCGCGACGCGATGCGCGTTTAAAATGTTTGCCTTCTTTGCAGGATCGTCGGCGTGCAGAATCCGGAGTGCAGATGTATCAGGTAAGGTTCTTGTTTCCACCTGTTCTCTTCCCTTTTCTTCTTTAGGTGTTTCCAGGATGCTGGCAGGCATGATGGAGGACCAAGGCAGGAGCAGGCACGGTGAGCGTCCAGCTGCTAACTGCAGAACAACGCGAAGCGTGGTCTGCTGCTTGGGTGTGGCTTAAATAGCCTTTCAAGTAGTTCCAGGTATGTATTCTTCCCCCAGAAATATGTATTCCTCCACCGTTCACACCCTAGAGATCAAGTAGTCCCTAGAAAAATAGTTCCTTCCAGTCTTGGAAGTTGCAGCATGGTCTGCACAGGTAAGTTTACACCAAGCACTACTCCCAACCTACTTCTGTATGAGCCTGGCGCCGATGGTGCCAGGACTGATGTCTCCTATGAGCCTGACGCCAACGGTGCCAGGACTGAGTCCAAAGGGCCCCCATCTGGGGCTGCTGGGACTTCCCTTGAATGCATGGTGTCTGTCTCTGAGGGTGCCGGGCCTGGTTTGGCTCCTTGGAGGCAGGCATCATGACAGTACCTCCCCCCAAGGCCCCTCCCAAGGGTGTCCAACCTGGAGGCCTCGGTTTATTTGGGAACTTCCGGTGAAAATTCTGTATTAGTCGAGGTGCATGTACATTCTCACTTGGTTCCCAAGATCTTTCCTGAGGTCCATATCCTTTCCAATCAATCAGATAAAAGAGTTTTGACTTGGACATCTTAGAATCCAATATGTCCTTAACTTCGAATTCCAATTCCCCATCTATTGGAATTGGTTCTGGTGGTTTGCATAACCTGGTTCCGGGTGGTACTGGTTTCAACAGTGATACGTGAAAAACGGGATGGATTTTCATATTAGGTGGTAGATCGAGTTTGAAGGCTACCGGGTTAATGATAGCTTTGATTGGATAAGGACCTATATATCTTGGGTTAAAAGTTCGTGGACCTTTAAGCGGTAAATGTCTAGTTGCAAGCCACACTTGGTCTCCTACTTTGTAAGGAGGTACTTTACTTCGATGTAAATCAGCATTTTCCTTGTACCTTTCTTTGGCTTGTTGTAAATGAGTCTTTGCTTCCTTGAAGGCTTGGGTTATTGTGGCATGTAAATGATCCACGGCGGGCATTTCAAGGCTTTTAGGGGATTCAAGGTCTGAAGTCCTGGGATGATGGCCGAATAGGGTAAAGAAAGGAGTCTGACCCGTTCCAGAATGCACAGAATTGTTGTACGCGTACTCGGCAATCCATAGAATATCCTTCCAATTACCCTCAGATTGAGGTAACATACACCGCAGATACTGTTCCAGGGTCTGGTTTGTTCTTTCGGTTTGACCATCGGTTTGAGGATGGTGGCTGGTGGATAATCGCATATCAACTTGGGCCATTTGGCAACACCTTTTCCAGAAATGAGAAATAAATTGACTTCCCCGATCAGAAACCAATATGGATGGGAAGCCATGTAAACGAAAAACATTTTCAAGAAATTCCTTTGCTAAGGTGGGGGCTGAAGGCAACCCCTTCAATGGGATAAAATGAGCCATCTTGGAGAAGAGGTCTACAATCACCAGGATAGTATTATACCCATGACTAGGAGGCAGGTCAGTTATAAAGTCCATCGATAAGGTGTGCCACGGTGCCGGAGGGATGTCCAGGGGCCGTAAAGGACCGGCTGGTTTTTGCTTCTGACTTTAATTTTGGGCGCACACTCCGCAGGTCATCACAAAGGATTTAATATCCTTTCGCCAGGATGGCCACCAGAAATGCCGTTTGATCTTTTCCTCTGTTTTAGCGATGCGCGGGTGTCCTTCCATTAGTGTATCATGATAATGTGCTATAACGAGTTCTTGCAATTCCTTGTGAGGCAGAAATAACCGCCCTTGGAAATTGGGTAAATCATTATTAATGGAATAGTTTGAGCCTTTCTGGCTCCATTCTTGTAAAGCTGTAGCGTCGAAAAGCAATTTAACTCTACCTTGAACATCCTCAATAGTTTGAGAAGAGATTACACCCAAAATCCTCTGTTCGGGAATAATCAGAACTTGCTCTATACTTGAGGCAATGTCACCCATTCCAATTCGAGATAGAGCGTCTGCCTTGCCATTCTTGCAACCCGGGCGATATGTGATTATAAAGTCAAATTCTGCAAAGAACAGAGCCCAACGGAGTTGACGAGAAGATTGAGCTTTGGCCGTTTTCAAGTATTGCAAGTTCCTGTGATCTGTAATCACTGTAACGGTGTGTCTTGCTCCGAGCAGGTAGTGACGCCAAGCTTTGAAAGCTGACTTAATAGCCAACAGTTCCTTGTCTGTGAGTCCGTAGTTCACTTCAGGAGCCGAGAATTTCCTGGACCAATAGGCTACGGGATGTAGTTGATTTGAAACTGGATCCCTTTGAGAAAGGACAGCCCCCATGGCTAAACTAGAAGCGTCGGTTTCCACAACGTAAGGGAGGTCCGGACGAGAATGTTTTAACACAGGTGCGGAGGTGAATTTGGTTTTTAGTTCCTGAAAGGCTTGTTCTGCCTCCTTAGACCACTCGAAGCGTCTGTTTTTTCGTAGGAGCACCGTGATGGGTTGAACCACTCAAGAAAATTCCGGGATAAACCTTCTGTAAAAATTGGCAAAACCTAGCATACTTTGAACTCCTTTCACAGAACTAGGAGACGGCCATTTGAGGATCGCATCCACTTTCAGTGAGTCCATTCGGACTCCTTTAGGTGTTAGGACGAATCCGAGAAACTCAACTTCCGTAACATGAAAAAGGCATTTTTCAAGTTTTGCAAACAGTTTGTGCTGGCGCAGTTTCTCCAAGACAGTTCTAACATGTTTTCGGTGATCGTATTCCGAGGAGGAGTACACCAGGATGTCGTCAATATATACAATGACACAAACATCGATGAGATCTCGAAAAACGTCATTCATAAAATATTGAAAGGCAGCAGGTGCGTTGCACAACCCGAAAGGCATTACCTGGTACTCAAAGAGTCCGTATTTGGTGCGGAAGGCAGTTTTCCATTCGTCGCCTTCTCTGACGCGCACCAGGTGGTAAGCTCCCTTAAATCTAACTTAGTATAGATACAAGCATCTTTTACCTGGTCAAGGAGCTCAGGGATCAAGGGCAGAGGATAACGATTCTTGACCGTTATCTGATTTAAGGCGCGGTAGTCAATGCAAGTTCTAAGGTTGCCTTCTTTTTTTGGTACGAAGAATAGAGCTGAGGAAGCAGGTGACTTTGACGGGCGAATAAAACCATTGGCAAGGTACTGATCCAAATACTGTCGCAAATGAAGGTTCTCCGGTTCAGTAAGGGCATAGATTCTACTACAAGGCGGTTGAGCATCGGGTACAAGGTCGATCTGACAATCATATGGCCTGTGAGGAGGTCAGGTGTTGGCCTGTTCCTTTTGGAAGACGTCTTGAAAGTCTTGATACTCAAAAGGTAATGGTACTGTTGTAGAGGTTACTGAGGCTAGACCCATCTGTGGATTTCCTGGATAACACTTTTGTGCACAATCAGGGAAGGTTATGCTCTTTGCTCGCCAGTCAATTCGAGGATTATGTGTTTCTAACCAAGGGATCCCTAAGATTACCTGAAATTGTGGACCATTGATTACGTCAAACACTATGGTTTCCCGATGGCCATCTTGGCCAACCAGTGTCATTTCCGTGGTAGAGTGTGTTACCGGCCCAGAGGCAATTTCGGTTCCATCAACCGTGGTAATGACATCCTTGGTGGTTTTTGGACGGAGAGGGAGACCAATCCTGGAAGCCAATTCAAGGTCAACATAATTTCCAATAGCCCCACTGTCGAGGTAGGCTTTTATTCCGTGCAACCGTTGAGGCTGTTTTGGATCTATGAGGACCATAGGCATGATGAAATGCGAGGTCAAAGAGTCTGTCTTCACGCTCGGCAAGCGGACCTCTACGCTTGTCGGGCTTGGTCGTTTCCCGAATCAGGTTCTGGAAGATTACTGTCTGTGGCTCCAACCACCTTCTTAGGTGGTTTTACCGGGCAATCCCGCAGGAAGTGTCCAGAAGCTCCACAGTAAAGACATAATTGTTTTTGTCTTCTTCTTTCTCGTTCTTTCTGATTTAGTGGTCCTTTAATTCCCCTAATTTGCATTGGCTCTGAAGCGTCGGTACCCTTGGGGCTTGTGTGGGTTTTGATCAGAACTCGGGTTTCAAATCTGGACTGATCCACTTTTCTATTCTGGAGTCTATGATCAAGTTGGACCACTAAGTCAATGTATTCTGCGCAGAGTTGAGGCGGGTTCACTATTTGAGCAAGAACGTCTTTTAGTTCTCCACGCAGACCTCGGTGGAATAGTGTAATTCTTTTATTCTCAGGCCACCCAGTCTCTACGACCAATCTGTTAAATGTTGCTATATAAGATAGGAGATCTTGGTTTCCTTGCCGCAAGGACAGAAGTTCGTTATCCAAGGCCTCACGCTGAGCGTGTCGAGCGAATAATCTTTCCATGCTTGCCTGGAAGCCTTGAAAGTCCTGAAGGATTGGGTCGTCTTGATTTACCAACGGAATCGACCAATCGGCAGCACTGCCGCTGAGATAAGATAGCACAAAAGCCACCTTGGTTTGGTCATTAGGGAAGGCCCCAGGTCTGCATATGAAATGTAAACGACATTGATTCATGAAAACGGCGTATTTCTTGGGATCCCCAGTAAAACGCTCAGCGGGGGCCAGAGGCATATTTCCTGGCAGGTTAATTTGCACCGGTTTGGTTGAAACCATCGGAGTGGAATTCATCCCGGAGCCAGGTAAAGGCGTTTGTCCTGCCTGACTCTGCAAAAGCTGTTTAGCCAAATCATCAGTTTGTTCTTTGGATAAGATTAGTTCCCTTCTAAGGGCGTTAGTTTCCTGGCGGGCGGCATGCACTTCTGCCCGTAATTCCCCCAATAATTGGGCCATTTGGTCTGTCTCGGAAGTCTCCATGGCGCCTGCGTGGGAAATTATGGAAAGGCTTCGCGTTTTGTGACGCTCACCTGGCTCCCACGGAGGCGCGGGCGTGGCTGGGACTGCTGTGACCTCTTCTGCAGAGATGCGTAAGACCCGGAAGATGGACTGGACTGGATTCCCCAACCTGGCTTTTCTGGCTCGGAGGAATATCCCACTGTGTGTGAAAAGGAAGGGTTAATAGTCTGCGGGTGATGTTCCGACCTCCCACTTTCCTTCTCTCCCTCCGTGAAACCCTTTTGGGATTCCCTGCGAAGACTCACCTTAGGGACCAAAATGACGAGCTCTCCTTCCTGCTTCTGATGCAGGGGCGCGTTGAGATTCCAGTTACGTCACTGGATTGATGAGTTTAAACTAGTTTGTCCATTCCCGTCATACCGCAAATGTTTATGGCAAGTTTGGGTTTATATTCACTCATCTGTTCTTTTCTTTCGCAGGTGCTGGCAAAGATTCCGGGCTGCAGGCGATTTGGATGAAGCCAAATTCTGGTAAGAATTCCGATGAGAGATTCCTTTGCAGTTTCAAGTATCTCCTTTAATGTCCAATGTCTTTTTCCCCATAGGGGCCGGGGTACGGCAATGCCGGAGGTAAGGCGCCGACCCGAAAAGAGCTGCTGTGTCTCTCTTGCAAATGGGTAAGTCTTGAGTGACCGTATTGCTAATGTTCTCACATGCTCTCACTAATACAATGTCTGTTTCTTTTCCCCTTAGGGACCGGGGTGGTGAGATGCCGAAGGTATGGCACAAACCCGAAGGCGGAGAGGGAATTGAACCACAGGTAAGTTCTACTTAGATTCGTGTTTCCCTTCTCACCTCTCTTTCTCCTTCCATCCAATAGGTGCTGGATGGCGGTGGAAGCTCCGGATGGACGTCGCAGGACTCGAAAACGCCACGTGCAGGTGAGTGAAATGCAGCGTGCTGCGCGCGACGCAATGCGCGTTTAAAATGTTTGCCTTCTTTGCAGGATCGTCGGCGTGCAGAATCCGGAGTGCGGATGTATCAGGAAAGGTTCTTCTTTAAACCTGTTCTCTTCCCTTTTCTTCTTTAGGTGTTTCCAGGATGCTGGCAGGCGTGATGGAGGACCAAGGCAGGAGCAGGCATGGTGAGCGTCCAGCTGCTAAGTGCAGTGGTCTGCTGCTTGGGTGTGGCTTAAATAGCCTTTCAAGTAGTTCCAGGTATGTATTCTTCCACCAGAAATATGTATTCCTCCACCGGTCACACCCTAGAGATCAAGTAGTCCCTAGAAAAATAGTTCCTTCCAGTCTTGGAAGTTGCAGCATGGTCTGCACAGGTAAGTTTACACCAAGCACTACTCCCAACCTACTTCTGTATGAGCCTGGCGCCGATGGTGCCAGGACTGATGTCTCCTATGAGCCTGACGCCAACGGTGCCAGGACTGAGTCCAAAGGGCCCCCATCTGGGGCTGCTGGGACTTCCCTTGAATGCATGGTGTCTGTCTCTGAGGGTGCCGGGCCTGGTTTGGCTCCTTGGAGGCAGGCATCATGACAGCTGATCACACGAAGGTTGAAGAGGAGGTAAAAGAGGCGTACGATCCTGAGAGTCGGAAGACAAACATGCAATTGGTGAGTAAAAACTAAGGAGAGTGGCAAAACAATGTATGGGCAGTGAATGAAAAGAAGTGATAAGGGCGAAAAAAGAGTAACAGAGGAAAGCGGGATAAACATAACATGAGAATTAGTATAAAGCATTGAATAGAACTTGACTTGTGTACAGACAAGCTATAGAGATACCGTGAGAAGATATCATGCGAGAGAGAGTCACCCTGGCCTGTGTTTTAAAGAACATATCAGAAGAAATCTTAACCTAGAGTCCCATAGTTTATGACGTAAGAGACGAGTTCGATTTAAGGTGAACCTAAGGAGATTAATTTGAACACCGCAGGTGTATTTTAGTGGGTAAGATAGGTCCCAGAGAAGGGCTGTAGAGAAGAATATATGTGACCCGTTGAGTATGCCTGTTTGTCTGTTCGTTTTATCTATTCATGTACTGATGAGGACGTCATAATTGAATGAGATTGGTAACAAATAGAGAAGTGTGAAAAAGAAATTAATTGATTGTTTTAAATTGAGCTTGATGGTTGTTTTTTAGCAAGATTAAAGTAAAAAGTGTGATCAAAGGGATTGGAGCCTGAGACGAGTGGTGCACGCTCATATTGTGTTATTTTTCTGAAACATACTTTTAAATCTGTGCATTAAACAAACAAGTGTCAAACAGGTTAAGAGAGACGAGTTGAGAATGGAGGATATTACTCCACTTGTGCATCTCTGCAAGCAGACATTATAGTGCAGAGTGGGTTAAAGGAACCGCAGACAAAACGTTTATGCCATGGCTGTAAGGAGGGTCACTATCGAAGGCAGTCCTGTAGCACATGATGACATATTTGCATGCAGCGTATAATGGGAAGAAGCTAGACAAGCGACTAGTGAGCTTATAGCTTTGGAAAATGTACCAGGAGGAACGAGATGAGCCGCCTCCTTTAGATCGGTTACTCAATAAATGCAAAGAGGAGGGTGAAGAGCCCTCAGCTCCACCTACCCCGGCTGAAACAGAAAGCTAGAATAAGAAAGACGATGGGTTCTACTCGTTGAGGGAGCTTAAAGCAGCGGCAGGGTATAGCAACCCGGCATATGAGTCGTCTGGGCAAAGCAGTGACGAGGGTCCGGAGAAAAATACAGAGAGAGATGTAATCTCTAAGGTCCCGAAGGACAAGGAGAGATGCAATAAGGAGAGAAGCGATCAAGCAAAAACATCTGTAGACATAGGAAGAGATATAAAGAGACGGAGAGAAAGCTGATGAGTTAGCGCTTCTACAGAACAAATTGATGGGTGGTCAGATTTTGCCTAAACACGATGGTAAAGGCATCGAGGATGTAAGACAAAGAGAAGATCGAGATGAGCAAGATAAAAAGGCCAAAGAAAGGGGGGAACACTTGAAAGTCCAAGGGGTGAACAGGAAAGACAGAGATGGGAGCAGTTGTATCAAGATGAGCAATTGAAGAAACAAGAAAGAGCAGAGGTGCAAAGAAAATATTATAACAGTCAGAGAGCGATCGAAGAACAGGAGAGGCTAGAAAGAAAAAGAATAGAAGAGGCAGAACAAAAGCTAAGAGATAAGAGAATACAAAGACAAAGAGATGAGGAGATACAAAGGGCAAACGAGAGAAGGGATACAAAGAAAAAAGAGGAAGACAGGGTGAGAGAGGAAGCATGGAAAAGAATTACATTTTTTTCCAGAATATGAGTCATTGCCAGGCCCGTCTATAGCAAATCTAGAAGACGAGTTTGACTCTAGGAGTATTGGGGAAGCGATCAATAAGGTTTATCATGAATTGAGATCCCAGAAAGAATTAAAGGGGAAGGGAAAAATGAATGACTTGAGAGTACACAGCTGTATGAAACAGAGGGGACTTCATGTAGCACAAGGCCTAACGAGCTGTCTTTACATAGACTGACTCTGAACAGAGATGAAGATGAGAGAAGTTGCACGAGTTGGGCACAGGAAATGTCAGATGAAGATAGAGACACCTTCCGTGGGGAAGAGAGAGGTGACGCATGTGGTCCTGAGGGATGTCATTCTATGGAAAAGGAAGTTAGATGGTCAGATTTAAACACACCTATACCTAGGCTGTCAGAACCATTGACATAGTCAGACCGACCTAAAGGGCAACTCCATGGTGAGAGGGGGAATCGCCACCATATGTGAGCAGGTTGAGGTCATTGCCAGGTAGAAGGCGATGCAGAAATATCATCCCTGTAGTGGATAGACAAATGATGAGAAATGAGAGCGAGTTTGGAGCTTCACAGTTTCCCTTGTTAGAGAAAGGGGGAGCCAGGTCTCAGTATATACCATGGCCCCAGATGGACAAAGATAATTTAAGATGAAAACTCCTGACTCTAACTTCTGGCACGGGAAAATGGATACATGAGTTAGAAAAGATGACAGAAGGAAACACATTAGCTATAGGGGACATTAAGTGTCTCCTAATCGCCATACTTGGGGAGAGAGCTGATGACGTTTGGTCAAGGGCAGGATATGCTGTTGTTACTACAGTCAACACTGCTCATGATGGAGCACCGTTCAATAACTGCAGAGCGGCAGTATGGAAAGTGCTTATAGTGCTGTATCCGGACACGTCTGACATGGGAGCTATAATGACAAAAAAGATGGAGGAAGGAGATGATCCGCTTGTTTACATTCAAAATTTTCAAGAGGCATGGGCTTTGGAGACACGTGAATCTTGTGGAAAATCATTAACGGTGTTCTACCATATATTATGCCATGTGCTGCCAGACCCCGTGCAGAAACAACTCAAGAAGTTAGTTGGTATGGAAGCAAAACCATGGTCAGAGATTCAACTGACCATTGCACATTATTACAGACTCCTGCAGGAAAAGAATTGCAAAAAAGATGATGTTAGGAAAGGCGAAGAGGGAAAGCTAGTGCAGAAAACATTGTCTAAGTATGCCATTGAAGGGGCAATGCAGACTAGTGTAGATGGTTCGAATTCACAGCAGACAGCGAACATGCCACAGATGAATATTCAAAGGCAGTTCTATCAAGGGAATAATCACCCGGAGACTTGATGTGTTCAATACTATCCGTGATGCCGAATCCTCATGAGGAACCGAGGGTAGACGTCAGTATAAGAGGCAAATGTTTTTCATTTTTAGTAGACACAGGTGCAACACGCTCGTGTATACCAGAGGGGAAGTTTTCAATGTCTGGCATTGCCATGAATACTCAAGGTTTCACAGGAGCTAGGAGCAGAGTTCCTTTTACTGAAGAATTACCATTCTCTATAGGAGAGAGTGACATGTCGGTGCCACTACTATATTCGAGGCAGAAACCTGTCAATATATTGGGTCGAGATTTAATGACAAAGTTGAATATGACAAGTTTGTTTACTGATGAAGGCATAGTGTGTTCAACACCAGGAATGCTTTATTTAAACGTGAGTGAATGTATTATGACATTTGTAGGACAAATAACCATGCGAGCGATACCTTTAGAACTAGAGGTTTTTCATTATGGAGTACGCATTCTAGTAGGCAGCACCATGAGAATACCTGATGAACTTTTGTTAAGACCAAGGATACTTATGCTTGAAGAAAGTGGGACGAGTTTTTCCCTTGGAGCTACAAGCAGCCATTGTGCGAGGAAATATGGCTTTGCTTCATGGAAATGATGATAAAGGCAGACGATGGTGCGTAGTAATCGCCATCGGGGGAGGTTACAGATTGACTCACCTCACTGATGAAGATCTGTTTAGAGATCATCCATCTGATGACAAAGTAGTATTTGAGATGAGTATCACTTATTGGGTGAGAGCAATTAAATGAGAAGTTCCTCAGAAAATGATGATAGCACAAAAATGTCCTGAGTATTTTGAAGAGCATATGGCAAAAGTGCCAGTTTCCTCTAGTTCCTAATCCGGCTATGTACTTATGTAATATACCTGTTGAGCCAAAATATTTTACTTGTGATTGATTTGAAAAATGTATTTTTCTCAATCCCATTGCACAAAGACTCGAAGGATCTGACGTCATTTACCTTCAGACAAACACGTCTGAAAAGCACTCGTTTACCACAAGGGTATTGTGATCCTCCATCGATTTTCAATGGAGTCCTCCAGAGGGACTTAAGCAATATTGATTTAGAAAGTGTTGTGTTGCAATATGTAGATGACATTTATTTTGCAGCACTTCAGAGGAAGAGTGCAGACGCGATTCTGTTCAGCTGATGATTACACTTGCTGATAAAGGATATAAAGTTGACAAAAAGTTACAGTATTGTCAACAGGAAGTGTTGTACATAAGCCAATCAATTTCACATGAAGGAAAGAAGGTTACTCCCGAAAGAGCTCAGGCTATTTTAAAAACAGTAAAGCCACAGACGATAAAGCACATGCAGAGATTTCTGGGATTATGTAACTATGTCAGAGCATGGGTCTTTCATTACAGCTCATATATAAGGCCTTAATTACAGGCTTTAAAGAAAGCACAGGCAATGCAAGAGAAAATCGTGTGGACTGAGGAAATGGAAGAAGGGTTTGATGAATTGAAAAAAAGCAATTTGCAAAGCTCCAGTTTTAGGGATTCCTAATCATGCCGAGGAATTATTTTTATTTTTTTGCACACAGATGGCACTGTAATGACAGCAGTCCTCACACAGAGAACCACGTCGGGGCACAAGCAACTTGCATATTGCAGTGGGATTTTAGACCCAGTAATGAGCGGTCATTTTCCGTGCGAACAATCTTCAGAAGCCACTGCATTCCCCATAGAGAAAGCTGCAAGCATAGTGATGGGATGCTCCATGACGTCATTTGTTGAGCATGCACTATTTGCTATCCTCGAGAAACCAAAAGGCACATTGACATCTCAAAGTGCTTCGGCCTATGGGGTAGTCATATCGAATCCAGCAATTAAAATAGTCTGATGCAAGTGAATCTTGCCATTTTCATAGCTGAACCAATGACAGAGGGGCGCCTGTACACGATTGTGAAAATTATAAAGAGTTTTATGATGAAATCCCTAGGATAAAATAGTACGCTTTAGGAGGGGGAAAGATTGTTTTTATTGATGGTTTTTCAAGGATCAAGCAAAATGACAGACAGAGATATACGGGTGCCATTGTGGTGAAACACACAGCTGATGGGGAATTTCGGGTGCTTTTAAGTACTCAATTGCCATCTCATTATTCAGCACAGGCTTCAGAATTATTGGCATTGATACTCGCGCTCAAGAATCACGCAGACCAGGATGTAACAGTGTACAGTGAGTCCACCTATGTGATGTCAACGGTGCACACAGGATTAGCACGTTGGAAAAGGAGGGGCTACCTCCGAGCGGATGGCACTGCAGTGCAGCATGCTGCCTTATTGGACAGGCTCATTAAGACACTACAGTTCCCAGTAGGCATTGCAGTCGTTAAATGCGCAGGCCATACTAAAAGGGCAGATTTTATCTCATGTGGAAATCAAGCAGCAGACAATGAAGCCAAGCGCATTGCAATTGCAGATAAACTAATGATAAATGTCAAGACGCCGGATGTAAATGAAAAAATGGTTGTTATGATGAGTGTATCTGAAAATTATAATAACCTGTCAAAGACACAGCTGAAAGAGGTCCAGGGGGAAGTACCTCAAGATAAGAAGAATTTGTGGACGCAAAGAGATTGTTTTCTAAACCCCGCTGAAGCATTTTGGCGACAAGACAGCACTGGTAAACCGGTGATGCCTGTAGCCTTATTAAGGGTGGTGCTGGAATAGCTACACTCCCCCGTGCACACAACTAGGGAGAATCTCGCTGCAGCTATCGCTGAGGATTGGTTGATACCAAATCTGTTAGAGCGTGTTTCATTCTACCAAGTGAATAGTATAGTGTGTAAAAAATTCACGGCTAGGCATACACTGCGCACAGTTAGGGGAGTTATTCCAAGAACCAATGGCCCTTTTCAGCATTTGCATATCGACTATGCGACATGCTGCAAATATGTAATGGATACAGATACATGATTGTAGTAGTCTGTCCTTTTTCAAGATGGATTGAGGCTGGTCTGTGTACACACCCAGACTCTACCTGTGCAGCAAAATGTTTAGTGCGGGAAGTATTTCCTAGATGGGGAGTTTGTGAAGTAATGAGGTTGGATAATGGTCCTCATTTTGTGAATCAGATATTTGAACAGATATGCTTGTTGCTTGGTATAAAGCACAGGTTTTCTTCGGCTTATCATCCACAAGGAAATGGGATTTGCAAACGGCTCTACGGTTTGCTCAAAGAAAGAATAGCCAAATTGAAGCTGACCTTGAAGAAAGGGTGGTTGCATTGCCTACCACTGGTATTATATGCATTAAGGAACCAACCAGGTTCGGACCACCATCTCACCACCCATGAAATTGTGACAGGGAGACAAATGAGGAATTCCGTCACACCTACATCCAGAGTTAAAAGTGATGCTCGGCCTACCTCTGAACTGTTAGGAATGGAGCTATGTGGGTACCTTATGTCTATGACTTCAAGTATCTCTGTCATTTCAGAACAGCTACAGCGACAAGGGTGTGGGGCAGCATGGAATACAGAAGGAGATACTTCAACAGACAAATATAAAGAACTTTGTGTTCCCAACTTTTCCCTGGAGATGCGGTCCTAATCCGCATTTACACAAGGAAAAAGTGGGACATACCCCACTTTAATGGTCCTTTCATTGGGGAAGACGTCACGCTCTATGCTGTCAAAGTGCCGGGCAGGCGTCCTTGGACTTTCTTAGGTGATATCAAAGTTTATGCTGGACAAACCCCTCTGCCCCCACCCCCATCGGAAGCAAGCACAAGTATCGGGAAGAACCTCAGCACGTGCAGACTAGATTTGTGATAAGGAAGAATGACACAGAATCTGTCAAGTAAAAGACAAAGAGTTCATTGGACTGTGGGTCGGTTCAAATACTCTGTGCAGCCATTACAGGGTTAAAGAAATTAGCTTGAAATTAGCTTGGTTCTTGAGCCACAGGAGCTTGTTAGGCATGCTTAAGCCTTGATAAGAAGAAATATATGCCAAATTCTGAGTTCCTTTTCGACAATTGGAAGATGGTGCAATACCCTGATTCATTTCACACTGAGTTCCTGTTTGAATTTGTCCATGGTGATACCCAATGACAACGTTTCCAGGATCATATAAAAAGTTGTCCTCTTTATTCTGCACTCTTATCTGGCTATCGTTGGGAGAATTTCAAGTGTTCATATTTTTCTGCAAGATCCTAAGAATGGACCCATTGTAAGGAGTCTACTCACAGCAATCATCAAGCAAGGTTTGCAGTTTGCAGAGTACAGTGGGAATAGTGTAAATTCCCCTATCTGCGCATAATGCACACAGACTGGTTGGCCTTGTTTTATACTACCTAATTGAAGAATGTCCGCAGCTCGTTAATAGGCATACAGATGTCAGGTCATTCTTAAGGGACCCAAGAAATAATGCAGCGTTGAACGAAATTCTGAGGGACATTATCAATCAAGTGAACGCATATTCCGAGCAAACTCTGAGGTCAGAGTAAAACTTTCCTTTGAGGGACAGATCGAGAGGTTACTGGTAAAGAAATACTTTTGTTTAATGCTGAAAGAAATGTATCATGTCGTCTGGTCTGAAGCAGATTTTAGGCATAGATTGGGAACTGGTATATGTTATTGAACTTATCTAGAAAGTTGAAGAAGATGAGAACATTCTAAAAGGAGACTTTCTGGAGAAAACATCTAGAGTACATTTGGTGAAATCGTTTTTCTTCATATTTGAGAGGCATCTACATTTCATCTGATAAAACCTGATACAATGAGATCATTGAGAGTCTTGTCCTCGGTCAGCTAGGACAATGTGCAGAGTCAAGTCAACAATTTCCATTAGCAGTACATGATGTTGCAGTATTAAAATTTGTTTTTTCCTTCCTTAGGCAATAGAAATGGGTAGCATTAGTAGTAACATTGTTATGCCAGACACAGAGAGACGTCCACGTTGTCCACAAAACAGATGCTGTAAAATATCGTACCTTTGTAAAGTCAACTTTGTTCATAGTCTATTTTGTTCATAATTGTACTGCTTTCACTCACAGTACGCACGTCGTACTATATAAACGTACATGGAGCCAAGACTCCTGTGAATCTTCCTGAGCAGAAGGAAGGTATATTCGTGGCAGATACTAGGCAGCCAACACCCTATGTAGTCATTCCTGTTCCAAAGAAAGATGATACATTTCCTGAGTCTGAGAAAAATGTCACTAACAGTCATTCACATGCAAGAAGAGTCGTAGAAGTTATTTTTGGACATCAGAAACATGCTTTGCAAGAGAGACAGAAACAAGGGTTGTTGGGAAGTGAATCTACTACAGAGGTACACTTGAATGTTCCTACTCCTGAATTAGACAAGTCTAAGTTACCTTTTGGGGGAAGGTCACATAGAGAGTTTATAGTAGATTCGATATGGCTAACCTTTGCTTGGACCAAACAGAACATCCAGGATAGAAAGAAACTTTTAGACCTTTCTCCTACACAGGTAATGCATGCAAACATGCCTGGTCCTGTGATAAATGACCAAAGGGTAGTTCCTAAAAGGAAGTCACACATGGAGATTTTGCAAGACAATTTCATGCTCAAAAGGTATGCTGAGAGAATGAAGCCTCCTGAACTTTCACCTACTCAAGTAGTACAGATAAATGTACACAGATCACTAATCACTTCCTATGATTGATCCTATGAGGACGAGTTATGCTGCCGTACTTCATGAAATGATTATAGAACATCATGAGAGAAGAATAAGGCCTAAGAGAAGTTCCAAGGAGGATGATTTTGAGCTGAATGATTACATGAACAGTACAGCACACTTGGGAAATAACAAATGGTACCAATATATGAAGGAAGTGGGAAGAAGGACCTCAAAGGAGGGATGCTTTGTGTGTGCACTCCTGCCTTACAGTATGGGGAAATCCAAGATGTTCATAGCTATTGAAATAGACATCCAGGCAGCACGTTGCCTGTTGCACGTAGCACTTTGCCAAACAAGAGGCCATTTCATGTGCAGAGATGCCTATCTCAAAAGGGCAACTGATGGACAGACCCAGATGAAGATGATTATGTGCAAGATACAAAGACAATAGACAGAGAACACACCAAGAATCATGTGATCAGATATGAAAAGCCTGGAGAGGAATGAGCTGGAATCAGATGGGAAGTGAACAAGATACTTGACAGTCCAGGAAAATCTGAAGAAAAAATGCGTAGATGGAAGAAAGGAGGTAAAATGCAGATCTCGGGGATCAGTGTTATCACCAGAAGGATGGGAAGAAAGAGTGGTGATCTGCAGAGCATGGGTGGCCATTGGTTGTTACAAAACCGCCATTGACATTGCACAGATGGGCTGCAAGCCGTTATGGCTGAGACTTGCCAAGCTACTGACTTGGGTCGAAGATGGACGAGGACCCTTGCAGATTGTCCCATTGGAAAGTGAAAAATTGTTCTTCAGAACTAATGGCACAAGATTAATTGGAGAAAATCAGAATTGTGGACGCATCCCTGATGTACCAGAAATGAAGATTGGGACAGCAGTGATAATGGATCACTACTGGGCCTGCGGATCCAGAGCATATATAAAGTTGCCAGAGAATTGGGTTGGACGTTGTTCATTAGTGAATGTTCATGTTCCAGCTTTGGTGATTCCGAAAAGTGATCTGAATCTTGACAGTTTCCAGAAAGCAGATGCTCACCTGATAAAGAAGAGATCTGTGGAGCTGATGAAGAGAACAAAGAGAGATAACTATTTTTCAGCAAAATCCATAGAAGCTTTTTATGCTATTCCATATGAACACAGGCTGTTCAGTCAGACCTCATTGGTGTTCAAAATGATCTTGATGCCGAGAATCCAGGTTGGAGCAAATACCAAATGGCTGCAGATTACCAGATGGGAATTGCTACAGACGATCAACACAACTATCAAGGGATTCAATGCAATCAGAGAGGAGATGAGAACCATAAGACTGATGACTTTACAAAATACATATTTATTGGACATGACCACAGCAATGGATGGAGGTGTTTGTGGAAAAATCTGAGAATTATGTTACACATTCATCCTTTTCATGATGACGAGAATGGAAACTTGACAGAGGCCACAGACATGCTGACTACACTACATGGTCAAATGATAGACGATGTTGAAGACATTGCTGATGACAGCTGGTAAGGATCACTCTTTTCTTGGACTCCACAATGGATGTCAGACATTTTCAAGTTCCTTGGAGCCCTGATAGTGATGATATTGCTTGGATTTTGAGTGATCAAGTTGATAATCTTGCAATGCAGGAAGACAGCAAAGAAAGTAATAGGGATGACGATCATGATCGATGTTGAGCAGGGACGGAAGGCCAAAGACCCAAGTATCCATGCAGCTGAGGGAATGAAGTTCCTGTATCCAAGGAACCATAACAAATATGTGGGAAGATGGATCTATTGCAGTCCAAGTGGACAATGCCAACTCATGACATGGAACAAAGATGAGCATGTCAAATCAGTAGGTTGCCTGAAGGGAGTCATAAAGATATGGATCCCTAAGAAGCTCTTGGATGTGAAGGATGATGTGAGAGTGGTCAATGAGTCACCCAGAGGGGGGATTGTAAAGGAGGAGCCAAGTACCCCACCTCAAATACTTTGCCTATATTGCCTGTATGTTGGGAACAAGAGCATGTGACATACACAGATTAGTTAAAATGACAAAGGTCAGAGTAAGAAAACAATGCAGTACCTTTAAGAACACCAATAGCTAAGAGAATCCTAGAAGCAAGGTTCCCATTGAGGAAGCCATACCTGCATTCAAGGAAGCATGATAGTTGTGTAAATGAGATTCCTTAAGAAGCAGACCAAATTAACGGGAAAGGTGACATCAAGGAAAAGTGACATCTTGGGATCAAGATGCCACAGAACTGATGAAGCTATCAAGTAATTTGACACGTGTAGAGTTGCAATAATGCAAGCAGATGAAGTAATCATGAGGCTAGCTTTGTAGTGAGTAGATTGCGGCAAGCGCCAATATATACATATATGTCATCAATCAAGTAAAGCATTGATGTTTCCACTACGCATTATAGCAGTGCTGGACTTTAACAAGAAGGCCTCATTTTCAGTGTGTTGCAGTTAAAAAGCATCTTGAATTAACAGAATGAATCTCAGAAAGAAAAGTTGGATAAGCTAAAGAAGCCAAGGTCTTATCAAACCGGAGCAAACTGACATTGTATACAAATCGTGTGAAAGAACAGAACTCTTGTTCAGAAGGCATATACAAAACACAAAAAAACGTCAGTGGTCTTTTAGAAAATAGTATTTTAAATGCACAAAAGGCTCAATTTTATGGTCTCCAGTCACGTGGAAGGATGAGGCTGGACGAACGGATGGTCACACCTACTCATGAGGGCAGACCGTGCCTTCACTCCCTGAATTTCTCAAAGATAAGAACACTCTCAAAGCCGAGCTTCAAAGCCCTAATTGACAGTAGACCACTGAGGTGATGATGGATTAGTATGCTAATTGGTGGGAAGCTATGGTTAAGGTGAGCTCACCAGCACCTGGACGGCCAGCCTGCATGCTGCTAGGTGTAGGTGGAAAAGTACTGACAGAGATTAGAAGCCAACCAATTGTAGAGGACCACGTAATTAAGGGTCTTATAGTTTGTGTAACCAATGGGACGTCATACATTTAGTGACGTTCATAGTGGTCATTTTTAGGGAAGGGCTTAGTTGCCCTACCTGATGTTAAGTAGCCAATCACTTTCATTCACTGTCCCATACTATCATAGGACATATCCTTAGATGATTCACTGATAGCCTATCACTACTGCCCATACATTTTTGTAGTTTGCCACATAGGATGACGTTAGTAACACGTAGGTTAACATCCTCCATGACGAGTTCTCTGTATAAGATCTCAGTTCTTTTATGAAATGCGTTAAGAGTATCGAGCGAGTTCGATGATGTTCGTTGTACTCCCTGTTTTAGACACTTGATATTAAAACAGTTATCCTTTTGTCAAACTACCTGAGTCGTTTCGATTATTGATGTATAAATATAATTTACATCCCCCATCCATCTTCAGGGTGTTGCTACTCATCTTAAAGGGCTGGGATATCCAGTTCACAGTTGACTAGGCTGAGTCAGGATTTATCCGCTTGGGGGGCTCGGGGAGTGTCACTCCAGCGGTTCGAATCAGTAGGCGACAGTTGTAAAAGTAGTGATTGAGGGTACGTCAAGGTGCTATCAATGATCAGGCTAGCTGGACCGAGCTGTGGTTGTACCCTACGGTTAGAGTTGGCAAGTGGCACTCCAGAGATTCGGTTCAGGTTCCTCCATTGAGCAGTCGCTTCAGGCCTAGTGGGTGACGTGCTTCGCTAGGACTCAGCACAGTGTCAAGATGGTTTAGATGCAGTGCAATAGTTTGGCTTGTTGGAGAAATGCAGACACCAGCACCAGTACCTTTCCTATTTTTCAGGATGCAAGTAACACAGAGGAACCGGTTCGGTGTGGGAGAACAGAGCTCTCTGACTAGTGTAGTCCTCCGATTTCTGTATGGCCTTCGCAACAGACTCGAGGACAGGATACTCCAGTTCAGAGTCTGCTGGGAAAGAGAAACAGCAAGAAACAAGAAGTTGGAAGACTCATTTCATGCAGCACACTGGTGTGTGGCTACTCCCCTGAATGGGTGTGCTCCTTTGATACCTGGGCCACTGACAGCTGCCTGTGGTGCAGCTGTCTCTGGGGAGGGTGTAACTCGCTCTCACAAAGAGAATCAAAGAAAGGCTGGCTCCTCAGGGTTCCTGTCCTGCCATTCGTCATTAATCATTGTCTGACACGAATACACACGCCCTTCCATCAACGGTTTGCTGTCCACTATGCCTAAACTCAGGCATAGCTTATTCTTAGAGATTATCCAGTCGACAGCATGGGGCACTCATGATCATGGTACTTTTGGTATGGGGCATATCTTAAATACTGCCCCTGTGCTGCAGTGACTTTGCTGTCACTGCAGCGGTCAAGTGGAATTTGTGTGACTTTTGAACCTGCCCTGCTCCATGAGCAGAGAGTGTGGTGTGAATCAGGCTACGGGTGCAGCAGAGCACAAGTACACTGCTTTTGGCATGGAGTTGCGATACAGGTGGATCTAGTTAGCAGAGTTCCCCTATGGTGAAGTAATGACCTGCATCCTTGTATGTACTAGTAGAAAATAATAACATAATACATCCATGGCAATTCTAAAGCAAATCATTGTGAACATTGGTTACAAACTCTATGAATGACAGAAATATTCCAAGCGTAATATGAGAAGAGAGTCGTTACTGGTCAGTCCCCAGGTCAGACAAAAATAAATATGTCCCAAATCCTTGAGACACTGAGAAGGAAGTTGAATCAGTTATTGCAATGGTCCAAAGAATTGATATTGAAAGCATGTAAGTGCATGTGGCTGGCAGCTGAATTCCGAGAACCCAGCTTCAGTATAATCTAGAATGAGTGTTCAAAGGAAGCACTTGTCATAACTGGAAAATAGCTATTAAATACCACAGTTGGGGTACAATTCCAAGAAAGAATATTACACAGACAAATAGAAGCTCTACAACAAATTAGGAGAAGAATGCAGAGGAATGCGACTTCTCTAATCCTAAAGAGAGAGACTGAAGATGTTTCAAGAAAAATGTCCCTCTTTGTATTGAATAAAACATCCTGTTCATCCGAAGCCTGCATGCACATACAGTTGTTCATATTAGCAGCACATTGTAAAATAATGCTCTGGTGAATGATTGATAGCAGCAACCCTGCATTATTGGCAGCACTCTAGAATATGGTTGAAGACAGACACCCAGAGTTAATGGCAGCACACTAGCATTTTATCGAAGACAGCCTGCCAGTGTGACTGGGCGAACTCCAATGCATGATTGAGAGCAACACCTTAGGGAAAGAAACAGTCCCGTAGAATCAAACTTATGAGAGCAGAGAAACCCAGTGTTCTTTTCGCACTCTGACATATATTTGATGGCAGCACCTTAGGGTTAAAATCCATACTCTTGCATATAGAACTTTCCATTCACACTTGTAATCTCGATTGACAGGCAATATCCCCTTCGCTGCATTTCGGCAAACCCTGATCACACCCATTTACTTCTTTTTTCCAACTCATATATAAACCTAAAAGAAAACTACACGCACCTCTCCACTCTGTCCATAGTGTTGTGCTAGAAGCAAAGTGCATTGCTAATGTATGAGTTTTAGCCACACCCAACATGTTGCATTAACTCTGGTCCTGACACAAAATTCCATTACAACTATGATGCCCAGTGCAAAGTGACTTATAATTCAGTAATACAGAGAATTTGGTAGTGCAGAGGAATGTAGAGGACATTTGACAAGTGGATTAGTCTGGTGAGCCTTTTTTGAACCTCTCTACCATACTTCTACTTATTTTCTTTTTTTTAAAACTGTTACGAATGTGCTTATATATTTTTTTTTTTTTAAACGGTGGTTATTTGATCTAAAGTGGTGAGGGAAATCAAGGTGAAAAAGCAAGGCATAATGTGTTTATGCATTGTTTTACTGATCCAGTCCCTTTTCAACTTCTTTGAAGGCTTTCTGGGAGTTTCTGGGGCCTAGAATCACGCTATCTCCAACTCTCCTTCCCCAAAGACCTCCATGCTAGAGCTATCCACTCCTCTAACTCCAACTCTCTTCTTGCAAACGCTTCGCCAATCAAAGAATGGGGGCAGGTCATTCTATTTGGCTGGTGCCTCTCTTTGGAACAGCCTCCCTGCCACACTCATACTTGACCTGGACCTCCTTACAATCCCAGAAATGTCTCAAAACTCTGCTTTTCTCTACCTCTTTCCCTTCCCTGCTAATCACCCCACTGCCACTGAGATTGTCGGCCTGGTCCTTCATGAACCTCATGGGTTACCAGGCCCTCTGCCAGCCGACACCAGCCCTCCACCCTCAGCATAGCCCTTGCGGGCCCCAGGCCTTTCAGCTGTGCATCCCACCTTGGGATTCCTCTGCCCTAGTACTTAGCCAGTGGCCTCCTTCCCAGCTCCCCTTGGCACGTCCCTCCCAGGGCCCCAGCACTTTTTCATACCTGCTCCCTCCCCCTGCCGCCCTTCCCTATCTCCTGCACTTCTCTTCACTCCAATTGCACGTCTGAATGCCAAAAGGCCTAGTAGGGACACCTTTGTATATTTACTGTTTTGGCCACTGTTTTTTACTCCCCTTGTTCCTTCCCCACTTGCCTTGTGGCGCCTGGAAACACCATTCTGTTTTACAGCCAGCAAAAGCTCAATAAATAACATAAAATAAAGGAGAAAGGGATCAAAGTGGAATACATGTTTCTGCTGTGCTTATCCCCTCCATCTTCAAAGTGCTTTTCATTTTCCACATGCATGAGATTTTCATGCAGGTACCAAAAAGGATTCCTTTGGAATATGCTTCCATTTAGCTACTGCTGAAATCATGCAGACTCCATGGGAACCCACTGGTAAATGGTAACTTCAAAGTGGAATTTGCCACTGTTATTTATTTGTTGCAATAAGGAGAGTAAAGTGAAAGAGTAGGTGTGTTTATCCTTTGATTTAACTCTGAATTTGGAAGAATTTGTGAAACTGCAAGCAGAGTAGCAAATAATATCTAGGTGCAATTAGCACATGGATATCATTATTGACCTCCTCTCTGTCGATCAGAATGTTTATATTGCAGTCAATAACTAATGCAATTGACTGCATTCCTAACGTTCTGTCTTTAAAAACATAAAGAGAAACAACAAGACAATGTGAAGGCAAATTACCTTTCAACAAGGCACTTCCTCTCTAGGAGGACCTTTTTTGCGGCACCATAATATTGAGCAAACGAAAGAGACTCCTAAACATTGGGAAAACCCTTTCACTTTCTTATACAGAAATCTTTCACTTTTACATGACACATAGTATATCGTCATGTTCAACCTGGTCCAGAATAACCAAATTTGTAATTTAAATGCTTAACTTATGATGGCAACCTTATTTAAACACTACAAAATAAAATCTAATTTAACTCAGTTTGTCTATTTACTTTATTCACGAATAAAGCAACTTTTTTCTTCACCATGCAAACTCCAAAATATGTATTGCTGTTAACACTGTTTGCTAATAGCCTTACAGACCTTGGAAAGGGTTATTATTGCTTGGGGAAATGACCCTTGCCCAATTTATGGTAGCGGGTCATTATCCCTCGATAATGATCCCTCCATCGGTCTATAAGGCTATAATAATGCCCATCCCCTACATGCAATTTACACTTGTTGAACAATGATCCCTCAATGGAAAAGTTGGATATAGATTGTTCAATAGACAAGAACATAAAAAGCAAAGGATGTAACATAAGGGGAACATTACAGTCAAGTGCTCAAATGGAGCCACAATGGAAATTGGCTTCACATATCACTTTCAGTAATCTCTTTTTAAAAAGAAAAATGTGTAAGGGGCAATCAGTCTCTAGCACGATGCCAGGCCAAGCTATAGTGACTGCCTATTGGGGAAACAAGCCTGACACTCAAGGGCTATACATTATTCTCGAGCCCTTATAAGTATTATACGAGAATAAACTATTTCCTTGTGGCAAAAGGGAGGGAACACCTTTCAGAGTGCTGGTTATGATATGTTAGGTTATTTATAACACGCTTAATACTCAGAGGTTTCTAACCGCGGACCGGGGGATCAAACCTGTGTTGCTCCATGTCGTCTTGCTTCCAAGGCGAGCACGTTGCCCCTGAGCTATCCTCCAGAGACAAGCAGGATAAGAAGTAGGATCGACCGACCATGATGTGTTATTAATGGACATGCTGTGGGGAATGCTAGAAGGTGATAAATATAGGTGGCAATGTAACAACAGCCTTCTAAGGAAGGAAATGGAGACATAGGGCCTCATTATGAGTCACCCGGTATGGAAATAATGGTGGCGGTAAACCCGCCGCCACCGTTGTTTCCACACCGGGTGATCTCGAGTTCTGCAGGCGGGAGGTGTCATTCCTGCCAGGTCTGACCTGTCGGGTTTAACACCACCCGCCTGCAGGCGGACGTGGAAACACCGGCACCATCACGAGATGGTCCTATAGGACTCAATGGGAATGGGGATTTACCGAATTCCGCCTCCAGAATTCCTGTGTCACTGGGGTCGTAATGCCCCGGTAATTCCGGGAATCACAGAGGCGGAATGGTAATACGAGTCCGGCAGTAACCTGCCGGAATTTCAGGCACATTTACCGCCGGTTTTTAATGACAATGGCATAACAGAGTGGCAAGTTGTCTGGGAGCCAGCAAATGCAACAGTTAGAGTCTCCTTATAGCAGAAGGCTCGAGGAAAAAGAGAGACACGTATTATTAGAGGATAAACTATCAAAAGAAGTTCAAACACTCAGGAATTTCATAGAAAGGCACTAGAGCCCAGAGGGTTGACAGAAGAGTCAGATTACTTGGGATAGCAAATGTGTGGGAAGTGAGCACCTGCTAAGTATAGTCCATACTTCTGCCAAGTATTACCGATCCTCACATGACGAAGATGACAATGAGAATATGGGGGAAATGTCAGACTTCTTACAATGGACTGTGGGATGTTTTAACCCACTTCTGCTCTGCTACACGGCAGAACTGTGTTATGATGGTGCCATAAACATCAAAATGGCTGCAAAGCCCTTGTGCGTGCCAAAACCTCTGGAAATCATGCTTTGCAACGCACAAAAAGATGGCTGCCCAATCTGCCACACAGGTTGTCAGTGGTGGAACAGAGATTTCACTCTTGAAATCCTTGTGAACTTGCAAGGTCCTGAAAAGCTGAAAGCATAAAGGGATTTCCACAGCAAAAGTGGCCCGTCTGGGGATGTCAAGAATCTCTGTGCAGCAGTGGACTGCAGAGATGACAGCTGTCAAGAGCCTGCCTGATTAAATTTTAAACATGTATATAAACTGAAATCAAATGTTTGTAATCTAAGAGGCCTGTTACTGAGAGTAATTGTTTTGATCCCATGGTTTAAAATCTAGAATGAGAATTCTAGCTGCTATTTGGAAGTCACAAGTTTGTCTTAAACTAAGGAAAAATGCAACAGAATTAACAATTAAATCAAGCCTGGCTAAAGCTAACCAAACTGGAATAACAGGTTTCCTCACAGAGGCCTTTTCCTCCAGCAGGAAATCACACCAAACCGAAAATGATAGGTTTTGAGAAGAACCTGGTCTACAGAGGCAAGAGGGAACAATGAACAGCTGCTACTAAGGAAATGCCAGGTGTGAGGACAGTAATAAATGGCCTCTGCCAAGAGCAAACAGGGAGGCGACTGCTCGTGGACTGCAGGGAGATAGAAATAGGCGGACCCAAACAACCATCTGTGGCTGAACATTAACAATGAAAAATGTTTTTAAAGACTTAAAATTTGCCAGTGAAAATTGTCAAAAATATAAAAGTAACAGATTTGTGAATCTAAATTTTGGCTGCACAGTTCAAGAGGCGGCAAAATCGTGTGACAGGTTCTGGAAAGAAACGGCAGAAAATGTGATTTTACACAAAATGTATTTATGCTAGAAGTATGAAACTTTATACACGTATGCCCTTGTTAAACACGCACACTTACATAAATGTGCTTACAAATTGGACATTGTGTTCTGAGTGAAAAGGGCAAAATTCAGTGAAAAGCAGGGACAAGATCCCACAGCTATGGGGTTTTGAGGAATAGCTGCTATGTAAAATATGTAATCTGTATAGGTGATTTTTAGAGAAGTTGCACATGTGGAAATATATATTGTCCCAAAAGTAGATTTTGTGTTCCAGGGGCTAGGAGTGGATTCTCAGCCTCATAAAATGGCACCATAAAGATGACTCTCTGTTTGCCTCCTCCTATCAAGGCAGAGAGCAGACTCTGACCCAATCGCCTGTCAAAGGGGCAAGCTTAGGCTAAACCGGACCACACTCCCCTTTTATCATAGCATAAATAGAGACATCTCACCACACATAAGGACAGACAGATTCACTCACTATCCTGATACTGGCGGAGCACCCTGCTGCAGAACTCTACATCTTCATTGCTCCAGACTCCAGAAACTTGGGAAAGCAGAAACCCATTGCATAGCTGAACAATTTTCAGCTAGGCCTCAAATTCCAGAACCAGAACCCCACAAACCTAAGGGGAAGCATCAAAATACAGCCGGGCTGCACTGTACGGATTGCCTGCTGAAATAATTATCATCAGAACCAAGAAGAGCAGATCCAACCCAGTCCTGTGCCGTGCTGTGACAAGAGTGCTTTGCAAATGCAGGCCAGTCCTGTGCCCTGCTGTGACCAGAGTGCCTTGCTGTGTGCAGATCCAATCCGATGTGCCCAGCCATCTGTCTTAGAACCAGATCCAATTCCCTGACCAGAATCTTGACGGACCAGAATCCTGACGGTTCTGTTTAAAAACATATCTAGTTAGTATCTATAGAAAGAACTGTGTCACTAGCATATGCAATTTCCATAGTCAATCCCTATCATAAACCCATCCTATCTTGTATTCAGAACCTGCATTGTTAAGACTATTTTTGAATTGTCTGAACCCTCTATCGAATCCTTTTTCGCCTGTGCTTGTATTGCTAAAACTCTATTTGTGCTGATTTTTCTCATCTGAAGAAGGCGAGTCCTTAGCAGGCAGTCATTCTGATCAAGTGGCTGTGTTCCTGTGGGGTATTCGTTTTGTTCATAGTCATCCTCTAGTGTAAGAAACCCATTTGTCATTTTTAAAGTGCATTCCTGTTTCCATTCTTGCGCCTATCTCAAAAAAACGACCTCCACTAAAACATCCATAACTTCCTCAGTTTTTGTGCTAGAAACAAAATCTCAACGTCTGCTTGTAGCTACCATCCACAGCTTTAAATCACATCTAAATCCCTACGGTTCTCCCGTTATCGTGATTATCCCGTAGTGAAAGGTTTGCGGTGAATTTCGTTTTTTGGGAAACTCTGTCACGTGTAAAACAGCTTTTGATTGCTTCGAACTTGAGTTTCAAGATTTCAAATTGTTTCTTGGTATTAGATCATTGCTAGTGTTTGTTTGCAACTATCCAAAGCAGCTCCCATAAGAATGTATACAATTTCAGTAATTTTGACCATATTTATTGGCCAATTCATGGAATAATTAGCGCGGCGCAAGTGGCCAAAAACGTGCGAATCGCAGTGGAATAGCGAAAATCGCAGTGCAAGTTCGAAAATCGCACGAAAAGCAGCGCACATCGATTCATGGAAGGCCGTGCGCGAGAAAACCATCGGATGTGCGATAAAAAAGTGCGCGGCGCACGTTGGCGCACAGGCCATCTAACGGCGTGCGCCAGGTTACAGCGAAAATCGCACAGGCCACAGCGAAAATCACACATAGCGCGGCGCACGCAACAAAAGTAGGCGGAACACGGGGCGTAACACTCGGAATGGGGAACAACTTGCCAAAATGTGGGCGTCACGGGGGAAGTACAGGGTACAAGTGCGCGGAACGCCCACACGCTCGCCTACAACACGTATTCATGGAATAGAATAGGGCAAAAAAGCGCACGCTCAAACCAGCGCACAGGCACAAACACGACCGCCACAAGAAAGCAGGCGGTAGCGTCTCTGCGCCTGTAAGAAATGTGCTCCAAAAGGTGCGCCAACAAATAGCACCTATATACTGCCATGATGAATGTCCTATACTGTGGCCCTCCAGGACAAATGACATGCAAAGGGGTACCCACAAACACAGACACCCGCTGACAGAAAAAAAAGTGTGCTTGTATACCGGGGTGCGCGTGAAGTCTCACACGCGAATTGGCAGGGCATGTGAATTTCAGGGGTTTGCGGGAAGTTCCACACGCGATTTGTCAGGGTACGTGGATTTCAGGGGTGCATGGGAATTTCCACACGCGATTTGGCCGGGTACGTGGATTTAAGGGGTGCGCGGGAAGTACCACACGCGATTTGTCAGGGTATGTGGATTGCAGGGGTGCGCGGGAAGTTCCACACGCAATTTGTCAGGGTATGTGGATTTCAGGGGTGCGCGGGAAGTTCCACATGCGATTTGGCCGGGTACGTGGATTTCAGGGGTGCGCGGGAAGTTCCACACGCGATTAGTCAGGGTACGTGGATTGCAGGGGTGCGCGGGAAGTTCCACACGCGATTTGGCCGTGTACGTGGATTACAGGGGTGCGCGGAAATTGCTACACGCGATTTGGCCGGGTACGTGGATTTCAGGGGTGCGCGGGAAGTACCACACGCGATTAGTCAGGGTACGTGGATTTCAGGGGTGCGCGGGAAGTTCCACACGCGATTAGTCAGGGTACGTGGATTTCAGGGGTGCGCGGGAAGTTCCACACGCGATTTGTCAGGGTACGTGGATTGCAGGGGTGCGCGGGAAGTTCCACACGCGATTTGGCCGTGTACGTGGATTACAGGGGTGCGCGGGAATTGCTACACGCGATTTGGCCGGGTACGTGGATTTCAGGGGTGCGCGGGAAGTACCACACGCGATTTGTCAGGGTACGTGGATTTCAGGGGTGCGCGGGAAGATCCACACGCGATTTGGCTGGGCACATGTATGACAGGGGTACGCAGCAAATTCTACACGCGATTTGGCTGTGTGCTCCCAGGTATTACCTGTACACCCTCCACGGCCCCAGCAGGCAGCACACACCACAGGGGACTACCCTGCACACCTGCTCATGTCACCCAGCACCCCCACCCCCCAGCCACCAGGGGCAGCCTCCACCAGGCCCCCACTCATGCCCAACTCATGTCCCCCAACACCCCCAGCCACCAGGGGCAGCCTCCACCAGGCCCCACCCATGTCTCCCACCACCCCCACCGCCCAGCCACCAGGGGCAGCCTCCACCAGGCCCCCACTCATGTCTCCCACCACCCCCACCCCCCAGCAGTGCAGGGGCAGCCTCCACCAGGCCCCCACTCATGTCTACCACCACCCCCACCCACCAGCAGTGCAGGGGCAGCCTCCACCAGGCCCCCACCCATGTCTCCCACCACCCCCACCCCCCAGTTACCAGGGGCACCCTCCACCAGGCCCCCACCCATGTCTACCACCACCCCCACCCCCCAGCCACCAGGGGCACCCTCCACCAGGCCCCCACCCATGTCTCCCACCACCCCCACCCCCCAGCCACCAGGGGTAGCCTCCACCAGGCCCCCACCCATGTCTCCCACCACCCCCACCCCCCAGCCACCAGGGGCACCCTCCACCAGGCCCCCACCCATGTCTACCACCACCCCCACCCCCCAGCCACCAGGGGCACCCTCCACCAGGCCCCCACCCATGTCTCCCACCACCCCCACCCCCCAGCCACCAGGGGCAGCCTCCACCAGGCCCCCACCCATGTCTCCCACCACCCCCACCCCCCAGCCACCAGGGGCACCCTCCACCAGGCCCCCACCCATGTCTCCCACCACCCCCACCCCCCAGCCACCAGGGGCACCCTCCACCAGGCCCCCACCCATGTCTACCACCACCCCAACCCCCCAGCCACCAGGGGCACCCTCCACCAGGCCCCCACCCATGTCTCCCACCACCCTCACCCCCCAGCCACCAGGGGCAGCCACCACCAGGCCCCCACACATGTCCCCCTGCCCCCAGGTCCTGACGATACAAAATCATGGCAGTAATGGGCAGCATACCCAGCACAAACACCCAGCCAAGGATTGCATCCACCCACATAGTAAATGCAATGACATTATACAACCCCAATGGCAAGTATGTAAATGAACACATGTCCGTCACACACACATACACAATGGGTGCAAGTGAATGTCAAAACCCATATCATGACATGAATGAAACCAATGAGAAAATACCACAAGTGAAAGTAATAAAAATATGTATTCAAGATGAAAATGAAGTAAACAAATCAAACATACAACAATGGGGATAACAAAATAAATGGTCCATGTCCGAGAACAAATGTAAAAATCAAAAAAACAAAGGAATCCAAAAACCAATGTTGTCCAAAGCAAAATCATGGGGAAGAAAAATAAGGAAAAACCATTGCCTCATGGTGAACACAAATATTAATCAAAAAAATGTTTCTTCAAAAAGCCAACTATACACAAGAATATTCCAGGGTCCATGAGCCCAACACTATAAATGAAACCTACTACTACCTAATGAAAAAAATATATACAGAAAAGTGGCCATTGTCCGAGCGGTCCAAAAAAATCTCAATAAATAAAGGAAACCTAACACTAACTAACTAAAGAACTATATACAATGGCAGCGGGCAAGTCCTGCGGCTCACTCTGTGATGTTGCCAGCCAGGGCATCATCGAACTCCATGTCGATGTCCTGGAGGCGGGACTCTGTCCTGGCCCCGAGGTCTCGCAGGGATAACCCCATGTTCACCTCAAACTCCCTGCGAGCTTCCTCGAGGCACTCAGCCCGCCTCAACGCCCGACGCATGGAGAACTCCGCCCTGACCATGGTGAGCCGCTCCTCTTCCGCCCGCTGCCGCTCCGCACCTATCCGCTGGACCAACTGCTCCCACACGGAAGACACTACCATCCCAGGGTTCCCCTGCCCTCCGGCCGATGCCTGCCCCTCTGATCTTGATGGCCCCGAGCCATGATGCCTCCCACGTCGAGCCTGCTGCTGCCTCCGACGCCACTGCCTCTGCCAGCACAACGGCATCCAGGCTGATGGAAACCACCGACGCCGTCGTGCACGTGCCCTGCCCGATGATGCCGTCACATCCTCCATCTGCTGGGGTCCAGTTGCTGTGTTGTCCACCCCTGCTGGACCTCCGACTCCCGACTGTGGCAGGGATGGGATCCCCACCGAGCTGGCTGCATTGGTCAGGGCAGGTCCACAGGGGGCCCTGGTGGCATCTGGGCTGGAAGACGGCAAGGAGAACGACCGGCGTATAGCCTCCACAGAGGAGGAGAGGGCCGCCAGATTGGCCGACACATGCAGGAAACCCCCGAACATGGCCGATCCCAATTGGGCCACGTCGGCACGGTGCTCTACGTGATGACGTGCGTGCTCCTCCCGGGAAGCACGCACGGCATCAAGAATCACAGCCGTGCGCATCGCGACCCCAATCAGGACCTTCTCCACACGGCCAGGGGTCCCCTCGTCCGCAGGTGGAGGGGAGTCAGGTGACATGGACATCCCCTCTACCTGCGGACGGGCCTGGGACGGGGCATCCCTGCTGGTGCATGGTGGTGCACTCACAGGGTCAGGGACAGCGACATGCACAGGCCCCTCCACGGTGACCTGTGCTGACTCCTGCCCCTGGCCCTGGACTGCACCACTTGCACCAGCAGGGATGCCCCCACCAGGCCCCATGTGTGCCCCAGTGGCGGCCTCCTCCTCCTCTGTGGAAACCACCAACCTGGATGGCTCCTCACCGTCTCCCAAAGTAGCAGGCCCCTGTGGGGGCTCACCACCCCTTCCGCTGCAGCCGTGGGGGCATCCCCGCCGCCTTGCTCCACAGCGCCGTCTCCGCCCTCTTCTTCACTAGCCGCTGCGTAGAGGGAGACAAAGAACACAAGCATCAGGGTACTGTACAATGGTCCCCTAGACAGGAAGCAATAGCAGATGAGTACCACTGTCAAAGTACACTTCCATCATGTCCCTCCACAACACATGGGTCAGTCCAGGCAAAACACACACAGTAACAGGCATGGTGCATGCCATGGACATTTCCATGCATGTCCAATGGACTCTTGAAACATACAATGATATGTAACTCACATGCATCATGGGTCATGCCTATCACATGCACACACTTCACCTCAGTCACATCTATCTGGCCCCATACACCTCAAACACAGCGGATACAAGGGTAATTAGGCTGCTTCACTGAATCTGTGCATTGTCACACACATGTGTCATGCATCCATGGCATGCACAAGTCACAGACACGCAGGTCAGGCACACAGACATGGCTACCATATATGTACCTGGCATCAGCACCCATCCCTCACCCCCACCCATGTCCAGGAACAGAGACTGGCATGCTCTCATGTTTAAAATCTGCATAGGGCTCCCCATGTGGCATTTAAACACATGCAACAACCATGTGGTTCACACATCACTGGTCGCACATGCATTACCATGATGTCCCTGCACACATACATGCATACATGGCCTATGTCACACATACAAGCAAGTATCATAGAACCAGCACACCGCAATATGCCCTGTCTCACACAGTAATGCTTGGACACTTACCGCTCAACTCCAGACGGGTCTCCCTCTCAAGGATCTGGGCGGGGAGCGCTGGGCGTACGCGTTCCAGGACCCTCATCTGGATGGAACTCATGCGGCCCCGGCCCCCCTCCACGAGGCGCCGGGCCTTCAAAAGGGTCCTGGACCTCAAGTCCTCCCAGCGCTTCTTGATCTTCTGGACGTCGCGGGTTGCCACCCCCTCCGCGTTGATGGCAACCACACAGTCGGCCCAGATCCTCTCCCGTCCTTCCTTGCTGGCGCGGGACGATCCAAATAGGGCATCATACTGCCCCAGGACATGCTCCACCAGGACACCAACTTCCCTGGCACTGAAGCTGGTGCCCCTCTGCCCCTCTGGCCTGGGGTTGCCACTGGTGCCAGATGTGGAAGTGCCCGACATGGCAACCCCAGAGGCAGGTGTGGGTGGGCAACTGGGTCCTGGGGCTGGGCTGTGGAGAGATGGAATCCCAGTCGGGAGTCTTCAGTACCAGCAGGGGTGGACACAGCAACTGGACCCCTGCAGATGGCTGATGTGCAGGCACCAAATGGCAGGGCACGGTGGCAGCAGGCAGGCAGGCAGGCAACAGCAGATGGCACGTGGGAGGCTGCTCGGGGCACTGGGGGGCAGTAACTCGGCCTTCTGGGCAGGAGCGTGGTCTTCCGTGTGTTTTCGCGTGGCCAGCTTGATACGGAGTGATTTGGCAGGTGAAAATCCTGCACGTCAGTGTGAAATTCGAGGAAAGGCCCTTAGCGCGTAAGCGCGTCAGCACGCATACGCGATTCTATTGGACCAAAGGCCCTCAGCGCGTAAGCGCGTCTGTGACGTGACCTGCACGGGTGTTCCCCACACAGCACGTGATGACGGAGCACACGTGGAAATACTGCACGTCAGAGTGTCATCGCATGTAATTGGACAAAAGTGCGCGTACACGCGATGGGCCTATGTACGTGTATTTCAGGGGTGCGCGGGCACTTACACACGCAAGTACGTCAGCGCACCTGTATCCCGTGGTGCGTGGGAATTTCCACACACTATTGGACTGGGAACTGGATTTCAGGGGTGCGCGGGTCACACGCTCGCCTACAACACGCGCAACGCATACATTTGCGCACTTACAAAATAACAAGCTCAGACGCCAGGATGAACATACCGTTCCTAGCAGCAGTGGCCGTGGGCTACCAAAGGAGGAGGAGGAGGATAGTCAGGGCCAGAATATTCACACCCAGAACCAGCCTTTTCGGGATGCCTGATGACCAGGTGTATGGGAGGTACAGGTTTCTACCACACATAATACTGGACCTGGTGAGTGAGTGGGAGGATGACCTCACATCACCCACCCTGTGCTCCCAAGCACTCAGCCCCCTGGAGAAGGTCCTCAATGTACTGCACTTCTTAGCCACTGGATCATTTCAGCGGACAAGTGCCATAGTGGGTGGGGTGTCACAGGCCACCCAGTCACGGTGCCTACACCAGGTCTTGAACATCATCACTGCACGCCCATCAGTCCGCAGGCATATATACCTGCCCAGAAAACCTGCAGAAAGGCATGCTGCCGCCCTGGATTTTTACGGTGTGGCACGATTCCCCAAAGTGCTAGGTGCCATCGACTGCACCCATGTGGCTCTACGTCCCCCCAGGGCATCTGAGCACATCTATAGGAACCGCAAGCACTGGCATTCCATCAACGTGCAGGTAGTATGTAATGCCAAGGGAATCATCACCTCAGTATATGCCAACTATCCCGGGTCCACCCACGACAGCTTCATTTACCGAATGTCCACCCTAAGCCGGGACCTAGAAGCTGGGCAGCATGGCGATACATGGCTGCTTGGTGAGTATGAATGCCACTGCACATGCATGCATGTTGGATACTGAGCAAGGTCACAACCCCACCAATGATACCAATCACCACCTCCACAGGGGACAGTGCCTACCCTCTCAGCCCCCACATGATGACGCCAATTCGGAACCCCACCACGCCACCCGAGGTAAGATATAACACAGCCCACATTACAACCCGGGGCATAGTGGAGCGCACATTCGGAGTGCTAAAGTCACGCTTTCGCTCCCTTGACCGTTCTGGCGGGCAGCTGTTATACGCTCCCCCAGTAGTGTGCAGGATCATAGTGGCAGCATGTGTCCTGCACAACATTGCAACACGCCGGGGCCTGGCCGTGGACATGGTGGTGGCCCCCACATCCCCAACCACATGCACAGCCGCTGCGCATGGGAGGGGAAAGGGCACCGGGGGAAGCAGCCCGTACACAGCTAGTGGCTAATTACTTCACATGGTAATCACACCCCTGTGGAGTGCACACTGGCCTGGCACATTCCATCTGACAATCAATGATGACTCAACCTGACACTGATCCTGAATGTCTGGAGAATCAACCGTGAAAAGCATATCAGCCTGAGATTGTTCACCTGGAAGTGTTACAATGTGTGCATCCCTACCCACACATACACCACCAATGCAGTTTTGTGAAAAGCACATTCAAGCAGCTAAAATGAATACCCACTTGCTAAATGCAACAAGAGGACAGTGCCATGTCACCCAACCCATCCCCAGCACCGCCACACAACACACCGTGCCATGTCATGCTATGTGCAGGTAAACAAAGTAATCCCCACATTATGACAAGTGTCACAATGTACAGTGTCCCCAATTGAAACTTGCTACACCTGAAATGCTCACAGTAATGCAGGACCAACAACAAACTTGAGCAGGTACTACCATTAACATGACTTCACTAATGTAATTAATCAGTAGTCTCACCACCTGGAAATGCCTGCACTCCCACCACTTCCAACTGTACAGTGTTGGCGCCATGTAGAGTTGTAGGTGCACTGCTGCCAACATGGACCCCATCTCCAAACTAGAGGGCCTTGTGTAGACATGAGGAAGGGACCTGCAAATTGGGAGGCAGACACAGATGATGAGTTACACATCAATGCAACATGCAGTGTACAACACAAAAGCAATATGCACTAGGAATGTATACACAGTATTGACTAGACTACCCACACATGTAGTGGGAGTCCAATGTCACCATGTACGTCAATGTCACTTGGGCACACCCTTTGCAAACCCATGGAAACGGGAAGCAGGAGGGGTGTGTGTGACTCAAACCCAGGCATCTGAACCAAATACATGACAAGCCTGCATGTGCCCAGCCACAATGCAGCGTATGCCCACAGGAACCACGGAAGCCAACAAATTGTCCCAAAAAAATTGGGAAAAAATAAAATAAAAATAAAAATAAAAAATGGCCATTGATGGGCCCGGGGAGGTTGGGGAGGCCACCCAGGAGGTCCGAGGACAGGGTGCACACCAAAACCCACCTGTGTGGATCCTGGGGAAAAAAAACACCTCCATGGGCTCATGGCCCACACGGCTACCCTATTGTGGGAGTATCACTGCTGTCGCTATTATCACCCTGTGCAGCTGCATCCGGAGGTGGTTGCACTATGGGAGGCAGCCCACGCAAGGCCCTACTCTGTTCCTCCATGGCTGCAAGCATGCGGGTGTGGTAGGTCTCGTTCTGGAGGATGAGTGTGCGGAGGTCCCCATGCAACAACTCACGGGATGCCCGGACCTCCGCCCTCGTTGCCTGCATCTCAGCTGAGAGCGTACGGGTGAGACGCTCCAGCTGCTGTTCTGTCCTTTGGTGTGTTGAAGCCTCAAGCTCAACAAGAGTCGTCCTGAGGTGATAGAGCTCCTGCCTCAGGGCTTCCCTGTGGCCCTGGGACTCGATGGAGATGGCCTCCTGCAGAGTCGCCAGTGCCGCCCGCCTGTCCCTGTTGGACGCCAACATGTCCTCCCTGTGTGACTGGCAGATGGAGTCGGTTGCCTGCTCTAGTCGCTCCATCAGCCTTTCAGGGGGGACAATGGAAGTGACCACCCTATCCTTGGCCTGAGCCATCATCTCGGATGATGCTGCCTGTTGGGTAGCCATACCGTAAATGGATTGCTCCCATGCAGTATTGCCAGGTGGCGTACGGCCACCACGTCGGCGGGCACCACACCTGTCTGGGGCAAGGCGGACTGCGCCTTGCTGTGCCAGCACTGCCTGAGGCTGCAGGACTGCATTCCCCCTCTGATCTGCTGGCCCAGGAACAGGATCAGATGTCGCAGAGTGTGACCCTGCATCCGTAACCACCAAAGGCGTAGCTGCCAACACTGACATCCCCATTGAGGGTTCTGACCCTGGTGCAGGTGGGTGGGACAGAACAGAATCCCTCCCTGGAACACTCACCTGCGACGGCACGTAGGTCTCATCATCCGAATCAACAGCTGAGTACAGCTCGGGGGAGGTGCAGCCAGAGACACCCCTTGAGAGCACGACCTGCAGCACTTGTGGGTTCTCACCCACCAGCACACCACGTCCCTCACTGGTGGTTGGTCGGCCCTCGGACACCTCCTGGCTCTGCACCATCTCCACAACCCCAGCAGTATCAGGTGCGTCTTCCCCTGCAAAGACATAAAAACAAAGAAATGGAAACAGGCATTAGCACCATGGCACACAATGAGGGCTGAGAAGCAAGAGAACCAGTACTTGATTGATACATGTCCCACATGACTAAAACCCTCCCATGCATGCACCCTCACTGCGTATGAAGGGCAGGCAAATGGCACACACTGATGACACAAAGATGGAAGATGAACACATTTTCTGCATGCTGCCTGGCAGTGGCATCACACATTGGCCTGTGATTGCCAGGTGAAACACACATGCCATCACACAGATGGCATGTACCATTGATATTGAGGCAAGATGGAGAGGAGGGCAGCACTTATTCATTCAGTCCAGTTCCCGCATGTAATAGCTTTTCTAATTCAAACAGGTCTGATTTTTCACCTGGAGCTGCCAGTCCAAAATGGTCCAATTGCACAGGGACATGTGTGAACAAATGATATCCAGGTAACAAAGCCACTCCACTTTACCATAGCCATGCCAGACATGTGACTAGAGGACTGAGAAATGCCTAGTAAAAGTGGTGGAATGCAAACAATCTGCCTGAATGAACAGAGAAAAATAAGCAACAATGTTGTGGCAAGGTGACACTTCAAGGGCAACTGGCGTGCTGTTGGGCTAGATGTCTACTGTTGGCAGAAGGGATACTGCAATGGCCAAATGCAGCTGCGCAGGATGTATTGCATGAAGCACATGGCTGACCCATACGACTCAGGCGCACACACTCTCACCTGGCACACAAACAGAAGCCCTCACACACACACCATGCACATGGATGACACACACATGCATGTGCACTCACCGGACAATGCCTCGTAATCAGGCAGATCTCCCACGCCTTGGATCTGTTCCTCCGTGACGTAGGTCCCAGCGACTGACTCATGTGGAGTGAGTTCCATGTCTACTACTGGAGACCCACCTCCAGTCACTAGAGTTGCGGCATGACTTGAGGCCAGTTTATTCTTTGCCCTGCGCTTTAGGTCATTTCAGCGCTTATAGCAATCATTGGCTGTGCGCCTCACGATTCCAAGGGCACTTACGATGTCCGCAACGGTCTGCCAGTGTGCCTGGCATTGTGCAGGTGTGGTCTTGGATCCTGCAACAATGACCATCTCGTTATCATGTGCGGACACATACTCGACAAGTGCATTCAGTTCGTCATCCGTGAAGCTGGGCTTCCTCGACGGGCCGGATTGTGTAGCCGTGTCTGGGGCATCAGCCTGTGCCCGACGAGCACTCTTCCTCTTCCGCTTGGAAGGTGGTGGTGATCCTGAGTGTCCTGCGCCGCTCTGGACACTAGGGGCAGGAGCCCTGGTGGGCTCTGTATCAGGAGTGTGGGATTGCACACTCAGCATGGGAGTTGGTGCAGGCATTGGCTCAAGTGTAATGGTGTCAGGGGGAATGTCAGCAGGATGGACTAGGACCGACACTGTCCTGGCTGGGTGTGTGAGAGCTGGGGTGGATGGAGCCGCAGTTGCCCCTGCAGCCTCTCCGCCCTGCCTACTTGGGGCAGCAGATGACCTTGCTGCCCCAGATCCACGTGGCATGATGACATCAACGTGCACCAGCGCACGTGTCGTAGCCCTGCTGACCTGGTAGTCAGCCATGGAGTCAGCCAGGTCTGGTGCCACAATGGGCTGGTCCAACAAGGGCTGAGCATGGATGGTGTCAGCCACATCAGCCTCAACGGGAGGGGGGGAGGGGGAGGATTATGGGTGCCCTTTACTGGTCCTCCACACATGGGGGGACAGGCTCACCCTGCAAGTTACGACCACGTCCCCTACCGGATCCACCACGGCCACCACTTGTGGCTCTTCCACCTTTGCCACCCTTACGGAATCCTCGCCTCCCAACCATGGCACTGATATTAATGTGCGTATGGGAGTGGCTGTAGACTATTGTCCTGGGCAATTGGGGGTCAAAGGGGTTGGGTACCAGATGGTAATTGTACCCTAGTGCTCTAGCAAGGCTGAATGTAACCCCTGGGGAAAGATGACGGGTCACGCAACGCACAGGAGGCCCAAAAAAGGGAGATGACGTGCACGCAACCCCTCCTAGACCACGTGTGCAGAAAGAAAAACCTGCACTACGCTGTGGCACCCAGTAACACAAGAATGAACGTATGCATGTCACACGCAGCCTAGAATGACCTCTGAAGGGGTAGGCTACACACGGGGCAAGCACAGATGTTAGATACGTGCGTGACTCACCGTCTGCCAGGTAAAAGAGCGTGAAAAATGAGCGCGTTTGGTTGGCAACACCCCCGCCAAAAGAAGATATGTACGCTGTCTGAGGAGACAGGACAACAGTAGAAGGGAACACTGTTTGAGGGAACAGGCCCAGGTAAACCAGTACAAGAGAAAGAAGAGAAAAAGCTGTCAGAGGTAACAGGGAGTACGAACTTGAAACGCTGTGAAGTAAATCGCGTGTGAAACGACAAGAAGTACAGAATTCACCCACTCGCTCTCCACGAAAAGCACGTACAAGGAAATGGTGTTCTACACGTACCTTATATGCAGGCCCACACGTACAGCGTCACTTACGCGGCATGTACGTGCTAGGCCCATTCCCACCAATTACACGCTTTGTCACTTCTGCGTGTAGGTCCATTTTCACCAATTACACGCTTTGTCACTTCTGCGTGTAGGTCCATTTACACCAATTACACGCTTTGTCACTTCTGCGTGTAGGTCCATTTTCACCAATTACACACTTTGTCACTGCCGCGTGTACGCTCTAGGCCCATTCCCACCAATTACACGCTTTGTCACTTCTGCGTGTAGGTCCATTTTCACCAATTACACGCTTTGTCACTTCTGCGTGTAGGTCCATTTTCACCAATTACACGCTTTGTCACTGCCACGTGTACGCTCTAGGCCCATTCCCACCAATTACACGCTTTGACACTCGGACGTGTCTTTCATTTTTTTCACACGCAACATTTTCCTACGTGTGCCCAATTCAACGTGCACGTGACTTCATAGACGCGCATACGCTGGTGACGCGTTTACGCGCTAAGGGCCTTTCCTCGATTTACACGCAGACGTGTTGGATTTTCACGTGCCAAATCACTCCGTATCAAGCTGGCCATGCGTTCACACACGGAAGACCACGCTCCTGCCCAGAAGGCCAAATTACTGCCCCCCAGAGCCCTGAGCACACTCCCACCTGCCATCTGCTGCTGCCTGACTGCCTGCTGCCCACGTGCCCTGCCATTTGCTGCCTGCACATCAGCCAGGGGTGCTGTTGCTGTGACCACCCCTGCTGGAACCAAAGACTCCCGACTGCCTTTCCATCGCCCCACAGCCCAGCCCCAGGACCCAGTTGCCCACCCACTCCTGCCTCTGGGGTTGCCATGTCGGGCACTACAACATCTGGCACCAGTGGCAACCCCCAGCCAAGGAGGCAGAGGGGCACCAGCTTCAGTGCCAGGGAAGTTGGTGTCCTGGTGGAGCATGTCCTGGGCCAGTATGATGCCCTCTTCGGAAGGTTGCGTGCCGACAAGGAAGGACGGACTCGGATCTGGATGGACATCGTGACTGCCATCAACGCGGAGGAGGTGGCAGTCCGCGACTACGAACGTGTCAGGAAGCACTGGGATGACTTCAGGTCCAGGACCCTCAACAAGGCCCGGCGCCTCATGATGGCAGCGGATGCTAAGGGGCGCCGGGGCCACTTGTCGGAAGATCAGATGAGGGTCCTGGAACGCATATCCCCAGCGCTCCACATCCAGGTCCTTGAGAAGCAGACCCGTCTGGAGTCGAGCGGTAAGTGTACATGCATACTGATTGTAAGCTGTGCGTGTGGTGGTGTGCCAGGAGTGTGCAGGTTGAACATGTATTTTTATGTGGCCAAGTAGGGGGGGTGTACAGGGCTGTGAGGGTGACACATGCGAGGGGTCTCATGTGTGACACATGGATGGTGCTTGTGTGTGTGGGCTTGCATGGCACTGGATGTGGAGGAATGATTGTCAGGTGTCACATGGATGTCGATCGAGACACTGCGACAGTTGGCGGAGGTGTACACATGCATGCAGGTTTGGTGTTGTGTGTGCATGTGTAGTGTACTCCCTATGTTGCATGTGATGTGTGGATGACCTTTGGCTGCTCATGCTGTTGTATGTGAATGGATGGTGCTGGCTGTTGCATTATGGCTGTGGTATGGCTCATGTGTGCAAGTTGAAATGACATGTGTGTTGGGGATTGTGATGCCATGTGTGAGGTTTACCAATGCCACTCATGTATAACTGTCATGTGTGTATGAGTCCATTTTACAGTGCCCTGATGCCTGTATTTTCTTTCTCCCTGTCTGCAGCGTAAACTGATGAAGAGGGCGGAGAAGGTGCTGTGGAGCACAGCGGCAGGGGTTGCACCACCAGCCGGAGATGCAAGGCCTGGATCCCCTCCCAGGTTGTGATGCCGTCGGGGAGTGAGGAGTCTGGTGCCACGTCCCAGGCCGCAGCTGCCGAGGGGAGGTCCAAGAGGCGGAGGTCGGAGTTGGACTCCTCGGCAGCAGAAGGGGCAGCTGGGACCCCACAGGGCCCGACGGGGGAAGATGGCACAGAGTCATCCAGGTTGGTGGGGGCCTGGTGGAGGGTGCCCCTGGTGGCTGGGGGGTGGGTGTGGTGGGAGACATGGGTGGGGGCCTGGTGGAGGCTGCCCCTGCACTGCTGGGGGGTGGGGGTGGTGGGAGACATGGGTGGGGGCCTGGTGGAGGGTGCCCCTGGTGGCTGGGGGGTGGGGGTGGTGGGAGACATGGGTGGGGGCCTGGTGGAGGCTGCCCCTGGTGGCTGGGGGGTGGGAGTGGTGGGAGACATGGGTGGGGGCCTGGTGGAGGCTGCCCCTGCACTGCTGGGGGGTGGGGGTGGTGGGAGACATGGGTGGGGGCCTGGTGGAGGCTGCCCCTGGTGGCTGGGGGGTGGGGGTGGTGGGAGACATGGGTGGGGGTCTGGTGGAGGCTGCCCCTGCACTGCTGGGGGGTGGGGGGGTGGGAGACATGGGTGGGGGCCTGGTGGAGGGTGCCCCTGCACTGCTGGGGGTGGGGGTGGTGGGAGACATGGGTGGGGGCCTGGTGGAGGCTGCCCCTGGTGGCTGGGGGGTGGGGGTGGTGGGAGACATGGGTGGGGGCCTGGTGGAGGCTGCCCCTGCACTGCTGGGGGGTGGGGGTGGTGGGAGACATGGGTGGGGGCCTGGTGGAGGGTGCCCCTGCACTGCTGGGGGGTGGGGGTGGTGGGAGACATGGGTGGGGGCCTGGTGGAGGCTGCCCCTGGTGGCTGGGGGGTGGGGGTGGTGGGAGACATGGGTGGGGGCCTGGTGGAGGCTGCCCCTGCACTGCTGGGGGGTGGGGGTGGTGGGAGACATGGGTGGGGGCCTGGTGGAGGCTGCCCCTGGTGGCTGGGGGGTGGGGGTGGTGGGAGACATGGGTGGGGGCCTGGTGGAGGCTGCCCCTGCACTGCTGGGGGGTGGGGGTGGTGGGAGACATGGGTGGGGGCCTGGTGGAGGGTGCCCCTGCACTGCTGGGGGGTGGGGGTGGTGGGAGACATGGGTGGGGGCCTGGTGGAGGCTGCCCCTGGTGGCTGGGTGGTGGGGGTGGTGGGAGACATGGGTGGGGGCCTGGTGGAGGCTGCCCCTGCACTGCTGGGGGGTGGGGGTGGTGGGAGACATGGGTGGGGGCCTGGTAGAGGGTGCCCCTGCACTGCTGGGGGGTGGGGGTGGTGGGAGACATGGGTGGGGGCCTGGTGGAGGCTGCCCCTGGTGGCTGGGGGGTGGGGGTGGTGGGAGACATGGGTGGGGGCCTGGTGGAGGGTGCCCCTGCACTGCTGGGGGGTGGGGGTGGTGGGAGACATGGGTGGGGGCCTGGTGGAGGCTGCCCCTGGTGGCTGGGGGGTGGGGGTGGTGGGAGACATGGGTGGGGGCCTGGTGGAGGCTGCCCCTGCACTGCTGGGGGGTGGGGGTGGTGGGAGACATGGGTGGGGGCCTGGTGGAGGGTGCCCCTGCACTGCTGGGGGGTGGGGGTGGTAGGAGACATGGGTGGGGGCCTGGTGGAGGGTGCCCGTGGTGGCTGGGGGGTGGGGGTGGTGGGAGACATGGGTGGGGGCCTGGTTGAGGGTGCCCCTGCACTGCTGGGGGGTGGGGGTGGTGGGAGACATGGGTGGGGGCCTGGTGGAGGGTGCCCCTGGTGGCTGGGGGGTGGGGGTGGTGGGAGACATGGGTGGGGGCCTGGTGGAGGCTGCCCCTGCACTGCTGGGGGGTGGGGGTGGTGGGAGACATGGGTGGGGGCCTGGTGGAGGGTGCCCCTGCACTGCTGGGGGGTGGGGGTGGTGGGAGACATGGGTGGGGGCCTGGTGGAGGCTGCCCCTGGTGGCTGGGGGGTGGGGGTGGTGGGAGACATGGGTGGGGGCCTGGTGGAGGCTGCCCCTGCACTGCTGGGGGGTGGGGGTGGTGGGAGACATGGGTGGGGGCCTGGTGGAGGGTGCCCCTGCACTGCTGGGGGGTGGGGGTGGCGGGAGACATAGGTGGGGGCATGGTGGAGGGTGCCCCTGGTGGCTGGGGGGTGGGGGTGGTGGGAGACATGGGTGGGGGCCTGGTGGAGGCTGCCCCTGCACTGCTGGGGGGTGGGGGTGGTGGGAGACATGGGTGGGGGCCTGGTGGAGGGTGCCCCTGCACTGCTGGGGGATGGGGGTGGTGGGAGACATGGGTGGGGGCCTGGTGGAGGGTGCCCCTGGTGGCTGGGGGGTGGGGGTGGTGGGAGACATGGGTGGGGGCCTGGTGGAGGCTGCCCCTGCACTGCTGGGGGGTGGGGGTGGTGGGAGACATGGGTGGGGGCCTGGTGGAGGGTGCCCCTGCACTGCTGGGGGGTGGGGGTGGTGGGAGACATGGGTGGGGGCCTGGTGGAGGCTGCCCCTGGTGGCTGGGGGGTGGGGGTGGTGGGAGACATGGGTGGGGGCCTGGTGGAGGCTGCCCCTGCACTGCTGGGGGGTGGGGGTGGTGGGAGACATGGTAGGGGGCCTGGTGGAGGGTGCCCCTGCACTGCTGGGGGGTGGGGGTGTTGGGAGACATGGGTGGGGGCCTGGTGGAGGCTGCCCCTGGTGGCTGGGGGGTGGGGGTGGTGGGAGACATGGGTGGGGGCCTGGTGGAGGCTGCCCCTGCACTGCTGGGGGGTGGGGGTGGTGGGAGACATGGGTGGGGGCCTGGTGGAGGGTGCCCCTGGTGGCTGGGGGGTGGGGGTGGTGGGAGACATGGGTGGGGGCCTGGTGGAGGCTTCCCCTTGATGCTGGGGGGTGGGGGTGCAGGGGGACATGAGTTGGGCATGAGTGGGGGCTTGGTGGAGGCTGCCCCTGCACTGCTGGGGGGTGGGGGTGCAGGGGGACATGAGCAGGTGTGCAGGGTAGTCCCCTGTTCTGTGGGCTGCCTGCAGGGGCCGTGGAGGGTGTACAGGGAACACCTGTGAGGACCCACCCAGCCTAATCGCGTGTGATGATTCCCACGCACCCCTGTAATACACGTACCCATCCAAATCGCGTGTGATAATTCCCACGCACCCCTGTAATACACGTACCCAGCCAAATCGCGTGTGATAATTCCCGCGTACCCCTGTAATACACGTGCCCTGGCTAATCGCATGTAAGACTTCACGCATACCCCTGTAATACACGTACCCTGGCCAATCGCGTGTTGAACTTCCCGCGTACCCCTGTAATACACATGCCCTGGCTAATCGCATGTAAGACTTCACGCGTACCCCTGTAATACACGTACCCTGGCTAATCGCGTGTAAAACTTCCCGCGTACTCCTGATATGAAGGTTGCCCGCTTTGCGTTCCTTGTTTGGCAGCCCTGTAAACTGGTCCAGGGTTAGCGCAGCCCTTTGCGATGATTTTGCGATTTTGATGGCTTTTCCTTGCGCAAGGGCGTTCTTGGGGGCGTTACTGGCGCTGCTGCAGGCTCGCTGCGATACTCTGCGCCACGGCTGGTTTGGGAGCATAAAATCCATGAATACGCTGTGCGCGGAAATCGGTTTTAGCGCACGTGCCTGGCGCAGACAATCGCACGCGGACACTCTGCGCCAGCCGCTTGCGACACTTTTCTGCGAAATTCTATGAATTACCCTGTTAGTGTTTTTACGCAGTCCATTCTAAGATAGCTTTAAAAGCCATTCTGACAGCTTGACAGTCAATTCCGTTTTTCTCTTGTGTTTTAAAAAAAAAAAATGTATTTACTTGTTTATAATCAAAACAAAATTTATTTTTACAAGGAAAGATTCACAGTATATGTAAAATTTGATTGTTTCATCCGCAGATGAGTTTCTCTTGTGTTTGCTGGGGGAAAGTGGGATTGATATTCTGTGTAATTTTTGCCTTTCCTGAATCCCTGCTCTCTCCTCCTATCTCATTACATTGCCTATTGGGGGGTTGAGGGGTGTACAGGGGGAACCATTACCACAGTGCTATTTGATCTGAACACACACCCAAAAGTATTATTTCTTTGCTGAACTGTTTTGTTCACTATTAATCCTTGTGTATTAAAGAGATTATTCCTTGTTACATCACCCCATTGGTGAGTATTGTGTACCCATTAAAACATAGTGGGCCTCATTACGACCCAGGCGGTAAGTTACCGCCTGGGTCGTACCTTTACCACCATGGCGTAAACTACGTTTACGCCATGGTGGTTGGCGGACTTATCGCCCCATTCCGAGGTGAGTGGGGTGGTAAGTCCCCATTTACCCATTTACCCTTCCCCATTCCCATGTTTGCCCTTAGGGCATAATGGGAGTGGGGAAGACGTTAATTACGCCACCGTAAATTACGGTGGCGTAATTAACAACAAGGTCCCTTAGCGCCATGGATTTTAACACCTGCTAAGGGACCTCGTAATCAGGCGGTAAGGGTCGGCGCTGTTTATGCCGCCGTAAATCCCTTACCGCCTGGGTCATAATGAGGCCCAGTGTGATTAAATTGTAAATACATAAATAGATATTTTAACTTTGCAAACCAGCCTGATTCCTGGATCAGTGTGACCGGGGGAGTTCCAGGAGAGGGGCGTGATATGAGTGGTATATCGTTCAGAAAAAAGAACCTTTAGACAAAAATAAATAAGGATTTCAGTTGTGCACTACACGCTAGGCCTTGACTTGGGTGTGTGCCGGATTGAAATCACTTACAGCTTCGGGGCTCATCACGGGATCCTGAATTAGACATACCACTTGTGACAGTCAAACACAGCGTGCTAACTGACGTGATACATACACCTTGCTGGGCTACCACACTGTGCTACACTGTGAAAACACCCTTCAATAGAAATACTCAAAGGAGCTGGGCCTGTTTTGCAAAAGTAAAGTAGCCCTGAGATAAGTCAGAAGGAAATTAATATTTCCAGAATGGCGACCCCAGTGGAGATCAATATGGCAAAAGAATACTTACTGCTTAAATTGTTTGTCAGGGGTGAATGGGTAGAGCAGGATGAGAATGTTTGGCGGCAGGAAATCAAACAAAAAATCACTGCCATAGAATTAGATACATGGCAGGACCAGGGTCCATTACACCAGGTACTTATTGAGTTGTATATGGGCCCAAAAGTAAAAGAAGAGCAATGTCAAATTGCCAAAATAGCGGCTTACCTATATCTCCACATTGGAGTAATACAGGAAAAATATTCCAAAAACCTAGATCTGACAAAGAGGCAAGTACAATCCCTAGCGAAAACCCAAACTGATTTGGACTCTGCAGAGCAAAGGCTACAAAAGAACCAAGAATCAGAGAGTGAAACCAGAGTAAAAGAGAAGGTAGAGCAGGATACCAAATTACTGACATTGCAAAAAGAGTGCCAAGAAAGATTGGATTCTCTACAACAGAGCCAACAAAAGCTGGAGCAGCAATTGAACTATAATAGAGTCTGTGCAGAGCAGATAGTCACCCTGCAAAACCGCCTAGAATCCTTAAAAGAGGAAAATAATAAATTAATAGTGAAGGATCTCCACACCCAAACAGATTTTGATGAGGAGCGCCAGAAATTAAGTGCCATTAGGAAACAAAGGGACAACCTGGCTGCACAGAAGGGTACTCCAATTCAGGAAAGGGACGCCTTAGACCAGGAAGTCAGCCATTTAAAAACCAAGATGGAAGAACATCACCTGGCCCTTCAGGGACTGGGTGAACTCAAAATGGACTATGAAAAGCTGTTAGAGCACACCAGGAGGGTGGAAGATACTCTGGCAAAGAATAATCAGGCCAGTAAGGATCAGACTCAGGAGTTGGGTCTCCTGCAGCAAAAGTTGGCCAATACTCCCAAAGCAGGCAGGAAGCAGAGAGACAATGAGGCTCTCTGTGAAAAAAATGAAAGGCTCCATAGACAGATAGCCATGCAGGGACAACTAATAGAGACAAATAAGGCCTTAATAGAAGAACAAAAGGGTCAGATTCTTGCATGCCATCAGGGAGTCTGGGCTGAGAGAGATGAGGTCAGATGGGAGAGGGAAACCCCTTAGCATAACCTCAGGAACTATGTTCTCGCCGGAGACTTTAATCCCTTCAATTCCATGAACTCTGCCACCCCATGTCCACTGGCTCACATGAACCAAGGGCCATAGGGATGGTAGACTTCAACCCAATGGGAAATATGGGGCTAATAGGGCAGCGCCTCCCAGAAATGGATGGGTGGGCATCTATGTTCAGGTTACCAAGTACTAGGGTCATCTTCTCTGATCAGGGAGACTCCAGTGAGGGGAGAATCAGAGAAATGGATCCTCAGAAATATAACTTACCAAGAGATCAGACAGTGAAATTTGGTGGGGATTTCCATGATGCTAGGCCCACTAAGAGCATACTAAAAACCTCTTCCCAGATAGGACAGGGGGGGTACCAATCCTGGGAGCAAGGAAGAGTCAGAAAACTCTTCTCAGCACCACAGGTCCCTAGAGACTTGGCCCCCACATTCTGCTAGCCATTCCCATGCTCTCAGAATCCGGGAGAGTCTAGAAGACCAGACAGCCACCTCTCTTGGCAGTGCCTCTGAGTCAGAGGTTGACAAGAACTAAAAAGGCTAACAAAGTTAAGAGTGCTTTACTCAAGGATCCCCTGAAGCAAATAAAAGCTATTAGGAGCGTCATCACACCCTACCACAAAAATGCAAACTATTCGGTTTGGGAGCACCTTGTATTATTTGAACAGATGATGGAGACTTTCCATCTGAATGACAGCCAAAACTGCATTCAATACGTAAAGTGGACATTTTCTCCTGAGTACTCCAGCTTCTTTGCGGGGCTGGAGGTTCAGAACCATTCCAGATGGTCCACCTATAGGGCGGCCATCATGAAACATTTTTCCATTCATAGCAACCCTCAAGAGGCTCACAAGGCAGCCTACAACTTACAATGTGGGGAAGAATTGGCCCCACAAGAGTTTGTTCAGATATTGAAACGCACCTTTGCGCAGACTGCTAGAAGGGTGTGCACTGGCAGTAAGGAATTTGTGAACACCTACTTTCATGCTCTCCCTACTTTCATGCTCTCCCTAAGTACATCATGACCCAGATAGTGAGGGACTTTCATGACCAAAGATCACTAGACTGGGTCATTGAAAAAGCAACGTGCATCTATGAAGTACAGAAGCTGGTAGAAAATAAAAATATTAGCAAAAGCTCCAAACCAACCAACACCCTTCTGCTGCTATGGTGGCAGAGGTGAAGGTGGCCCCCATTTTAGATCTGGAGATGGGGGGGCCTAAAAACCGCACAGAATCTGACCAACCCCAAACAGAGAAGGCCCTTGGGCCAATCCCAAACAGGGAGCCAGGGAGGTAACCCCACAAATGGGACCCCTAACTCCCCTAACTACATCAGCCCACGCTACAAGGGAAATAGACCCATCCTGGGCTATGTGTGGACTCCTCCAGCCCAAGTGGGGGGATCCAACCAGGCATGTGGAAACCCAGGAAACTTCCCTCCTCACTTTCCCCAGGTGGGCAGTAATCCCCCAAATGCCAGACCAAATGTCTTTCCCCGGTATCCGCCAAACTTCAACCCCCTAAACAACCCTTCTTTCTTTCCACATTTTCCTGAGCCCAGACAGCCCTATCCAGGAGAGGGGAGGCCAAGGGTGGAGGGGTACCCAAACTTTCCTAACCAGTGGTATTTTGTGAGAAGGGATAGTTACCATTCCCGGGTACAACCCAGGGTAGAACTGAGGACCTCGTACCAGCCAGAGCAGGTGTCCCAACTAGAGTGCCAGGTCCAGAACATGGCACAGGATCTGGGACGCATGCTGAAGGCTCAATAGAACCCTAAAATAAGCATGGCGGCTCAGAATTCCTCAAATCCAGGGTCTGGTGCTCCAGAACAATGACGGGGGAAGAACCCTGACAACCCACCGGTTCCCAGGGAGGAAGCACGAGGGGAAGGGGGGTGTAAAGCCTTAGAGGAAGCTTCCTTCCCCACTTGTAGAAAGCTCCTGAAAACCCAGGAACCGGAGCCAAAATCTCCTGCCCCCGAAGGTCTGCAACCCAAGCAGCAGAGGGTGGGGAGGAGAAATAACGAGCTTAAAAAAAACCATTTTGTGGAGGAGGTGCAAAACCTGCAGTTTGAAGGAGCGGGGTCCTCAGAGGATCCTGGGAAAAAGATCTTCTCCTTCAGGGATGGGGGAACTCCTTCAAAGAAAAATGGTTCTCAAAGGATCGAAATCCAGACTGGGTAGATGTGGGGACCGAGTTAAAACCACCCATCATCAGTACCCAGAATGACTAGCACGAAAATCCCCTGGTTCAAACCCATTCCGGTGACCGCCGCCAAAAAGGGGGGTGCGGCCCAGAATCAGAACCAGGGGTACCGGAAACTTCCCCCATATCTAGCTGTCACCTTTTTCTTCCAGGTTCCCAATATCCCCAAAAAAATCCTGCCCAAATCAACTCTCTGTCAGTATCCAAAGCAAGGAAATTAACCCACCAGTTGGCCAAAAAATGCTCATTATCTTTGCCCCCTTGAGGAAAAGGAGGGAAGATTTTATGCCCCGGTCTAAATACAGGGAAATGTACCATTTTGGCATTGGTGGACATTGGATCCCAAGCCACCCTTCTGTCAAAAAGGGCCTTTGATACACTGAATTTGAAAAGGGGGGAGAATTACCAAATTCTTCTCACCCCTCTTCCTGGACAACTTCAGAACTTCAACGGGAAGGACATTCCTGTCAAGGGGACTGCGGATTTAGACATTAAAATTGGGCGACACAAGTTGAAGCACCCGGTCATAGTTGTGCACACCTTGTTTACTAGGGAATGACATCCTCTGCAGATTGTCTCCCCTCATAGATTGTATAAACAAGGTCCTCTGGACCCAGACTAACCGACCAATAAAATTAAAACAGAGTGTCAACCATGTTAGTTTAAATGGCACATGCCACATGGTTGAACAAAAACCTGACCAAATTGAGTTCCACTTCCAGAATAATCAAGTTCCAGACATGACAGTAATTGCCGTAGGACAACAAACTGGTGATTGGGAGTCCTCTCTATTTCTGAAAATCAACCTTCCTTCCAGTCTAATATGGCAGTCCACACTGGACGGAAACACTCTGAAATGCTATACTAATTCATAATCAGAAAATCACATCCCTTTAGTCCAAAAAAGATGAATAATCAGCTCAAAGCTTGGCTAATATTCAGAACATTTGGAGAGCAGTTTTCATCCCTATTCAGTTAAATGAGGGAAAGGAGTCTGTTCTTGTGAACACCGGTAAGAGCTACATCAGCGAGGTCATGTTCCGCAAACTCCCAAAAGATCCAGCTATTCCCACATTTAAACTGTTAGACAAATGGGAAATGGACCTGGAAACACCCAATTCCAAACATCTCCTGCCTAGCAGGTGTATGCTCAAAATTTCCATAGGCAAAAAGAGCATAGTCCATAATTGTTGGGTTGTGCTAATTGTCCCTGCTGCATTTTATTTAGGCAGCAACATTCTCAATCGCTTTGCCATTAGATTGGACCTAATAAACTTCAAAGCTTGGTCCCAATTAGCGGGTAATCCCATGGACTTTGATGACCCAGAGAAAGCATTTCGGTCATCTCAACTGCTGCCATATGCAGTTGAAATTTAGATTGGAGAGAAGGTCACCATCCCAGAATGGACCCGACAATTCTCACTGGAAGTAAAAATTAAAATAGGACAGAAACTGAAAAACCCTGACGCCTATTTTAATCTTAATGCACATTTTGAACATCAAGGGTTGGGGGTAAACTCTACACCATTAGTCAACATAGAACACAACACCATTCCAATAGAGGTGGATTACAGCGACCTAAAGAGTATCACTCTGGGTGCAGGCACCATTGTTGGAATGGCAGTTGATGACAGACATTTTTCCATAGATGTAGGTAATGAACTGTTAGGACCAATCCCGAAGGACTGTTTTCACAGTGATAGTGACGATGACACAACACAAGACAGGATCTTCACCCAGCATGGGGGGAATTTCCTGGTGTGCTCTTCCTGCCCTTATAGTAAGAAAGAGATGACCTGTGACTTCAGGCGGGATGAGGTGATCTTTCAAGTCACAAGGACTGCCTTCACCACCTGAAGCCATCAGTCCAAATCAGCACTTTGACCAGGGACTTCTCCACCCAGCTGGAGGAGGCCGCTGAGATAGCCAAACTGGAAGTCTTTCCAAGCTTCAGGCAGATGGTTGAAGAGAGAGTGAACCTAGCTGATGTCTGCGAGACTCTTGAGCAAAAGCAAAAATTGAAACAAGTTTTCTTAGATTTTCAAGATCTCTTTGCGGTGGACTCATATGACTGTGATCGCACCGACATCCACACAACAATTCCCACGGACCCTGGCATGGCTCCAGTGTTTGTGAAGCAATATTGCTTGCCTCTCGCATCAATGGAGTCCCTTACTGAAATAATTAAGATCCTTGAGTCCCGTGGGATAATTCCTCCAGTCCACAGCACCTTCAATAATCCGGTGCTGGGTATTTTGAAACCAAACGGCCAGTGGAGACTCTGTGCTGACCTAAGGGAGCTCAACAAACGGGTCCCCACTTCCTGAGTGGCCTCTTCCCTACATAGTCCAAGAGCTGGCCCAGATCCAGCGGTCAAAGGTATTCACTGCCATTGACCTGACCAATGGATACTGGACTGTACCTGTCAGTAGGAAGGACCAATACAAGCTGGCCTTTACCTTCGGGGGGCAGCAGTACACTTGGACCTGGGCTCTCTTCGGATACATCAACTCCGGCAATGAATTTAACATCTTTCTACATAAGGCCATGCCCGACTTGGGTGAAAGGGGTAACCTGGCCTATGTAGACAATGTTCTAGTCAAAAGCTCAACTGTGGAGGAACACATAGCAGAGATCCGTTATGTCCTGACACAGTTGATGGCTGACGGAGCAAAACTCTCTTTCCAAAAGGCACAGTGATGCAGAACCCATGTCAATTTCTTGGGGCATGAGATAACTCCTCAAGGTCTCTGTCCCCAGGAAAAGAAAGTAGAGGCCCTCCAGAAAATAAAAGACCCCACAACTCTGCGGGAACTAAGGAGCCTCATGGACTAACTAATTACAGCCGAAAGTTCATTGAGAATTACGCAGAGATCTCAAGACCCCTGATCCATCTTTTGAAGTGGGGGGGTCAAGTGGGATTGGGGTCCAGAACAAGCTGAGGCAGTAAGACAACTCAAAAGAAGCCTCTCACAAGCGCCTTGCCTAGCTTACCCTGTCAAAAACAAGGAGTTCTTCTTGGAGACAGGGTTCTCAAATACATGCAGTATTATAGCAAAACCACAAAAATGTCAATAAAGTAATCTCCTATGTGAGTAAAACTTTATCCTCTGTGGAGGAACAATTCACTCCTGGCAACGGTGTGGACATTGAAGAATTACCGCCCGTTTATCCAGGGGGAACACCAACCTTTGCAATATCTTCAAATTGACAGAATCCGGACCCGAAATGTGAGTAATTCCCAAATTACTTCCTGGATTCTGTCAATGCAATACTTTCCTGTGGAGGTCAGATATGGCCAAAACAAGAAGAGTCCCCTTGCGCAAGGTCTGGCTGACTTGCATGATTGTGCCAGAGAAAACTGACTCGAGGACGAAAGTCTTAAAATCAAGGACAACATGGAGGCATACCTTAATTCCCCACACAAAGTCTATGAGAAAGACCAGTGTGAGGGAATGCCCACTGTCTATGAGGATGTGTGCTCCTACCATGTGGACAACAACGGGGAAAAGGAACTTGTGGCCAGCGTAGGGAATGCATGGGTGAATGATACCCCAGAACCCTCCACTGGGTACAAAATCGGTCCCCAGAGTAGTCAAGTGGCAGAGCTGATGGCTGTGCATCAAGCCATCGTCACTGCTGTCCAACACCAACTCCAGGAACTGGTCATAATCACAGACTCATTATGTACGGAACGGGTTCATGGAGCACCTGGTTAACTGGAAAACCAGAGGCATGCTATGTGCTAATAATAAACCTTTGAAACATGGAAAATTGATACAAAATATTGATGATCTGGTCACCTCAAATGGATGACCATCTACTGGAAAAAAGATCAAGGGTCATTCTAAAGTAGAGGGACCAGAAAAAACGGGAAATTACCTAGCTGATCAGCTGGCCAAAACCAGGGCCCTCCAAGGGGATCTACTTGAGATCGAGTCCCTGTTGGGGGAAATCCATGTCACTGCTATCACTAGGTCCCAGACAAATGCTCACAATGAATTCTCAACTGCACAATGGAGTAAGGAGACCCCAGATGCTGATTTGATTATGGCTCAAAAAGGGGATCCAATAATTGGTAAGTTTTATCAACACATTGAGGACCCTGAGACATTTCCCCTGATGGATACTGATTACATTGGGAAAGAGGACCTCAGAGTGTTGATGAAATGTCCAAAAATGTTCCGAATCCAAGACGGTTTGTTGGTGAGGAGATCCATAGCTGGCCATGACCAGTGAGCCGTCCTTACCTCATTCCGAAGCCTGATGCTAAGTCACGCCCATGATGGGGCCACAGACGCTCATCATGGGTTTCATAAGACACTAGAAACCTTGCTAGAGGTTGCATACTGGCCACACATGGGGCAGGACCTCGACCAATACTTGAAGATGTGTCTTGTGTGTGCACAATTTCCGCCAATATCACTTACACACCGTGCTCCCTGCCAAAAGAGGGGGATGACATTGCCTTGGTAAGATTTACAAGTCGATTTTACTGGGCCCGTGATTCGCTCCTATAGGGGGAACAAGTATATGTTGACCGTGACATGCTTGTTCACTAAATGGGTAGATTGTCTCCCGGGCCCCAAATTGCAAGGCAGAAACAGCAGCTGCCCCGATGATCAACCACATCTTCTCGCGTTTTGGACTACCCCAAACGATTGAGTCAGACTGAGGTAGTCACTTCACTAGCGAAGTGATGACAAAGATGTGGGAGATACTTGGGGTCAAAAGGAAACTACACATTGCCTACCCGCTAGCCTCTAGTGGTGGAGTTGAGAGATACAACAAAACTATTGTGAGCATATTAAAAAAGTTTGTGGCAAATTCTAGGCCAAGTTGGGACATTCGATTACCTCTTGTCCTGATGGCCATCAGATCTACCCCTTCCTCTGCAACAAATATGTCTCCATTTGAGCTGATGACTGGACGAAATAATGTGTTTCCCCAGCATCTGCTCTACAGAACTCAAGAGCAGACCTTGATAAATGCCTCCACAACTCATGAGTATGTTGAGAATCTGAGAAAACACCTTCAACATGCTTTTGCCTATGCTCAGCGGAATCTGGAAAGATCTGCAGACAGTATGAAGACCCACTATGACCTTAAGGCAACTAAAAAAGAGTACCAAGTAGGAGACCAGGTCTACTTGTATAATTTCCAAAGGAACCGAGCCAAATAGCGCAGATTCCTCCCAACTTGGCGGGGTCCTTTTGAAATTGTGGACAGAACCTCACCAGTCACCTACAAAATCTGCATCCACAAGGGCAGTTTGGCAGAAGGGGAAGATAAGTGGTTCCAAATAAACCAGCTGAAGAGTTGCCATCCCAGGGATACTTTGCGGCAAATAGAGGAGCCAACCGGAAACCCAGAGGGGGACATTCTGGATACCTAAAAGAATCCACCTGTTAAAACCATTAGTAAATACAGTCGGGGAATAGTGTAAATTGTATTTCAATGTATGCATCTGCTCCACTTCCTGAATAGTAGTGGGGACATTTCCATAACCATGCTCTTTTCTGTCTCATAGCACTGGAACCAAGAATTTCTAATTACCAAGGAGGACCACTCGGGGACCGGGATGAAAGACCCAAGAGTCCAGAGTATCGCTCCATACTCCCATCCAGAACCGGCGAGAAGAACATGTCGATCCAGTATCGATGGGAGAAGCAGATGACTTTCTCCACCTGGACCCAAAGATAGAAAGAACATCCCAATCTCCAGATTTCCCCTTGATGGGCCGTCAAACTAAAATTGTGAGAGGGGGCTCGGTGGGATGTTTTAACCCACTTCTGCTCTGCTACGCGGCAGCACTGTGTTAGGATGGTGCCAGAAACATCAAAATGGCTGATAAACCCTTGTGTGCGCCAAAACCTCTGAAAATCGCGCTTTGCAATGCACAAAAAGATGGCTGCCCAATCTGCCTTGCAGGTTGTCAGTGGTGGAACAGAGATTTCACTCCTGAAATATGTCACTGGGCTCCACAACAAGTGAAAATGGACTACAGAAGGAAAAAGTAGTGCTTTGCTAAAGGAAAACCCAGAATCTTGCTTTAAATGCCTTTTTATTTTTTGCTGAAACTGCAGAATGCCAGTACAAAACATGCTCAAACATCCAAAATTCTTGCTCGGTGCTACAATTCATTTGGTTTAAGAAATCCTTGTGAACTTGCAAGGTACTAAAAAGCTGAAAGCATAAAGGGATTTCCACAGCAAAAGTGGCCTGTCTGGGTATGTCAAGAATCTCTGTGCAGAAGTGGACTGCAGAGATGACAGCTGTCAAGAGCCTGCCTGATTAAATGTTAAACATGTATATTAACTGAAATCAAATGTTTGCAATCTTAGAGGCCTGTTACTGAGAGTAACCTATGTTGTAATTGTTTTGATCCCATGGTTTAAAATCTAGAATGAGAATTCTAGCTGCTATTTGGAAGTCACAAGTTTGTTTTAAGCTAAGGAAAAATGCAACAGAATTAACAATTAAATCAAGCCTGGCTAAAGCTAACCAAACTGGAATAACAGATTTCCTCACCGAGGCCTTTTCCTCCAGCAGGAAATCACACCAAAGTGATAATTATAGGATTTGGAAATAACCTGGTCTACAGAGGCAAGAGGGAACAATGAACAGCTGCTACTAAGGAAATGCGAGGTGTGAGGATAGTCATAAATGGCGTATGCCAAGAGCAAAAAGGGAGGAGACTGCTCCTGGACTGCAGGGAGATAGAAAGAGGCAGACCCAAACAACCATCTGTGGTTGAACATTAACAATGAACATTTTTTTAAAAAGACTTATAATTTGCCAGTGAAAATTGTCAAAAATATAAAAGTAACAGATTTGTGAATCTAAATTTTGGCTGCACCGTTCATGAGGCGACAAAATCATGTGACATGTTCTGGAAAGAAATGGCAGAACATGTGATTTTACACAAAATGTATTTATGCTAGAAGTATGAAACTTTATACACTTATGCCCATGTTAAACACGCACACTTGCAGAAATTTGCTTACAAATTGGACATTGGGTTCTGAGTGAAAAGGGCAAAATTCGGTGAAAAGCAGTGACAAGATCTGAGCACGGCCCCTGGCGACACCAGTATCCCCTTAACCAACTCAATCGGTATTAGCCAATGGGAGGAATTCCTGAAAACCCGGAATGGCACGGATCAGGCAAAGCCACAGGAGAGGATTCTCCGGGATCGACCTATGACCCCTTTTAAAGTGTCAGCTGAATCTTTGACAATTAGGATAAAAAAGCTCAAATCATCAAGAGCTCCGGGACCCAATGGCCTAGCAAACGCCGTATTAAAGAGCAATTCGGAGTACTGGGCAGAGGTGCTCAGATCCTTTTTGAAAAGATCCTGAAGGAGGGTCAAATCCCGGAATCCTGGCAGACAGCAATCTTGATTCCTGTATATAAGAGAGGTGACCGTACAGACCCTGGTAATTACCGTCTACTTTCGATGTTGGACTGCACGGGCAAGTTATTTGCATCATACCTACTACAAGAACTTCAAACATGGGCAGACAGAGAAAAGATCCTTGACCGTTTCCAATGCGGATTTAGAAGCGGATATTCTACTACACATAACCTGGTAGTAATGGATATTCTCTGTAACAAGGCCAGAATACCAGGTAATCCACCTCTATACGCCTTGTTCATAGATTTCAAGTCCGCTTTTGATCTAGTTCCCAGGGAATTACTGTGGGCCAAACTTGAAAACTTGGGATGTCCTAAAGGAATACTACATTATCTCAAGTTATTGCACCACAACACCACAGTTTCCCTGAAGTTAGACGCTAAAGGGAACATGACCAATAAGATCAATCAAAATTGTGGCGTGAAACAAGGATGTGTTACGGCACCAATACTGTACAACTTGTTTGTCCATGATATACCCAAAGTGCTATCATTGGAAAATAACTGCCCCCCCCCCAAGATTGGATCTGCTCACTGTGTGGTACTAGCATATGCTGATGACTTAGTCATCCTGGACCACACTATTAGCGGTATCCGAAGATCAGCAGAGGCACTATGGTCCTATACTCAATTGAATGGGTTGGCTATTAATCTGAACAAAACTCAGATGGTAATGTTCAGTTCCAAGAAGACAGCACGAGTCGGTCTAAACATATATGGGACGGCAATTAACTATATCCCATATTACAGATACTTGGGTGTCGAGGTTGAGCCCAAGGGGCACTACACTATTTGCAAACAAACCAGAATCACAAGAGCGGCCCAAGTCACAGCACTTATCCATCGTTTTTCTACATCCCACTCTGGTTATACCATCTGGGCAGCATGCCAACTTTACCTTCAGGTCTTAACGCCAATGATAATCTATGGCCTTGAGGCATTGCAATTGATAGACCTTGACTGGCTTCAAATCCTCGAAGGAAAGTTCTGGAAAAAAATACTTAGTCTCCCGGGCTGTATTCCAATGGCCATCCTTAGATTAGAGCTCGGCCTTATCTCCTGGAAGTCTCTAGTACTCAGGAAAAGAGCTGAATTATACCTAAAAGCAACACCTGATACAGCCAATCTATTGTTAGCAGCGATTCACTGTGAGATCAACAAAGCGTCTTCATATTCTCTTATGAAAAAGAACATCATTAACTATCTTGAAGCGATTGGCTGGACCCAAAAACAACAAGTGGTCTCCACTCCTTTGCTGAGAGCGCTAGCCAAGAAAACTGAACTACACGATTGGATCAGCAATTTTGCACATTTGGAAGATCTAAAGTGCTATATATTTGTGCAATTCATGAACTACACTTTCAAGAAACCATTACCATATCTGAATTTATGCCCTTCACCACGTCTACGACGATTCATTCTTTTGCTAAGGATTGATCAGCTGGCCATAAGTGGGATCAAGAACAATCTCCCCCTACCTGAACGTTACTGCAGGTTGTGTAAGGACAGAACGGAATCTGAAATGGGCAAACATGTCCTTACTAGATGTGTTGCTATGATAAAGGTCTATACAATATTTTACGCAGATTTTGTCCATAACTTGGAATATGTTGGCAGTAACGAATTCTGGCAAAGAGCCGTTAATGCAAAGGGAAAAGGAATGAAACTATACATTGTCTGGACGAATGTTGAGAAATCATTGGGCATAAACATATAGCAAACTGCCAATTTATGGATGTTTTCTATGGGAATGTTATTTTTAGGAAAAAAACAGTTTACTAATTTACCATCAGCAACCGCTTCCTGGACTTGAAGTTTTGATTGCGTAAAAGAACTAACACTCATTTATTGGTGGTTTTAAGGACTTATTCACATATTTTCCTGACATATACACTTTCCATTTTGAATTTTGAATTTCTCTTGTTTTTCTCCTTATTCTTACTTTCCTTTTTCTTTTCTGCTTACTCCTTCCTTTTACTCTACTATTTCCTTTATTTATCTAACATGTTGTTATTTGTTTTTAATGATTAACTGCTTTGTAAATGTAATTTATTATGTCATGTGAAAAGCTTATACTAAGCTATAACACATTAATAATAAATTAAATTAAAAAATATGTAATCTGTATCTGTGATTTTTACAGAGGTTGCACATGTGGAAATATGTATTTTGCCAAAAGTAGATTTTGTGTTCCAGGGGCTAGGGGTGGATTCTCAGCCTCATAAAATGGCACCATAACGATGACTCTCTGTTTGCCTCCTATCAAGGCAGAGAGCAGACTCTGACCCAATCACCTGTCAAAGGGGTTAGCTTAGACCAAACCGGCCCACACTCCCCCTTTATCATAGCATAAATAGAGACAGCTCACCACACATAAGGACAGACAGATTCACTCACTCTACTGATACTGGCGGAGCACCCGGCTGCAGAACTCTACATCTTCATTGCTCCAGACTCCAGAAACTTGGCAAAGCAGAAACCCATTGCAAAGCTGAACCATTTTCAGCTAGGCCTCAAATTCCAGAACCAGAACCCCACAAACCTAAGTGGAAGCATCAAAATACAGCCGGGCTGTGCTGTACTGCTTGCCTGCTGAAATAATTATCATCATAACCAAGAAGGGCAGATCCAACCCAGTCCTGTGCCGTGCTGTGACCAGAATGCTTTCCAGATCCAGTCCAGTCCTGTGCTGTGCTGTGACCAGAGACCCTTGCTGATTGCAGATCCAATCTGATGTGCCCAGCCATCTGTCTTAGAACCAGATCCAATTCCCTGACCAGAATCTTGACGGACCAGAATCCTGACGGTTCCGTTTAAAAACATATCTAGTGAGTATTCTTAGAAAGAACTGTGTCACTAGCATATGTACTGTCCATAGTCAATACCTATCTTAAACCCATCCTAACTTGTATTCAGAACCTGCATTGTTAGGAGTATTTTTGAATTGTCTGAACCCTCTATCCAATCCCTCCTATTTTTCTCCTGTGCTACTATTGCTAAAACTATGTTTGCGCTGATCTTTTCTCATCTGAAGAAGGCAAGTCCTTAGCAGGCAGTCATTCTGATCAAGTGGCTGTGTTCCTGTGGGGTATTCGTTTTGTTCATAGTCATCCTCTAGTGTAATAAACCCATTTGTCATTTTAAAAGTGCATTCCTGTTTCCATGCTTGTGCTTATCTTGAAGAAACAACCTCCACTAAAACGTCCATAACTTCCTCATTGTTTGTGCTAGAGACAACATTTCAACATCTGCTTGTAGCTAACATACACAGCTTTAAATGGCATCCAAATCTCTAAGGTTCTCCCGTTATCGTGATTATTGTGCAGTGAAAAGTTTGCCACAAATTTCGTTGTTGGGAAATTCTGACTTCAGTTTCAAGATTTCAAATTGTTTCTTGGTATTAAATCATTGCTAGTGTTTGTGTGCAACTATCCAAAGCAGCTCCCATAAGAATGTATACAATTTCAGTAATTTTTATCATATTTAGTGTTTTTACCCAGTCCATTCTAAGATAACTTTAAAAGCCATTCTGACAGCTTGACAGTCAATTCCATTTTCACTTGTGTTTGCTGGGGAAAAGTGTGTTTGATATTCTGTGTGATTTTTGCCTTTCCTGAATATGTCCTCTCTCATCCTATCTCTTTACATTGCCTATTGGGTGGTTGAGGGGTGTGCAGGGGGAACCTTTAACCACAGTGCTATTTGATCTGAACACACACCCAAAAGTTTTATTTCTTTGCTGAACTGGTTTGCTCACTATTAATCCTTGTCTATTAAAGATATTATTCCTTGTTACATCACCCCATTGGTGAGTATTGTGTACCCATTAAAACATAGTGGGCCTCATTACAACCCAAGCGTTAAGGGGTTAACGGTGCCGTAAAAGGTGTCGGCGCCGTTAAACCCTTAACGCCTGATTACGAGGTCCCTTTGCGGGTTGCACTTTAACGCCTGCTTTTAGCAGGCGTTAAAAAACCAACCCGCAAAGGGACCTAGGATCTTATTACGGCACCGTAATTTACGGTGCGTAATTAGCGCCTTCCCCATCCCCATTGAGCCCTATGGACCAAAAATGGGAATGGGGAAGGGGCCATGGTGAATGAGGAATTACCGCCCCGCCAACCTTGGAATGGGGCGGTAATTCTGCCATTCACCATGGCGGACCCCGGCATGGACCATGGTGCTAATAGCACCATGGTTTAGTGCCGGGGTCGTAATGAGGCCCACTGTGTCTAAATTGTAAATACATAAATCAATATTTTAACTTTGCAAACCAGCCTGATTCGTGGTTCAGTGTTACCGGGGGAGTTCCAGGAGAGGGGAGTGATATGAGTGGTATATTGTTCCGAATAAATAACTTTTAGACAAAAATAAATAAGGATTTCAGTTGTGCACTACACGCTAAGCGTTGACTTGGGTGTGTGCCGGATTGAAATCACTTACAGGACAGAGATGCCAAAACTCCCGCACACAGACTAGAGAAGGATATACCAGCTCAGAAGTGCAAACCACTATTTCCTGCCTGAAAAAGTATAAAACTGCTTTTTAGCTACATTTTACAAAACATTTGTGGAAATCCCCTCTCTCTTTTTAGTAAGACTTTACAGTTGACTCCTGATGCGAGAAAGTGTCCAACACCATTCGTGAAGGTGCTGATAACACTAATAGTGAAGGAGTGGAAGGACCTTGCACTCTCTCTTCCTACAGGCCAATCTCGTTGCTTAACCTAGATGTTAAAAGTTTTACAAGGATATTGTCCTCAGGACTAGAGAGAAGTCTCAGACAGACCAATAAGGATTCATAATGGACACGACAAGGTGCAGATATCTCTTTGAATATTTTGGATCTCATGTCAGATGTTGTATTAGCTGGTTTTGCAATGCTAATCTTTGGCACAGGAATGTGTTTGATAGGGTGAGCTGGGCATTTACGAGTAGGGTCAGAGAACAATGTGGGTTCGATAGAATTGGCTCTCAGGGTTCAGATATGTGTATTCAGACCCCACTGCAAGAGTAGTGGTGAATGAGTTTAAATCGGAAACATTTATCATATTTAGAGGTGCACACCAGGGTTGCAAACTCTTCCCATTGCTATGTGTGCTAGTAATGAAACCCCTGGCAATATGCCTATAATATGACATAGAATGTTTCAAAATGCAAGGACGTCCAAATAAAGTAGCACTTTTTGCTGATGATGTGTTGATCCACACTAAAACCCCTATCTCTATGATTCTGCAGACAATGGAAGCAATGCCATCATGCAGCCGAAGATCAGGATATAAGAAAACTCCAATAGATCAATCCTTGGCTGGATGTTTAATCCTATAAAGAGTTTTATCAGCACTCTACAGTTCACACAAGCAGAGAGAAATACTAAATATCTAGGTGTCATGCTAACTAAGCATTAAAGGTTTCTATAGAAAAAGAGAAATCCCCAAAGTGCATATAAAATTCTGATTCTCCCTAAAGAACTAGAAGGAGTAAGCATGCCAGATCTTGAAACGTATTAAAAGCCTCTCAACTGAAGGCAATGATGGGGTGCCTAGACTAGATGGCGAATAATCATTATGTATGACTGGGGAATGCAATTGTGCCTCCAATGACCATTGGGGAATGGTTTTGTGTACCAAGAGATCACATACCACAGATCATTATTTGACATCTGTTATTGAGGGTCCTTTGGGAATTATGGCAGTTACAGGGAGGTACCAGATTGTTATCCTCATTGCCACCCCTGCTAAATTGCATTTGGACGTATTCACTTAGAGATGGCACAGTAGAGCCCACTTAGTGTCAGAGCTAGTACGAAGTAGGACTAGATAGGGCAGGACTAATGTGGGACAAACACAAATATAGTCATGTAAACTTAACTGCAAGACCTTTGAATATAGGCCCAATCTCAGTATTGTCTTACTTTCTGCTCAAGAGAGTTCTTACGTATAAGAAATGGGGACAGAATTTTAAGAGATGGCTTATGCCTTTTAAAAAGATTATCTTGGTGAGTGGTATAGTAAACGGTCTTATAAAGATAAAATATAGTTTTAAATTATTATTAGAACCTGAAGTATTGATGATGAGCTCTGGTCTAAGCTGTGTCAACTAGTCTCTCAAAAATGGATATGTACAGAATACAAACGGCCTGCAATGAAGTTGCTACACAGATGGCATTACCCTCCCCTAAAGAAATTTGTGAAAGTATAAGTCTACACCATATTATTAGAGAGGATATAGCTATATTGGGAATTATTGCAACATGTGATGAGCTTGGCCATTTGTGTAAACACACTGCGACAAGGTCCTTGTGTGCATTCTTGAGTGGGACGGCATGAAGGAAGGATCGAAACCCTTATCGTTTTTCCTTGGATTGGATACGATAGGTTATTTATAACACGCTTAATACCCAGAAGTTTCTAAGCGCAAACCCAGGGATCGAACCAGTGTTGCTCCGTGTAGTTTTGTTTTCCAGTCGAGCACGCTGCCACTGAGCTATCCTCCTGGGACTCCTGGAGGAAAAGGAATGGTAATATACCAGCCTATAAATTACGGAGTGTTTCTCGGGTGGAGTCCCTTGCTGTGAAACACGCTGTGAAATCTCTGTAGTCTTTCTTTCCTGTTGGATGGGGAAGGTGGTCAACCATTACAAATCTCATCTCCGGACGGGGAGCATCACAGAGTGTCGGGAATGCTTCCTATGTCCTGGGCTAGGAGCTAATGCAGGAGACCCCAGATGAAATTGGGGGAATAAGAAGAGCGATTTCATACTTTATTGAAACTTGTTATCTGAGACTGTTACCCTAACAGCTGAGTACGGACTAAGAGCTTTTGTTGTGGCGGGTGCAGGCTCAGAGAAAGGCAAAATGCCATTTACAGCTAAACCCTTGCTCCCAAGTACAAGACAACAGTCTCGTTCACTAGAAGAAGGGAGACTTGCGCCTAATTTAAAAAAATGTGTGGCAGGCAGCCACCAATTCTACTGAACCAACAGAATTAAATCTCCCGATTCACCACGCCTCCCCAGGAACTGATCTGAAAGACGCAATCACATGGCAAGAGGACTCCACTGCAGGCATAGAGTGCATTGGTTTAAATGTTGTAATGAAAACAAATAAATCATTGCAATACTTGCGTGAGCCACTTCCAGTGGTCAGAACATTAAATGAATTTACACCTATGAAAACACATGGGTCAGGTACAGCCTCTCCGACAGTTATTGATCGTTTACCTGCGAGGACCAATCTCAATGTTTTAACCGATGCAGAGATCCTAGGATGTGATCTTTCCCCGTTTTTGGGACAAGGACAAGCAATATTTCAGGGATAAGGCGGATGTCATGATCTACATGACAATAATCCCACCTGCCTGAACACTAAGTGGGAAACTATTGCTATGGAACTGGCAAACTCCAGCAGACAAGAGGCACTACTATCTCTAACTTTCCCAGCAGACAATGAGAAAATGTCAGGTGAGCTCTCCCCTAAGGCAAATAACTTGGAAGGAGTGTGGAAGGAGTGTGCTCCAGCATAATGGTTTCTCCGGCGGTGTTGCAGTGTTGGCAGCTCGTCTGGCCAGAGACATTGCGGGGATCAAAAAGGAATTGGACCTAAAGGTTACAGGTGTCAATTTAGCATTGATTAATGAACTATTCATTATCTATATCTTCTTCATCGGCATCCGCATTGGAGGATGACTTAATCTCTCCCAAAACACTTCAAGGTCCGGCACAGCATTCAGGTTTTATGGGTGCGCAGTCTCAAGCCACCATCATGACAGCAGTAAGGATAGCTTTAATACCATTTATCAAACTGTATGAGTGTTAGGGAGAATTTTCTCTTTAGGCTGTCTTGGTGTTCCTTTAACTGTTAATGTGTTTTATGGGCTATGGGGTCCTTTACTCCATAGGGTCTCATGTGTTTTTACTATGTGTGTTACACAGCACCCTCCGTGCAGTAACGCAGGGGTGTCATAGTGACACCCCACCATAGACTCCATACCCTGGGACTGACTGCTGTCTCTCAGGGCATGTAAAGTCACCATTGGCTTTACTAGTCCCAAAATATTAACAGAAACCAGTACAAACCATCATATTGTGGACGTACAGGTCGGGGCAATTCAATTGCCCCGGGGTCTGTTAGTCGAGGGGGCACGTCTCCGTCCCCCCTGATCAAGTTTTGGCTGGTGGCAGTGGAAACTACTTTTTATATTCGACCACAAATATTTCCCTATGGGATTTTCCCATTGTTCGAGGCTACCAACTTTAATTATTTAATTCTCATAGCCTCAAACATACCGCTGGTTTATTTAATTAATATGAATTTGCTGGTTGGTATTTTTTGCCAGGACTCAATTCTAAAATGGCGTTTGTGTTCTCTTCTGTGACTCCAACCCAAGTAGAGCCCTTTGTTCCACTTTTTGGCGGGCTTCTCCACAGAAGCCTCCAAAAGTGGTGCCACTCGGTCTGGGTACCACAGGGGGTGTGGGAGGGGGTTTAGGCACCCTGGACTGAGTTACCTTGGTAACTCAAGTGGCACTCTTGTGTGATTGGCCCAAGTGGTGAGCCGGCCTCTCACCACTTAGCATGTTTGATTGACAGCTAGGCTGAGTGAATGGGGGTATGCTGCATAAAAGCAGGGCTTTGGGGACTGGAACTTCAGAATTCGCCACAGGACGTGAGAATCCGACGAGGGAGAAGCTGAGCCGACCTACCACGACGACACCACCGGTGGAGCCCTGCGGAATCGACTCTCCACTTCCCGACGACTGAGAAGATCTCCCGGCTGGAGAGGCTTCTTTCCCTGACTGGTGGGCACAACCAGTTTACCTTCTTCTCTTCGCACCCCAGACCGGTTTGTGGTCGAATTGCCCGTGCCAAGCACCCCGGCAGCCGGATAGCCACTTACCACTGGACCACGAATCAACGGAACGCTCCTTGTACCTGAGAAACTCCGCGGCTGGTTTCTTCCCTGGCAGTGCAAAGGACTCCTGTCTTCCTCCCCGGCGAGATCCTCTCTTCCCCCGGACGAAGCACCGACTTGCATCCGATGCCAGGAACAACTGCCCCCGCTGGAGTATTCTCACCACTTTAAGGTACCGTGTCTGCCAGGCCTCCCTTTCTAAAGATTGCTACAAGGTAATAATAACCCCTTAACCTTCTGGACTGGTCTGGCCACCTTGACCCTCTAACTGGTCCCTTTCTTTGGTCCAACTCCTTTTTGAACCGTTACAAGACTTTGTGCACTGCAACCGTGTGACCTTGGACACATTTCGTTTTGATCCTCTTAAAGCGGATCCGGCCTACGGACTCTGAATTCACGGTGTTACTTTGCCTTCCTCTCTTGTGTTCGTGAAAAAGTGTTGGGATCTGTTTCAATTCATTCTCTGCTTTTCTCTCCCTTTTTAAAACAAATTATTAGAGTGCCATCTACGTTAAGCACTCACCGCTGTCTGAAAATAAGTGGGGCTTTACTTAAGACTTGTCTAATATTCTTTCAAGGGAGTGTATATCTTTTAGTGACGTGTTTTTGAATTGCTTACTATTAGTGCCTGTGTGTTTTTCTAGATGTGGTTTTAAATAAATAATTATATCTCTTTTACACCAAACCCTGGTCAGTGTTTACTTGTTCTATTGTGTTCTCTTGACCTATTGTGAATACTCTGTAAACTGCCTAACTCTTCTTGAGGGAAGTCTGACTGCTCAGCCACAGCTACCAAGTGAATCTGTGTGGTACAGACTGCTACCAAGTGGGTTTACTGCCAAATACCTGTAGTCCTAAACCTTTTGCAGTGGTCCCAGAGGGAACTGCACAGGTTTCTGCCTAACACTGGTGTACAGCGGTGTGATTTGTATTGAGTATACACTTTAGAGTGCTTGTTGAACACTTTAGGACAACTAACCACAGAGCATAGCACTAAAAAGCTGATTTTCTAGCTATGTCTGCTATGGAGAGTTGTACCCTAGAATCATTGTCTGCCAAAACTGCTGATTGCTTAAAGGTATTGTGTAGACATAAGAATCTCTCTGAGAAGGGCAAGAAAATGGAACTTATAGAAAGATTGTTAGAAAACCAAAGTCTGGGTGGTACAGAGGAATCTACCCCCCCCCACCCGCCAGCAAATGTAGAAAACAGTGATGGTATTGATCTGAATCAAAGTCTTGATAATGAGTCAGAAGAGGAAAGTGAACCTAATGAAGTTATCCACTCTGAGCCTCTGTCTGCCTTACCTACTGTACCTACTGGGCCTATACCAGGTCCTACATGTAACCCTGCTTATTTTGAACTTGAAAAAATGAAGCTTGAATTAGAGTACAAACATTTTATTGCTCAATCTGAAAGAAACCAAGAGCTAGAGTTCAGAAGAATGAATGCCCAGGCTGAGCAGAAGCAAGCTGAGTTAAGACTCAGAGAAATAGAGCTTAATCATGAACTAGAAATGAAAAAGTTGTCTGTGGAAAATGCTTCTCTCTCCTCTGGTTCTTCTAGGAGTTCCAGTCCCAAAAGACCCCGGATGCCTAAGGAATTAGTGGGTATGTATGAACCTTAGTTGGATGTGTTGGATTGGTTAAAAATGTTTGAGTATAATCATGGGCTCCAGAACATCACAGGGAATTAGTTACTTCCCTGGTTGTTCTCTAGGCTTCCCCCTTTTGCAACTGATGTGGTAATGGAGTTGGGGGAGGTGGATAAGAAGGATTATGAATGTGTGAAACAAGCTTTGATAGCTAGATTTGGGAAGACCCCTTCCCAGTACGTTAAGAGGTTTAGGACCCTCAAAAAGCATGATGGGCTACCTGGGTGACTGAACGTTTGAAAAACTTAGAGGGATGGATTAAGGGTTACAGAGTTAACACTTATGAAGGAATGAAGAATCTTGTAATGTTGGAGTCAATTTATGATGCCTGCTCTACTGAGCTCAGACAGCACTTGGCTGATTCAAAGGAATTAGATTCCAGGAAGTTAGCTAAAGCTGCTGACTTGTGGGTTGCCAACAGGGCCACTCACAAGGATTCTGGGGCTACTCAGAAAAAGGATGAGGGAAAACAGCCAAAGAAGGACTCCAAAGAGAATTCTAATAATTCCAATTCCAAAGAGGGCCCCAAACAGAACCAAAAGGGTAAGTCACCAGGGAAACCAAATTAGGCTAGTGTACCTCCTGGTGCCAAACCAGAAGGAGGTCAGAACAAGCCACCATTCCAGAAAGCATTTGGTAAATGCTTTGTTTGTGGCTCTACTGACCACGTGAAAGGAGATCCCAGATGTAAGGGTAAACCTTCAGGGGTTCAGCTTGTCTCCTTAACCTTCGCTCCAGAGGAGGAAGTACAAATGGCAAGTGGAAACTTTCTATTTCTGGCTGATGAACCCATTGGAGTCTCAGCCAGTGTTTCTTTAGTGTCTCTGGGTTTGTGGGAACAACAGAACTTAGATGTCTATAATTCTATCCCAGATAATACTAAAGAGTATTATAAGGACAGTGTCCAGGTGAATGGTCAGGAGACTCCTGCCATTAGGGAGACTGGGAACAGCATAACTTTGGTGAACAAATCGTTTTTTCAGGCTGGGGATGTTGATAAGGCACCCAAACGCCTCACCACGTTAGCTGGAGGGCCTGTGCAGATGCTTCCTCAATTACCAGTTCTCATCCAGTGTAATGACATGACTGTGAAGATACCTGTCAGCATACAAAGTGAGGTGCCAGGAAGGGTTCTGCTGGGTAATGACTTGAAAACTCTTGGAGTAGTGTCACATACCCCCAGACCTCCAAATAAAAAAAGGTTACAGGAGCTCTCCAGACCTGCAAGGGAGAGAACCCTGAGAGGTACTCCCAAGGAGATGATGAAGAAAGAGATCACTCCTGCTCCACTGGAGATGTCAGCTGCTGTCTCTAAGTAACAAGAACCAAAGGGGAAACCTAAGACTTCTAACAAGAAAGCAGCAGTCAGCACTCCAGTGCAGCCAACACAGACTTCCCCTAGGTTGTCCAAAGTTACACAAGTAACTCCCCCTCCAGCTGAGGCTGAGAGGGAGGTACAACCATGTGTGGTTGAAGTAGACCCTGAAGAAGAGCTAGTGGAATGCCAGGAACTCATTGGAGATCTGGATCCTGTTGACCATCCTGAGCTGCAGTCTTTACTGGCAGAAGGTGGACCCAAAAGGGCAGACTTCAGTAAGGGGCAGAGAGAATGTCCAACTCTGGAAGGTCTTCACCACCAGGCAGATGCTCAGGCTGAAGGGCAAGAGCCTGGGAAATATAGGTTACACTGGGAAGATGGCCTCTTCTACAGTGAACCAACCGAGTCTGCACCTGGGGAAAACAAACGACTTGTAGTACCCCAAGAGAACAGACCACAGTTCTTGCAGTTAGCCCATGAGATTCCTTTGGCTGGTCACTTGAGTTTCAAGAAGACTAAGGAAAGGATCTCACTCTACTTGTATTGGCCAAAGATGGGGGCAGAAGTAGATAAATACTGCAGGAGCTGCCACACCTGCCAGACTTCTGGTAAGGTTGGCTCAAAGAATGTGGCACCTTTAGTGCCTCTCCCTGCTGTGAGTAGGGATTGACATTGTTGGTCCCCTTGATCCTCCAACCTCCTCAGGCAACAGGTTTATACTTGTTGTAGTAGACCATGCTACTAGGTACCTTGAGGCAATTCCTATTAGGACTGTTACAGCTCTGGCTGTGGCTAAGACCCTCCTTGGTATTTTTACCAGGGTTGGGTTTCCTAAGGAAGTAATCTCTGACAAGGGGTCAAATGTTATGTCCCACTACATGAAAGCCATGTGGAAAACCTGCAGAGTTACTTACTAGTTCTCAACTGCATGCCACCCTCAGACAAATGGGCTGGTTGAAACCTTGAAACACCTGTGTATAGGCGCGTTACAAATACCATATCATATCATATCATAACCATGAAGAGCATGATAGGTGCTTTAGAGGACCCCCTTAAAAGAAAGTGGGACCTTCTACTGCCATGCCTTCTCTTTGCTTATAGAGAAGTCCCTCAGGAGGGAGTAGGTTATTCTCCCTTTGAACTTCTTTATGGTCATCCAGTCAGAGGTCCATTGGCCCTGATTAAGGAGGGGTTGGAGAGTGCTCCTTCCCCCAAGCCAGTCAGAGTGACTGACTACGTGATAGGTCTCCGTAGGAGAATGTCACAAATGATGGCAGAAGCAAGTGATAACTTGAAAGCTGGACAAGCATTGGTCAAGCACTGGCATGACCAAAAGGCTAACATGGTCGAGTTTACTCAGGACCAGCTAGTTCTCGTTATGATTCCAACAAGGCAGAGGGCCTTGCAAGACAAATGGATGGGACCCTTCAAAGTTGTGGGTAAATTTGGAGAGGTCAACTATCTGGTGGACTTGGGCAACCCCAAGGAGGCTCCAACAGTCTTCCACACCAACAGACTAAAAGCGTATGTCTCCAGACCTGATGTTGGGGCTTTGCTTCTAGCATCATCAGAGGAAGAAGAAGAGAGTGAAGCTCTTCCTGATCTCCTCAGAGGCTTACCTTTAGACGAAAAGATTGAAGGAGTAAATCTCTCTTCCAAACTGACACCTGAGCAACAGGAAGAGTGCAGATCTATGTTGAATCAGTTTGCCTCGCTGTTCTCACTTTCACCAGGCTTGACCCCTTGGGGACAGCATGACATACTCACTGGTGACTGTCTGCCAGTCAAAAGCAGAGGATATCGAATGTCAGATAATGTAAAAACCTACATCAAAGGTGAGGTCAACAAGATGCTTGATCTCGGGGTAATAGAGCCCTCTACTAGTCCATGGTCTAGCCCAATTGTGTTAGTACCAAAGGTAGGATCTAAAGAACTTAGATTCTGTGTGGATTACATAGCTCTTAATGCAGTCACTAAGACTGATGCCCACCCTTTGCCAAGGACAGATGAGTTGGTGGATAGTCTTGGTGCAGCCAAGTTCCTCAGCACATTTGACCTAACATCAGGCTATTGGCAAATAGCCCTGACAGACCATGCCAAGGAGAAAACTGCATTTTCTACCCCAGTTGGCTTATACCAGTTTAAGGTTATGCCTTTTGGATTGAAAAATTGCACTTGCTACATTTCAAAGGATGGTAAACCAGGTTCTGAATGGGATGGAGGACTGCTGCATGGCATACTTGGATGACATAGCAGTGTTCAGCAATTCCTGGGAAGAACATGTGGACCACCTGAGATATGTTTTGCAGGCTCTTGGAAAGGTCAATCTGACCATAAAGGCAAGTAAATGCCAGATTGGCCAGAGTAAAGTGGTCTACCTTGGACATGAGGTAGAAGGTGGAGAAATAAGGCCTTCACCCAGTAAGGTTGAAGCTGTGCAAAATTGGACAACACCTACTACTCAGACCCAGGTGAGAGCCTTCTTAGTTCTCACTGGGTATTACAGGAATTTGATTGAGAACTATGGGTCCATAGCTTCTCCACGGAATGTCATCTCCTCTCCTAAATTCCCTAAAAAGGTTAGGTGGAATGAGGAATGCAATCAGGCCTTTGAAACCCTGAAAAAGGCTCTTTGCCAAGCCCCAGTACTCAGAGCTCCTGACTACCACCAAACTTTCATTGTGCAAACAGATGCTTCAAATGTAGGAATAGGTGCAGTCCTCAGTCAACTGGATGCGAAAGGTAGGGAGCACCCCATTTGCTTCATCAGTAGAAGACTGAAAGATCATGAAACAAGGTGGGCAACCATTGAACAAGAGTGTTTTGCTATTGTGTGGGCTCTGAAGAAGTTTAGGCCATACTTGTATGGTTCTACTTTTGTCATTCAGACTGACCACCAACCCTTGAGATGGTTAATGCAAATGAAAGGGGAAAACACAAAACTATTGAGATGGTCAATCTGCCTGCAAGGGTTTGATTTCACCATTGAGCACAGGTCAGGGTGTCACCACCAAAATGCTGATGGTCTCTCTAGGATGTATGTCATCGACTAGAGGTATGAGATTCATCCAGGAGTGGATTAAATCCTCCTGTCCCTTAGCCTGGGGGGGGGGGGGGCGAGTGTTAGGGAGAATTCTCTCTTTAGGCTGAATTTCCTAACCTAGTGAGTCCCCCAGCAGCTTTTCTGGATTTCTGGAGTTTGTTTTTTTCCCCTGCCAAGAGTGAGACTCTTTTTATCCCACTCTTGGACATGATTTATGGTGTTCCTTTGACTGTTAATGTGTTTTATGGGCTATGGGGTCCTTTACTCCATAGGGTCTCATGTTTTTTTACTATGTGTGTTACAGAGCACCCTCCGTGCAGTAACACAGGGGTGTCATAGTGACACCTCACCATAGAATCCACACCCTGGGACTGACTACTGTCTCCCAGGGCATGTAAAGTCACCATTGGCTTTACTAGCCCCAAATTATTAACAGAAACCAGTACAAACCATCATATTGTGGACGTACTGGTCGGGGCAATTCAATTGCCCTGGGGTCTGTTAGTCGAGGGGGCACGTCTCCGTCCCCCCTGATCGAGTTTTGGCTGGTGGCAGTGGAAACTACTTTTTATATTCGACCGTGAATATTTTCGAGGCTACCAACTTTAATTATTTAATTCTCATAGCCTCGAACATACCGCCGGTTTATTTAATTAATATTAATTCGCCGGTTGGTATTTTTTGCCAGGACTCGATTCTAAAATGGCGTGTGTGTTCTCTTCTGTGACTCCAACCCAAGTCAAGCCCTTTGTTCCACTTTTTGGCAGGCTTCTCCACATAAGCCTCCAAAAGTGGTGCCACTCTGTCTGGGTACCACAGGGGGGGTCCGAGGGGGTTTATGCATCCTGGACTGAGTTACCTTGGTATCTCAAGTCGCACTCTTGTGTGATTGGCTCACCACTTAGCATGTTTGATTGACAGCTAGGCTGAGTGAATGGGGGTATGCTGCATAAAAGCAGGGCTTTGGGGACTGGAACTTCAGAATTCACCACAGGACGTGAGAATCCGACGAGGGAGAAGCTGAGCCGACCTACCATGACGACACCACCGGTGGAGCCCTGCGGAACCGACTCACCACTTCCCGACGACAGAGAAGATCTCCCGGCTGGAGAGGCTTCTTCCCCTGACTGGTGGGCACAACCAGTTTACCTTCTTCTCTTCGCACCCCAGACCGGTTTGTGGTCGAATTGCCCGTGCCAAGCACCCCGGCAGCCGGATAGCCACTTACCACTGGACCACGAATCAACGGACCGCTCCTTGTACCTGAGAAACTCTGCGGCTGGTTTCTTCCCTGGCAGTGTAACGGACTCCTGTCTTCCTCCCCGACGAGATCATCTCTTCCCCCGGACAAAGCACCGACTTGCATCCGATATCAGGAACAACTGCCCCCGCTGGAGTATTGTCACCACTTTAAGGTACTGTGTCCGCCAGGCCTCCCTTTCTAAAGATTGCTACAAGGTAATAATAACCCTTTAACCTTCTGGACTGGACTGGCCGTCTTGACCCTCTAACTGGTCCCTTTCTTTGGTCCAACTCCTTTTTGAACAGTTACAAGACTTTTGTGTACTGCAACCGTGTGACCTTGGACACATTTCGTTTTGATCCTCTTAAAGCGGATCCGGCCTACTGACTCTGAATTCACGGTGTTACTTTGCCTTCCTCTCTTGTTGTGTTCGTGAAAAAGTGTTGGGATCTGTTTCAATTCATTCTCTGCTTTTCTCTCCCTTTTTAAAACGAATTATTAGAGTGCCATCTACGTTAAGCGCTCACCGTTGTCTGAAAATAAGTGGGGCTTTACTTAAGACTTGTCTAATATTCTTTCAAGGGAGTGTATATCTTTTAGTGACGTGTTTTTGAATTGCTTACTATTAGTGCCTGTGTGTTTTTCTAGATGTGGTTTTAAATAAATAATTATATCTCTTTTACACCAAGCCCTGGTCAGTGTTTACTTGTTCTATCGTGTTCTCTTGACCTATTGTGAATACTCTGTATACTGCCTAACTCTTCTTGAGGGAAGTCTGACTGCTCAGCCACAGCTACCAAGTGAATCTGTGTGGTACATACTGCTACCAAGTGGGTTTACTGCCAAACACCTGTAGTCCTAAACCTTTTGCAGTGGTCCCAGAGGGAACTGCACAGGTTTCTGCCTAACAATGAGTAGATTAATTAATCCTACAAGGACCAAGCTACACTTCTGGCCATGATTCATACAAAAATTATCTACATTGAATCATTTATTTTAATTTAACGTATTTACTGGTCACTTATTAGGGACTTGTACAATTAGATAAACGGTTTCAAACAGGGTGGCGACAGGGGAGGTAGACAATGAATTACAGCAAGGATAAATAATTGTATTAATAGAAAAAACAAATATTGCGAGTCACTGGAAGGTGAGACAAACCTACTATGTCTTGTGAATGCTTAGAACGTGCAAGTGCAGAGGGGGAGCGGGGTGAGGGATAAGGTGCTTTGATGCTCATGGAGAAGTGCTAAGGGTAAGTGCTGATAGGAGAGGAATGTAAGTGCAACCCTCAGTGAGTGGGTGAGCTAAATAAGTGCAGTAGAAGGAAAGACAGTGGGCCTCATTACGAGTTTGGAGGCAGCCATGCCCTTAATAAGGACATGGCTGCCTCCAAACTCGGGTCCGGGTTCCCTGAATGGGGAAATACTTGGCCATTCTGACCTTGGAGTGCTGGGTATTTCCCCATTCATGGAACCCAGACCTGGACCATCCCCATTCCCATTTGAGCCCTCCTAGGGCTCAATGGGAATGGGGAGCATGCCAACAATGGGCCCATTAATGACGGGCCTGTTGTAAGCATGCTGGACCGCTTGCCGGACCCGCTGACGTCTGGTAAAACCAGGCATCAAGAGCGGGTCCCGCGAGCGGATCTTGTAATATGGCGGTACGGGGTTAACGGCTCTGGCACCTTTACCGGCGCCATTAACCCCTTATTACCCACCTCGTAATGAGGCCCAGTGGCTTAGATAAGAGATGTGGGGGGTCAAGGCCCTGAGGACACATAAGGGCCCTGCACATCAGTTACGCTGCTGTGGGCTTAGCAGGGAAGAGAGGAGGAGAAGGCGGAGGTAATGAGAAAGGTCTTGAGGCTTTTTTGGAATTTAAGGAGGTCTTGCTTAAGACGCAGAGAGAGAGGGAGGCTGTTCCACAGGAGGGAGCCAGCCAAGGAAAGTAAACGCCAACTAGCTCTCTGTTTGGCAAACTGCTTAAAATGCAGGGAGTTGGTGTCAGTGGAACAGAGGAGCATAGAAGAGTATTTGGTCAGGAAGCAGTGAAGAGTGGTCCCCGGGCCCAGATAGCCTTGTGTATGATACAGAGGGGTTTGAATTTAATCTGTGCTGAGACTGGGCACCAGTGAATGCTTTGTAGGGCAGGAGAGATAGTGTCCCTGGGTTTAAGGATAAGTGTTGCTGTCCTATTCTGGGTAAGCTGGAGGGGTCGCAGGGTAGAGGAAGGAAGATAAAGGAAGAGGCTGTTGTAGCCTAGCTTGGCGAGAACCAGAGCATGGTTAACATTTAGTCTCTGGGGGAAGGTGTGGAAGGGTAGAGTCCCTTTGAGAAGGAAGAGCTGAAAGTGGGACTTCTTGGCAATGTCTTGAATATGAGGAATGAAGAAAAGGGAGGAGTCGAAGAGGACTCAGAGATTCCTAGCTACAGTGGAGGGGGAAGAGGGGCATGAACGAAGGCCATGTCTATAACATTGCTACAGTCTAGAGTGAATAATAGAGCAGCAACTGCTGTGCATGTCCAATAGAAATTGCAGGACACATTAGAAGCCAAACGAGCGGATAAAACAAATGTATTAAGCTGCCTTCTAAAGGTCCTGGAGGAAAAAAGATCATGAAGACTAAAGAATCTATCCCTGTGGATTTAAACCTACCAGAAGTGTCTTTAAACTATGATCCAGCCAAACCAGTGGTTTGCCTGGGCCCTGAAACAATCTCAGAGATATTAGAGTTGGAGGGTTGCTGCAGCTGGCCGCACCCAAAAAAGAGCTATCATTACTGACTAAATTGAAAACCAAAATTGACAAATGAACACCTGAGATCTTGCCAGGTGAAAAAGGAATAATGGCCGAAGAAAAAGTGAGGAAGAATGCCGAAGCTCCTCACTTGGGTAACCCAAGGGTGGAATCTATAGGGACGTCGGATTCTGGCCAGGATCCCTTATTTCCGATGTTTCAGAGAAGAAAGAAAACGGCAAATAGGGCTTTAAAGATGAAAAAATCAAAACATATTTTCCAACCAAAATACAGGAAATCCAATGAAGCTAAACATTTCATTCATAATTTATGTTCACCATTGCTTGTACTATAGTGGCCCTGGGCAGTAAAACTAAAGTTGATACCCCGTAGGTCACCTTGGAAATGGATGGATATTTGAAAAGGAGAGGTGGCAATGGTAGCCTTAACAATCCGATTTCACCCCTCGATGAAATGGTTGATCATTGGGAGTTTTCTACACACATGTCAGATGAAGATGATGGGGTGGGCCCGGAGAGTGTTAATCAACAGGCTATCCAGTTCTTATTGCTGGATATCAATAAGACCCAAGGACCTTATGTGTCTCAGAACTCAAATTCGATTTTTAATTCTTTGAGGGATACCCAAAGGCCAGCAGAATTGGATCAGATAATGATGAGGCTGGATGTAGCAAGGCGCTGTTCTTTCATAGTGTGTCCCACTATGGCAGAAGAGAAGACAGAAAAAGGTGCCCCAGGGGATTCGGGTCCCGTATTTCGTACAATGCAATACGCGCAATTAATGGCAGACCTAAAATTCCATGTGACTGATGTTGGAGTGCAGAAATCAACTATTACACCATTTTTGAGTAATACCTCTCGTAAACTGTCTGTACAGGTGGTTGGAGTGGATGAAACACTATCTTTTCTGTCCCATAGGGAGTTAGCAGTACCAACCATGAAAGATAAAGATGAGACCCATGCTCCTCTGCTTCTCTTGTAATGTTTACTAATGATGGTCTGATTCTGAACCGGGCAAATGTTCTAAGACTTAAAGTCAAATGTGATAAAATCCTCTTTATGAGAAGTGGCACATTTACTTTTGCCATTAGGCTTTAAACTGACGGATCCTTCTTGCAATGCTAGGGTGTAGGGGTCATTAAGGCCCAGCCCAAAAGTGCCAAACAAAGAAAACAACCTGGACAAACCACAACATGAAGCATTACAATGAGGCCCAGATAATTGAAAGAATTAGAGAAGGAAATTGGTGGGAAACCAGACAGCCAACCTCCTTAATTTATTTTGCCAGCTAAAAGTGACCTTTGATCAAGACAGTGGATAATCACATAAGATCAAGGAAGTCGTGGATAAACACTCTGAAGTGGCAACGTCTCATCAGAAATTCACTGTAACTTCATCAAAGTGTTTACAAAATAGATACAAGGAACAATCAGACACCAGCAAAGGAAGAAAGGTGGTCTATCTGCTCCTGGTATACTCAGAGATTTAGATATATTTTCACAAATGACCAAGTGAGGAGGAAAAGATTTGATGTCCTCTGTTTTCAATAAACTTGGCTACAAACACCCCCATTGGCAGATGAACATAGTGTGCTTTTAAATAGGCCATATAGGGGACTTAGAGGAAGACTGGCCTCTGGTTTAGTCACTGTGGTAAAGAGTGGTAATGGCTGGGAAATATGAATCCTTCTGTGCAAGCCCTTCTGTTGCAATCTGATCGGGGTTTTGATAATACAAGCATGAGGATCCTGATTTTAAATCAATATTGGAACCCCTGGCTATCAAAACTGCCTATTTCATAGATTAAATAATCTTCTGATATTGTGTGTGGTGAATTGAATACCTCATGTGATTGATGAAGGGCATGCGTAGTTTAATAATCTTCTGATATTGTGTGTGGTGAATTGTATACCTCATGTGTGGATGTTTTAGGCGAGTCTAAAGGTGGGATAGGGGGCTTCTCCAAGAGTATTTAAAGAGCCCGACAGTGGCATGAGGCCATGCGAGTGAGAGACCTGAATATGCTGAATGGGTAAATTCCAGGTGATATATCTAGCTCCTCGACTTGGTCGAATGGAGTACACTCATAGATTTTGAATTGTTTCCATGATCCGAATACATATATTGAACAAATCCAATCTATGTAAGACCTGGAGAAAGTAAGCAGTGATCATGCTCTACTACACCTAGTCTGTACTTTGGGTTTAAAGCAACAAAAATACAAGTGGAACTTTAGGCCGCAAATTTCATCTGGTAGAAATCGTTTGCGTATGGACCAAGTGGGAACGGTCCACTTCACACAGGGTTACAAGTGAAAGATGCTCCGCGATCAATTAGTTATTGATTATCTGCTCCTTCCAGTGAACTGCTAAAAGATGCAAAAAGGTCCAAACCGAATTTCACCCCAAAACTAATATTTGATCCGAATATAGTACAAGCAAAATGAATTCAGAGGAAAGACGTTTGAACGATTAATCATCGTGCAAAATATCAGAAATTTAAATTAGTCAAAAAATGAAACGGAAACAGAAAAGCAAGAATTAGTTGCTCTGTTACAGAGTGCACATTTTTCAGAATGACTCGGAAAATATGTTAAAGTAATTATGAGCAAGGACTCAAGGCAAATCTGGCATTTGATTAATGCTCAAAATTCTTCCCAATCGTCACTTCTGATCAATGGGGCTACAGAACTTGAATGGGTCAAATTCTATGGAGTTATTTTTGGCCCAAATAAACCCATTTTGACAATGACATTGCATCAGACTGATGGCCCTTGGGTGATACACTTTAATATGGTGCATTTGGAATGCCTGATTAAAAAGGCTAATGCATTGATAGCCCAGGGCCCAAACAGCCTTACGTATGCAATGATCAAGCAGACTAAAGAATTTTGGATCCCTTTGGTGGCCGCCCTATTAGGCCGAGTAAAGGACCTGGATGCAATTCCTGTCATGTGGAAATCAGCAACAGTGGTTCTGATATACAAGAGGGGAAAAAGGGTGGACCCTTCAAATTACTGCCCTATTGCCCTTCTGAATGTGCTTGGCAAACTGTATGCCTCAGTAATTCTGCTTATCTCCAGAAGTGGATGAAGCTAGTGAATAGAACGGACCCTCATTGATCTGGATTTGTGAAAGTGGTCATAACAGACCTTAACCCGTTTCTTTTGAACCACTTAAAGTGGAAAGGATATAAATAAAGAAAAGACAAAAATATATTTAGCCTTCATTGACCTGCAGAAGGTGTTCAATAGAGTCAACAAAGATATTCTATGGTCGAAACTAAAAGTGTGGGAATGCCTAGCGGATTTGCTTGAGGGAGAGAAGGCTTTATAAACCCCCACTAAGGTTGACATTCGCTGAACATGCAGGGGCACTAACTAAAGAGATCCCCATTCATGACGTAACTTTGCACCTGCGTACAACAAATACAATTGAACATTAATATTTAACAATGCTAGTCTGGAAGCAACCCTATTCTTCACAATAATTCTGATTGCACAGCAGTTTCAAAATATGTGAATAAATACAACGTCAAATTGCAAATCTATGTATTTTCTTTTTGCCTGCATTCGCATTACTCAAAATAGATGTTATTTCTTGGCTAAATGAAGGCCTAATTTTCAAATGAACACACATCCCATGATTACCTTACATCAACTTAAAATTCCAACTTTCTGAATGTATATGCATAACATGGAATATGTCTGAGTCACTGACACACATTTTTAGTCCGCTGAAGTGGGCTTTTTATGGGTCATAGTGGCTGAATGATGACCAGGGTCTCACAGTCAGCCCATGCACTGATAAGAGTTGACATGCAAAATCCACTTCCAATCCGAAGACTGTAAGGTGTCCTAGTGCCATTAAGCATGGCTACAGCTGCCACAAGATGTAGCTCAGATCTTTAAGTCATGAAGCAGTTGTTTGTTACAACAGACAGTTGAGATCAGGTGCTGGAGCTAACAAGGAAATGCCAATTCTTTTCCGCCTTTCAAAGTTCATGCTTCTGGGGCATATAACAAAGTCCCCTGTCTAACACTGTTTCCCACCAAGCTGGTAACTTACATGGACAGGTTGCACGATGGGGATGACCACCTGGCCAATCTGCCTTAGTCCTTGTCACATGGCCGGGGATACTCTCATTGACTCATTACAAGCTAGTCTGGGAGGCTTGGATTCTGCTCACTGCACCAGCCAATAAAGCCAGGCAAGCTCTAAGAGCCTTAACCCTCCCAAATCCATGGTATACCATGCAGGGCAATAGTAACACACCCTATCCACAATTGAGAGAGACTGAAGCACCCTTTCTGAGAAGACCAAAAGCTCCAGCATATGAAAGGATGATTTTCCCTTTAAGGGCAATCACTTTCATGCACTTGACATTAACAGTTTGTCTTTCGATGCAGTTACAATCTCACAAGTATCACCAGAGAAGCCATTTAGCAGTGCTCGGGAAATGCATTGCCAACTCAAATCCATGTATACAATATTACAAGTCCAAGGCTTCCCAATGTGGATTGTTCAATGAAAGAAACAATATTTTAACAGCAATATTATATAGCACCACTTCCACCCCATCCACACCCAAACCCTATTTGACTCCCTCTAAGGCCACATCCACAACATAGCCCTAGAAAAAAAACATCTCCATTGTCACTAAAATAGCAGCACTAAACCTCTCTCCCCTGAGGCCTCGATCAAGACATCACAACAGCCTACCCTGCTGCCACTCTTCTCATCCTTCTCTTCACTCTCCCACCCTGAATTTTTAAAACTAACATCCAGGCCTCGGCATACCTGCCCTTCAACTCTTCTAAAATAAATCCTAACCTCCACCTGTGCCGAGGATATCACAAGATCAATTGTCAACTCATCGCTCACCACTGGCATCTTCCCAGAAGAATTCATACCCTCAAAAAGCTCTCACTCAACCCCCTATTTACGATGAACTACAGCCCAATCTCCAACAACCTATTTATATCTAAACTAATCGGTGGAACAGCTTACTCACAACTATGCCGTTTCTCCAAATCCAACCAGATCCTCAACCCTGTCCAATCTAGCTTTAGAATTCTGTCTAGTTTACATATGGGATGATATTAAACAACACACATACTGAGAGGTTGCACTGCCCTAAGTCTTCTTGACCTCTGGGCCACCTTTTGACACCATTGACCACCCGACCCTCCACTTTCTCTCAGCATCTGGAATGCAGCTCTGAAGTGGATATCCTCCTTGCTCGCAAACAGATCCCAAATAATACACAAGCCTCCTTTTTCCAAGACTCCACGGCTAGTTGCCCAAGGAGTGTTGCAGGGTGCCTCTCTATCACCTCTGCTCTTGAACCTCTACCTGACCCCTCTCCCAACACTCATTTAATCAAACGCCCTTACTTGCTACAACTACGCAGACACCCAAATCGTCTTAAAACAATTATAAAGGACCCCTACGCCACCCCCTCAATCTCGCATTATGTCTCTCAGATATCGAACACTGGATGACTACCAACCACCCCCTACTCAACACAGGAACAAATGAGATCATGCTCTGAAAAAAGACTGCCCTCTTCCCCATCCCACCCTATGGCCACTCTCTCTAGCCCCACCCCACTCTACCTCCAACACAGTAAAAAACCTTGGCTGTATTATGCACACGTGCTTGAGCCTATCACATCACATCAACTTTGTGACAAAGAGCTTCTACCTACACTTGCCCTTACTCTGCTGTATATTTGCCTATCTGACCTTCCCACAGTCTCCATGATCATTGCTATCAATCCTTTCACACTCAGATTATGCTAACTCCCTATACCTGGGGGCCAACACATCACAACTAAGGAAAATCAAATGGGTTCAAAACATTGCTACTAGGCTTGTTCAAGCCCTAGTCTCATTAACCTACCACAAACACATGCTGACACTAGGATCCCGGCTCAGGCATACATAGTAGGCAGGATTTTGACCAAACAAATGGCTGGCTTGCAAAGGTAACAGCTTATGAACATTACATCCCACACCAAAATGGCCCGCAGATCAGAATACTATCTGGGACCCAAGATGGCCCCCAGATATCCATGTCCAGAGCATCCATGGTGGTCTAGTTGTCCTGTCACCCAGTCACCCAGTGCTTTGTGTTTTCTCTAGCTGTAACTAGGCAGAATAACACTTATGCCTGCAAGTATGGGGTTGCTAGTATTTCTATGCAGAGGGGAACTGGCCTAGTAATTTGGGCAGGGTTGCTCCCATTGGTGGCAGTACCTGACTGATTCACCTATGGCTTGACCCCTTTTGCAATGGTGCAGACAGGCTAAAATACGTGGTATGGATTTTTGCCCTGACCAATGACAGTGGTTCAGATTAATTAAAAACTTTCCACCCAATACTTTTTTGATTTGAGTTTATTGTGCGACAGAGTATCTTCTTAAAGGGATAGAGTTGATTCTGATACAGAGTCGCTCCCTTCAATTGGGCGAGTTTATTCCGATACAGTGTCCCCCTTTAATGATGAGAGTCTATTCTGATACAGTCTCTCCTATTCAAAGGGGAGAGTTTTTTCTGCTACAGAGTCTCCCCCATCAAGGGGGAGAGCTTATTCTACTAGAGACTCTACCATTAAATGGGGAGAGTTTATTCGGATACAGAGTCTCACCTTCAAGCGGGAATCTTTATTCTGCTACATAGTCTTCCCTTAAAGGGGTAGAGTTGATTCTGATACAGAGCTTCCCCCCTTCAAGGGGGAGAGTTTATTCTGAGACAGGCTCACCCCTTCGAGAAGGAGACTTGATTCTGATACAGAGTCTCCCACATCAAGTGGGAGAGTTTATTGTGCCACAGAGTCTCTGCTTAAAGGGTAGACTTGATTCTGATACAGAGCCTCCCCCTTCAATGCGGACAGTTCATTCTGATACAGAGTCTCCCCATTTAAGGGGAGAGTTTATTCTGATACAGTGGGCCTCGTTCCGAGTAGGGGGCAAAGGGATACCGGGCACCGTTATGGACATCAGTGCCAGTAATCCCTTTGCACTCTACTACGAGGTCCCTTAGCATGTCCCGCTATGGACGCCTGGTTTTACTAGGCGCCCTTAGCGGGAGCCGCAAAGGGACCAGGGAGCAAATAACGGGGCTCAAATGGGAATGGGGATTGCCTTTTTCAATGGGGACTTACTGTTCCCTCCAAGGTTGGAATGGACCGGTAAGTCCCCATTGAACCAGGTCGGAGTCGGTACCGGTATTGGAGGCAGCCATGGTGCTAATAGCACCATGGCTACCTTCAAACTCGGAATGAGTCCCAGTGTCTCCTCTTCAAGGGGGAGAGTTTATTCTGATATAGAGTCTCCCCCATCAAGGTGGAGAGTTTTTTTCTGCTATAGAGTCTCTCCTTCAAGGGGAGGAGTTTATTCTACTACAGAGTCTCCCCTTAAAGAGGAGAGTCTATTCTGGTACAGAGTCTCCCACTTCAAGGGGGAGAGCTTATTCTGATACAGAGTCTCCCCCATCAATGGGGAGAGTTTAATCGGATACAGAGTCTCCCCTTTAAGGGGGGACTTTAATCTGATGCAGACTCTCCACCATCAAGTGGGAGAGTTTGTTCTGATACAGAGTATCCCCTCAAAGGTGTAATGTTGATTGTGATACATAGGCCCTCATTACAAGTCAGGCGTTAAGGGTTTAACGGCGCCGTTAATCCTTAACGCCTGATTCACACTTTAACGCCTGCTTTTCGCAGGTGTTAAAGTCCAAGGCGCTAAGCGACCTTGGTGGTAATTACTAGCACCGTAATTTACAGTGCTGTAATTAGCACCTTCCCCATCCCCATTATGCCCTATGGGGCAAAAATGGGAATGGGGAAGGGCAAATGGTGAATGGGGAATTACCGCCCTTACTCTGCTGTATATTTGCCTACCTGACCTTCCCACAGTCTCCATGATCATTGCTATCAATCCTTTCACACTCAGATTATGCTAACATCATATACCTGGGGGCCAACACATCACAACTAAGGAAAATCAAATGGGTTCAAAACATTGCTACTAGGCTTGTTCAAGCCCTAGTGTCATTAACCCACCACAAACACATGCTGACACTATGATCCCAGCTCAGGCATACATAGTAGGCAGGATTTTGACCCAACAAATGGCTGGCTGGCAAAGGTAACAGCGTATGAACATTACATCCCACACCAAAATGGCCCGCAGATCAGAATACTATCTGGGACCCAAGATGGCCCCCAGATATCCATATCCCAAGTGTCCATGGTGGTCTAGTGATGCTGGGTGGAGCTCAGGGCTATTTAAACCTCGCTCTGGGCCACACACAGTGCTTTGCGTTTTCTCCTACTGCAACTAGGCAGCATAACGCCTATCCCTGCAAGACCCAGCGTTCCACGTGCCTAGTCATTGGCACGTCGTAAGGACCTGCATACAAGCTGTGACAGCTCCAGCTCATTCCACACCGCTGTCGGGTTTTCCCGTTCTGTATCCCGAAGACCTCTGGGGTTTTGCATACCTACCCGCTCTGCTCTTCCGGAGGCTTATCCCGTTTCACCGCAGCAGGATTACATTCATTCCATCAGCCTCTGGTGCGCCACCACAGCAGGATTACATTCAGCCTGTCATTCCATTACGCTGCATCTACAAAGAAGGAAGAAAAGCACCACTTAGCAACCGGACAGCACACGGATTGTTAGCCATTCACTCTGTGTGCACAGCAATCACGAACAGTACCCAGATTGCTTCAGAAAGCACAAAAGAACACAGCAACTGCAGAAAGAACCTGTCAGGACACACTGCTCAACAAGGGTATTTACAAAGACAAAGACACTACAGCAGGACACGCTGTTCTACGAACAAAGATACTTACCTACCGCATCCAGTGCGCCGCAGCAGGACTGGGCCACCACCAGTGAAGTAACTGCACCCTGGCTGCGGGCCACAGGACCCGTGCCAACATACCAATAAGGTGAGCTGACCACCAGCCAGCCAGCCCACTCCAGTGCACCTGGGAACACGGGGTGGTGGGGGAGTTCACAGAAGATTTACTTATGTTCCCTCTTGTTCCCTTACAGACCCATTCCTTGATGGTCAACCATCAGACCACTACTGTATTGAGGGTGCTACCAAATCACTCCCAACCATACTGCACACTGGGCAATTGCCATTCAGCGACGCAGAGGGGAGAGAGTGTTTTGGGTCCTACATCCCACCTCAAAGGTTCTGCATCCTCCGCCTGGGGAATCCTCTTCTGACGGTTCGTACCTTGCACTCCTGCAGGGCACCAGAGCTAAGCATTACAGAATGCAAAGCCCACGTGCAAATGCCCCGCCTGAGTGTCATGGCATCGGAAATCACCAGTTATCTGCCCTGTTAGGCAAATTAAGGGCAGAGGTACATGCCGCCCGTTAAGAAGCTAATGCCATGTGAAAGGAGCTGGTAGTAAACGGGGAAAGGACAGAAGAATTGGCAAAACCTTTGACTAGAGCTCAGGCATGCCAGGTCCCCATACCAGGGCCGTCAAATGGGGCTGCTGCAGCAGCGTTCCCTCAGGTACAGGTAACCACACCAGTCACTGTACCCCTAGCACCTCCCAAGCGGTTCTTAGGAGATCCCTAACGCTATGCTGTCTTCATGAATCATGTTTTGTGTCAATCAGATGCCTTCCCCAATGATCAAACAATGGTAGCCTTTGTATTGTCATATTTGGGTGGGCATGCAGCTAGTTGGTCAGTGCCCTTGATGAATCGGGATGATCCAATACTGTCCAACTTCAGGGGCTCCCGGCAATAATTAGACAAGTTATTATTGTGCAAGTCACAGGGCCATGCTTTGGATGGAGAATTGTTAAATCTTCAGCAAGGGGCCCAGGATCTCTTAGGGTACATTACCACCTTTAACCAACTGGTGGCTGAAACAAAATGGCCCGAGGAGAAAAGAACCACTTTATTCTATGGAAGCTATCAAAGTGAACTCAAGGATGTGTTGGCTCAAGTCAACCCACCTAAACGCTGCTCAGAGTATATCGATCTGGTGGTGCAATTGGACCAAAGGTTGCAGGAAAGGAAGACGGACCAATGCTGCTATGAAGGGTGCCCTGTCTATATGCATCTGCGGGAAGTATCCTCCCATTCCACGGAAAACCCACCAAAGCCCATGCAGTTGGGCAGTGTGCGAGGACCCCTGACCAAGGAAGAAAGGGAGATGCGCAGACATCAGCAACTATGTTTGTATTGTGGCAAGGCCGGACACTTCCTAAGGGACTTCCCAAGTAAAACTGCTCGAAAGCCTTTTGGAATGACCAATGTTGGCATGGAAAAGAGCCGTCGGAAAACTCCACATCCAGCAAGTGTAGAGATATTTCTTTTTCAGGGAAGGAGAAGACATCAACGGTCTCGCACCTCACAACACCAGTAATCCTAATACGTCCCAAACAACCTCAGCGGATGCACACATTAGAAGCATATGTTCATTGTGGGGCAGTTGGGGAATTACATGGACATCACTGTTGCCCAAAGGATCGGTGTGGCTACACTCAGAAGAGAAAAGGTAGATAACATAATGTCTGTGGACAGAACGCAACTGTCCTCAGGACCGGTGACCCAGTGTACAGAAGAGGTTGAACTGTTATGTCACAACGGTCATTGGGAACACATAGTTTTTGATCCAATAAATGCACCCCAGTTCCAACTCATCCTAGGAATGCCCTGGTTGCATGCCACAATCCGGTCATAAACTGACAGACTCACACCTTGAACTTTTCCAACAAATGCTTACAGACATGCTATGGCTCTATGTTACGCAATCAAGAACCAGGGGTTACTATCGACCTCATTGCACAGCTGCCTCCTGTGTACATGGCATATCAGGATGTCTTCCAAAAGGAGCAGGCCAATAACTTACCACCGCAAAGACCCTATGACTGCCAGATAGACCTGGTTTCTGGTGCTCAGGTACTGTGCAGCCGCTTGTATGAACTTAGAGAAAAGGAGAACCAGCATCTACGCAATTACCTTGATCAGTATCTGGCCAATGGATTCATACGGCCATCAAAGTCACCTGCATCCTCAGCTTTATTCTGCGTCCCTAAAAAGGATTGAGACCTGAGGACCTATATAAATTACCAAGGGCTTAATAACATCACTATTAAAAACCGGTATCCCTTGCACTGATTCCAGTACTCCAGGACCAGGTAAAAGGCGCCAAGAACTATACCAAACTCGACCTCAGTGAAGCATGCCACTTGGTGCATGTAAAGGCTGATGATGAGTTGAAGACAGCTTTTTGCACCAAGTTCGGATTGTTCTATTACACCATTATGCCTTTTGGGTTGTACATTGCCCCAGCGGCCTTCCAATTTTTCATGAGCGATGTTCTAAGGGAACTGCTGGATGTGTGCGCTATGGTCTACATAGACGATATCTTGATCTACTCTTCAAACTTGGAAGAAAATGTACAGCATGTAAAAGCAGTCTTGGACAAATAACGACAACTCCGTCTCTATGCAAAGCTTGAGAAGTGTGCTTTTCATGTGAGTTCCGTAGAATTCTTGGGATTAATCTTGACCACTCAAGGCATCCAGATGGATAACCGTAAAGTGGAAGCAATACTCCAGTGACCTTCTCCCAACTCAGTTAATGCAGTCCAGAGCTTCTTGGGATTCACCAATTTGTATTCGTGTTTTATTGCAGACTTTTCTAACATCTTTCATTCCATTACTTCGCTACTCCAAAAAAACAGGACCTTTAGATGGACCACCAAAGCTGAACAGGCTTTCAGTTAGCTTAAACCTCAGTTTACCTCTGCCCTGATCCTGAGACATCCGGACCCAAAGCTTCCGTACTTGGTCAAAACAGATGCCTCAAGTGTTGCAATGGTGGCGGTCTTGTTGCAATGTGACCCAGCAACACACCAGCTGCATCCAGTAGCATTCTGGTTCAAGCAATTCAATCAATCCAAATTAAACTATGCAGTGTCTGATAAGGAGTTACTCGCGATTAAGTCTGCATTCAAGGAATGGCGACATCACCTTCTTGGAGCGCGCCACACAGCCACGGTACTGACGGACCACCACAACCTGCAATTCATGCGACAGCCAATGCTCGGTCACCTCGCCACCTTAGATGGGCACAATTCTTTACGGAATTCGATTTCACTGTCACTTATCCTCCTGGAGTGTGAACCGGGAAGGCTGATGCACTTTCACAGATTGACTGGGATAAAGAAGGAGAGGATGATTACGCCAGCCCCGTACCAAAAACAATAATCCCTGAAGACAAGACACTGGAACTCATTACTAGTGATCCATCCTCTTTAAAGGACAAAGTCAAAAGAACATGGAGTCCAGATCAGGTACACGCATGGACCTCTCACAGAACCCTAAGAACAGACGAAAACGGCCTCTCATATTTCCAGGGACACTTATACCTACCCAGCTAGCGATGCACAAGCGGGTTCTCTGAGACTATCACGATTCACTGGCCATCCCGATATTGCTAAAACCATGGTGAAAATCGGATAGAAATTCTTTTGGCCTACGTGGCGGAAGGATATCACGCAACACATCAAGACCTGTGACGTCTGTGCTAGGAACAAAATGCCTCAATGCAAACCCCAGGGTCTCCTCCGGCCTCTGTCTATTGCACCGGCCCCATGGCATACTGTCTCTCAAAACTTTTTTACAGATCTACAGCCTTGTAAAGGCCACAACACCATACTGGTTATCTTCGACCTTCTGACGAAGATGGCGCATTTCAGTGCGTTAAAAGGATTACCAAATGCAGAACTTTTAGCACAGACATTCCGTTCGAACATTTCCCGTCAGTGGTGATATCCGACAGAGTGAGCCAGTTCATCTCCAAGTTCTGGAAAACCAGATTGAAATCTGCGTACACACCAGTCACCACCCACAGACCAATGACCAGACCAAGAGGACAAACCAGACTCTTGAACAATATTTACTATGCATGCTTACTCAAGTGGACTCAGGTTGGGTAGACCTCCTATGGGCTGATGAATACTCCTATAACAACACCATCCACAGTTCCACAGGGGTGCCTCCTTTCTTTTTTCTCCATGGAAGGGACCCATGTACCACAGCTCTTGATCGGCTTGCAGCCCTGGAGATGCAGCTATCAGCACTCTACACACAAGTATTAAGGAAACATGGAAAAAGGTGGTCCAGACCCGTCAGGAATTGAAAGCCGCTCATAAGTGTTTTGCAGACAAGATGAGACACAAGGAACCCATGTACCTAGTAGGGGAAAAAATATGGTGGCCACAAAACACTGGAAGGGATATAGTATGCTAGATAGAACTTGGGAACCGGCAAACAACATACATGCCCTTCATATCCTGGCTAGATACCACCGTAATCACCCAGGAAAGCCAGTACCAGGTATAGCTCTCTTTGGGGTTCCTTGAAGGAGAGACCTGTCATGAACCCACCACAAACACATGCTGACACTAGGATCCCAGCTCAGACATACACAATAGGAAGGATTTTGACCCAACAAATGGCTGGCTTGCGAAGGCAACAGCTTATGAACATTTCAGCCCACACCAAAATGGCCCCCAGATCAGGATGCTGTCTGGGACCCAAGATGGCCCCCAGATATCTATGTCGCAAGCGTCCATGGTGGTCTAGTTGTCCTGTCACCCAGTCACCCAGTGCTTTGTGTTTTTTTCTAGCTGTAACTAGGCGGAATAACACTTATCCCTGCAAGTATGGGGTTGCTAGTATTTCCATGCAGAGGGGAACTGGCCTAGTAGTTTGGGCAGGGTTGCTCCCATTGGTGGCAGTACCTGACTGATTCACCTATGGCTTGACTCCTTTTGCAATGGTGCAGACAGGCTAAAATACATGGGGCCTCATTCCGAGTATGGCGGTAAGGGATAGCGGCCACCGGTAACGAGACCGGTGGCGGTAATCCCTTACCGCCATATTCCGAGTTCCCTTTGCGCCCTCGCCTTTAACGCCTGCTTTGAGCAGGTGTTAAAGTCGAGGGCACAAAGGGGCCTCCAAGCCAATAACGGTGACCGTAATGAACGGTCACCGTTATTTGCATCTTCCCCATTCCCATTGAGCCCTATGGGGGCTCATTTGGGAATGGGAAAGAGCCTTGGTGAATGGGGAATTACCGCCCCGCCGACCTTGGAATGGGGCGGTAATTCCGCCATCCACCAAGGCGCTGCCGGTCCGGGTACGGCGTCAACCAAGGCGTTAATAGCGCCATTGTTTAGCGCCGTACTCGGAATGAGGCCCATGGTGTGGATTGTTGCCCTGAGCAATGACAGTGGTTCAGATTAATTAAAAACTTTCCACCCAATACTTTTTTGATTTGAGTTTATTGTGTGACAGAGTATCTTCTTAAAGGGGTAGAGTTGATTCTGATACAGAGTCGCTCCCTTCAATTGGGCGAGTTTATTCTGATACAGTGTCCCCCTTTAATGATGAGAGTCTATTCTGATACAGTCTCTCCTATTCAAAGGGGAGTGTTTATTCTGCTGCAGAGTCTCCCCCATCAAGGGGGAGAGTTTATTCTGCTACAGAGTCTCCCCCATCAAGGGGGAGAGTTTATTCTACTAGAGACTCTACCATTAAATGGGGAGAGTTTATTCGGATACAGAGTCTCACCTTCAAGCGGGAATGTTTATTCTGCTACATAGTCTTCCCTTAAAGGGGTAGAGTTGATTCTGATACAGAGCTTCCCCCCCTTCAAGGGGGAGAGTTTATTCTGAGACAGGCTCACCCCTTCGAGAAGGAGACTTGATTCTGATACAGAGTCTCCCACATCAAGTGGGAGAGTTTATTGTGCCACAGAGTCTCTGCTTAAAGGGTAGACTTGATTCTGATACAGAGCCTGCCCCTTCAATGGGGACAGTTCATTCTGATACAGAGTCTCCCCATTTAAGGGGAGAGTTTATTCTGATACAGTGGGCCTCATTCCGAGTAGGGGGCAAAGGGATACCGGGCACCGCTATGGACATCGGTGCCAGTAATCCCTTTGCGCCCTACTACGAGGTCCCTTAGCATGTCCCGCTATGGGCGCCTGGTTTTACCAGGCGCCCTTAGCGGGAGCAGCAAAGGGACCAGGGAGCAAATAACGGGGCTCAAATGGGAATGGGAATTGCCTTTTTCAATGGGGACTTACTGTTCCCTCCAAGGTTGGAATGGACCGGTAAGTCCCCATTGAACCAGGTCGGAGTTGGTACCGGTATTGGAGGCAGCCATGGTGTTAATAGCACCATGGCTGCCTCCAAACTCGGAATGAGTCCCAGTGTCTCCTCTTCAAGGGGGAGAGTGTATTCTGATATAGAGTCTCCCCCATCAAGGTGAAGAGTTTTTTTCTGCTATGGAGTCTCTCCTTCAAGGGGGGGAGATTATTCTACTACAGAGTCTCCCCTTAAAGAGGAGAGTCGATTCTGGTACAGAGTCTCCCACTTCAAGGGGGAGAGCTTATTCTGATACAGAGTCTCCCCCATCAATGGGGAGAGTTTAATCGGATACAGAGTCTCCCCTTTAAGGGGGGACTTTATTCTGATGCAGACTCTCCACCATCAAGTGGGAGAGTTTGTTCTGATACAGAGTCTCCCCTCAAAGGTGTAATGTTGATTCTGATACAGAGTCTCCCCCTTCTATAGGGAGAGTTTATTCTGATACAGAGTCTCCTCTAACAAGGCGTCACCTTGCGAGTCTAGCTGTTTGACAGTGGAAAGTTGGTTACCAGTACCCCGCGCAGCACGGTGAATCAAGTATACTTTGTTTGTGCTTTTAGAATGAATACATGTAAGGGGTTTTAAAATACATTTGGAAAACCAATCTTTCCGCATGAGAGTGGGTGCATCCTTTTCAGGGACAATCTGTGTCGCAATGGTTGAGTTTTGGTAAACAGAGTTCTATAACGTTTTGCAATGTTTGAAGGATACATAGGGTTTCAGACTGCACGTCATATTGAATGGCATCATGGTAATTTTGCATAGTAGTTCGGTGCACGTTGGTTTGATTTGGGTCTCTGTTCCACATCACAAATTGGCTCTTGTGAACTGGACATCTGAAGGAGTTTGATTTTTGCACAGGTTTTGCATATATCGGTGGACC